>NC_062546.1:79533319-79856500 GCF_016906955.1 Phacochoerus africanus
GATTCAACCAACCATGGACTGTGTAGTACTGTAGTATTTACTTTGAAAACATCCACAGATAAGTGGACCTATGCAGTGCAAGCCCATGTTGTTCATGAGTCAACTGCATTAGAATAGTTTAGTTTAGCACAAGTAAGATATTATAGTATTAGTACTAGTGTTATAGCATAGCAGTATTATAGTGCAATACAGAATATTATAATTATAGTATATTAACATTAGTATTATAGTATATATACTATATATGTATGTGAATATATATATACTCTCTATATATGCTATATACATATATAGAGAGAGAGAGAAAATTAGTGTAGTATATTAGTACAGTCTGGAGCATATAACCAATAGATATTACTCTAATAATGAGGTTAAGTAATGTTAGCTGCTTTAACAAATCCTAGAGGCTTAATACAAAACCTTTTCTTTTTTCACTGGTATTTCCTCTAATCCATGAATATGAAGGGAGTTTCGTAGTCTCTTTCCATTGTGTGCCATGCTGTTGTCATCTCCAGTCAGCAGAAAGGTAAAGAGAAAATAGAAGGGGGCACCAACTTCTTAAAAGTTTTGCGTATATGTACCACTCATCATTTTCATTTTCATTCCACTGGTGAGAACAAATCTGCAACTGGTATAGTCAGCTAGCCATATCTAGATGCGAGGAGAGTTGGGCAATTCAGTCCCAGCCTGGGAAACCATTCACCAGCTAAGTTCTATCATATAGATGATGCAAACAAATTTCACTCATCAGTAGCCATTTCTCCTACACTGGATTTTTTTTTCCTTTCTTGCATACTGTTCTAGATCACACCCTTAAAAGGCTTTTTCCTTTACCTGTTGTTTGTTGAGAGGTGAGGGTTTCAGAGAGGTGACATTTGCTATATGGCTGAAGTAGAAGATACTTCATGCAAGAGTAATCTCTCTCTTTAATATGCTTGCTTTACTCGTAGCCCAATGCATTGTCTGAAGTTCTTGCCCACTTGGGTATAATATTTAGCAGATATCTACATGGCTACTCTTCTTCCTGCTTTCAGGCCTCTGACTATATAATATTAAGTTATTATTAAAATTGGCAAAATTGGTCACTCACATGAGGGGTCTTGTGCAGACCTACCCTATTTCTAATAAGCTTTATGGCATTTTTCTGTATTTATATATTTCAAAGCTAAGGCAATGTTCTTTAAATGCTTACAGACTTTATATTCCAAGGAAAAAGGAAATTCTGGTAAGCTCTTTATTTACTTAACAAACATTTATTGAGCACCTGCTATGTGCAAGATGCTGTCCTAGATCGTGGTACTCCTGAGTTAAGATGCACAGGAATCTCAAAGAATTTATAGGTAATATAAAGAAGAAGTACAGTCCTCCCTAAATTTTCTTTCCTTTTTGTCTTTTCCCTTAAACAAAACAAAACCCCCAAACCAAAAACAAAAAAACAAAAAACCACAAAACCAAAAAATAAAATTTCCAAACACTTATTAAAAATTAGTCCGGTAGAGGGCAGCACACACACATTCACATACTTCCACTAGCACCCTTGCACCCCCAATAAATCTAGCTAAGTAGGTAGAACAAAGTGGAAGTTTTTTGTACAGTGCCCAGACATGGTAGGTAGACGATTAATGCTTAGGGGAAAAAACAGAACCAAACAGAGTAGCAAGGGAGAAAGCATTTACAAACAGGCAAACGTGCTTTAAAAACAATGAATATTCTAAAAGATAACAAAGAACACCCTAATTTATTCCTCACGCCTTAGTAATTGTTTCAAAAACAGAGTGTACACAGAATGCAGTAAAAATCCACTTAGAGTGAAAACGCTGTATAATTCAGCTCTATTATCATATTACTGTGTGTGATTTGTTTTCTCTGAACCCTGATACAGCTATGAAAATGAGAAAATCAAGTGTAACACTTTTTCATCAGTGAAAATAGAGATAGATGGGACCTAATTATTAAAACTGTCATGGACCTTAGTCACCCACATGCTTAGATAAATTGTCCAGTTCTTCAGCACATTCTAACCATGAAAGAGAGCAAGAGATAAGCACTAACTCATTAACACTGTACAAAATTGTTCAGTTTATTAATAAAAGACTAATAACAGAGCCTCATGGGTACAGAAGGGAGATTTATAACTAGCATTTGCCGGGAAAAATGTATACATATACTGTTCCTAAATTGAAAGCAAAAGTTTTTTCTTCTTGCAATAACCCTATATACAGAGGTCTGTATATTAGGTTGTAATTACAGTCTTCAAACCAGAGAATTGCTAAATTAGCACATCTAATGAAATCAATACATTTCCAGGCACAAAGAACCTTTGTGAGCTCTGAAAGGAAACCTCTTTAGCATGGCATGACTGCCTTTTGTTTCCATGGAGTGCTGATTCATTACCTCTAAACAGTTGACTAATGATTGAACATCTATTACTGAAAGAGTAAGTAAGGTACAATATCAACAAGTTTACTCATTCCTACTTAAAGAGGAAAAAAAAACCAACAACCTTTTATTTGAGAGTAATAAAGTTTCTTTGGCAACATCAGTAGCAGAAATAGCTTCTCCTTTCTCTTTTTGAGATGAGTGCAATAGAGGTGAATAAATAAAAATTAGAAAAACCAAAATGGCAAAAAATTTAAAAAATGAGAAACATAAAGCATTTTCAGGAACCCTGGGTCGCATAAGACATTTTATCTTCCCTTCTGCTAAGGTTACAGCCCATCAAATTTTCACCCTGACATTAGGGTGTTTTAATACTGTATTGGGTGTCAGAGTAAACATTTGTCATGCTTTCAGGTCAATTTAGAAAAAAAAATCAATATTTTAAAAGAGTATATGTCAAAATGTCCCCTACCCCTTTTACCACTCTGAACTTTTTTAAGCTTTAAAAAGTTGTCTTCAATTTCTTGCTTCTAAAATCTAAGTGCTTTTTCCTCCCTATTTCATCAATTCTTGAAAATGAAAAAAAAATTGAACTATTCAATCTAACTTTGTTGATAAAAGAGAAAATGGGTTCCCATAGCTTCTCTCTGGTCATGACAATTTCCTGAGGCGTAATTCTTGCAAATATATGCATTTTTGCTGCAGGTTCCAGCTGAGAGGCAGCAGTATAGGGGGAGCCCAAGTTTGGCCAGAAGGATAACTTAGCAACTAAACTCCCTTCTATGCTGGGGAGAAAATAGCTTAAAAGTGTAGTACCAATAGCACTTTTGCTTAATAGACTTTGTAAAATGGTAGAATTTACTTTTATTTCCTGAAATATTTTTTTTAAATTTTTTACAAAAGTATAGTTGATTTACAATGTTGTGCTAATTTCTGCTGTACAGCAAAATGACCCAGTCATTCATATATATTTTTTTAAATATTATTTTCCATCATGGACTATTCCAGGAGTTTAGATATGGTTCCCTGTGCTATACAGTAGGACCTTGCTGTTTAACTCCTCTCTAAATGTAATAGCACTAAGCCCAAACTCCCAATCCATCCCACTCCCTCCCCCACCTCCTTGGCAACCACAAGTCTGTTCTCCATGTCTGTGAGTCTGTTTCTGTTCTGTAGATAGATTCATTTGTATATTTTATTTATTTATTTATTGTTATTATTTTTGTCTTTTTAGGGCTGCACCACAGCATATGGAAGTTTCCAGGCTTGGGGTTGAATCAGAGCTGCAGCTGCTGGCCTACACCATAGCAAGAGCAATGCCAGATCCTTAGCCCACTGAGCAAAACCAGGGTTCGAACCTGCATCCTCATGGATACTAGTCAGGTTCATTACCACTGAGCCACAATGGAAACTCTCTCATTTGTATATTTTAGATTTGACATATAAGTGATTTCATATGGTATTTGTCCTTGAAAGGTCTTTAAGAAATGAATTTTCTCCAAAATAATTCAAGAAAAGGGTGGACTCTCACTAGATCCTAAGTTGGAAATGTTCTTACTTGTGCTGGAACTTTGGAAAAGTTCAGTGCATTGCCCTGAGACTTACAAATTTTATATTTGCCACTGATCCTCCACAGTTATAAGCTGGTCAGCTCTAATGGTCTGCATATTCATGATTCTCAAGTTGTATCAATTCTCACAGGAAGCATAGATCAGTTCTCAAGAGTCACCTACCCTCCTCCTGCTTTCAGATAGTGAAAGTAAATGTTTGAGCAGCACTTCACAGTACACAAAGTGTGTAGTGTATTATAGCTCCCATAAGGCACAGAAGTTCTGTAAGGTAGATCTAATGTAATGCTATCCTTGTGGAACAGTGAACTATAAGACATTTACACCACAAACAAATCAACCTTGACTCTGCCAGTCATTAGGCATGGAATTATGTCACCTTACGCTTCTAACTGGCAGCTTTTTGCGTATGATTTTTATTCTCTTCTACTGACTTGTAAAACCTTCCAGTGATCATATCATATACTTTTGAATCATCTTCAGCTCTAGTACAATATTAAGAAAATGTAAATTGTTCAATAAATTATTGAAGGAATAAAAAATAGTGAATGAATGCATGAACAAAGCATGACTCACTAGACAAGAAGCTGTTAACATTTAGCCTGAGAACTATAAAGTCAGAACTTTTGAGTGTTAAGAAATATGGCTTCAGGAGTTCCCCCTATAGCTCAGTGAGTTAAGAACCTGACATTGTGTCCGTGAGGATGCAGGTTCAATCCCTGGCCTTGCTCACAGAGTTAAGGATCTGGCATTGCCACAAGCTGCAGTGTAGGTCACAGATGCAGCTTGGATCTGGTATTGCTGTGGCTATGGTGAAGGCTGGCAGCTGCAGCTCCAATTCGACCCTTAGCTCAGAATTTCCTTATGCCACAGGTTGCCCATAAAAGAAAAAAAAAATGTGGTTTCATGTCTGAATCCCTGCCTATTCAATTTTTGGCCTTAATCACTTTCAAAATATGAAGTAGGGATGGAGCACAACTGATAACATTTTTTTTTTCTTTTCTGCAGAGAAACTCTACCTCAAGGTCAACATACATTAAGCCATTTGCCCCACCCTTCATAAAGTCCTCCTTGCCTAAGCCTTAAGATCTTCCCTTCCTCTGAATTTCTATAGCATTTACAGTTAAATCAACACTCATTCATTGCCTAGCTCTTTTACAAATTTTTTGGCAACCTTGTCACTCTTTTAAAGTCTTCTATAGTTTTTGGATCAGCTAGTATTTGGCATAGTAGCAGAGTCACATGATGGGCATGCATTAAATATTTTTATTTAGATATTGGTTTTATTCACTCATGCATTCAGCAAATATCATCAAACACCTACTCTACCAGGGAAAGTTCTGAGCATAGAGATACAGCAGGAAACAAAACAAAGCCACTGCCATATATCCATAAAACTATAACTCAAAAAGATACATGTGCCCCCATGTTTATAGCAGCACTATTCACAACAGTTAAGAAATGAAAACAATCTAAGTGTCCATCGACAGATGAGTAAAGATGTGTTACATAAACACACTGGAACACTATTCAGCCATTAAAAAATGGAGTAATGTCATTTGCAGCAACATAGATGGACCTAGAAATTATCATACTAAGTAAAGGAAGTCAGACAAAGACAAATAACGTATGATGTTGCTCATATTTGGAATCTAAAACATGTCGCAAATGAAACCATCCACAAAAATAGATTCACAGACATAGAGAACACATTTGTGGTTGCCAAGGAGTGTTTTGATTGGGAGAGATATGGAGTAGAAGGTTGTGCTTAGCGGATGCAAGTTATTATATGTAGGACAGATAAACAAGTTCCTACTACATAGTACAGGGAGCTATATTCAATATCCTATGATAAACCATAATGGATAAGCATATTATAAGAAGGAATATATACATATATGTGTAACTGAATCACTTTGCTGTATAGCAGAAATTAACACATTTAAATCAACTATGTTTCACTAAAAAAGGACACCACTGATAAAACAAAGCAAAACAAACAAAAAACAGAAACAAAGCCATTGCTTTCAAGAAGTTTACATTCTAATTGTGGGAGACAGACAAATAAGCAAACAACAAGTACTACTCATGGTGAGAAGTGCTGTTGAAACTGATTAAAACCCTGCAGGGACACCCCCAAATACAAAGGACCCTCCAGGTACCCTGTCTTTTGTTTGTAGAAAAGCTGAAGTTTCCCAGGACTCCCTAAGTCACAGAAGAGTAGGTTCAAGCATTGATGATTAAGGTAACAGAGTCACGGAATTTTGCAGTATCTGATACACACTTTTGAGTTGTTTTACAGACACTCTAACTGCCATCAAAGGGGAAATGATGTCTGACAAGTGGGGTTTTTTAAGCAGCTCCTTTGTCCCTTTGCTGCTTGCATATTTCTGTTGCCCTTAAACCATAAATATAGAAATGAGATGAGGAGAAATTTAACATAATTCCTGACATGTTCTTCTGAGTGCACACCATGCCTTGCCTAGCATGTTAACTCTTTTCCTAGATTAAAAGAAGAATAAAGAATTAAGTAAAGGAATTCCCACTTTGGCACTGTGGGTTAAGAATCAGACTGCAGTGGCACAAGTCAATGTGGAGACACAGGTTCAATCCCAAACCCAGCCCAGTGGGTTAAAGGCTTCAGTGTTGCCACAGCTGTGGTATAGGTCACAGCTGCAGCATGGATTCAATCCCTGGCCAGGGAACTTCCACATGCCTTGGGTGTGGCCATTAAAAAATAGTTAAGTAAACAATGACTGGCCCTCTACCCTCAGCATCCCCCTTAGTAATCCTGCAGGCAGACTATATGGGCAAGTTTACAAATGAAAAAAGATAATGAGAAACCAGACAGTCTGCATGCAATGGAGAATAATTCAGAACTTGACCTCCTGTTTTGATGACTCACTGATATTCTTTCCCCCTTCCCTTTTAAAAACTGCCATAGCTGATCAGAATCTTGAGAGTTGGTTTTACAGACAGGAGTCCACCTTCTCCCCAGATTGCCAGTCTTCTGATTAAAGCAATCCTTTCTTTCTATTAACACTTGCCTCTTGAGTAACAGCTATCAGGCAGCAAGCTGAATAACACTGAGTTCAGTAACACTGTGGGGAAAACTAAGCAGAGACGTATATACCTTATATAATACAGCAGAATGACCCAGAGCATTGGAGATGGGGCTAGTGACAACTTTAAGCAGATTAGATAGGGAAGGCCTTATTGATATTTGTGATATTTGTACAGTGAGCTGAAGGGAGCAGGGATATGAAATAGGCAGTATTGGTTAAGAATAAAGTGCAAAGACCCTGAGGCTGGTTCATGTTAAATATACTTAAAGAGCATTCAGGCATGTACACTGGTCAGAGTAGAGTAAGTAAAAGATGAGTGCTAGGAGATGAGGTCAAAATGTTGTGGGAACCAGAATGTAGATCATTGTAAGGACTTCGGTTTTACTCTGAGTGAGCTGGAGAGCCATTAATGAGCTTTGTGAAGGGGACTGACACAGTCTCATTTAGATTTCATGCAATCATTCTGGCCATTGGATGCTGATGAAGATGAGAATGCAGGGAAGCAATAATGGAAGCAGGGAGATCAGTAGGAAGATATTCACTTGTCCAGGAGGTAGTGAATGATGTCTAGCTTCCAAATACATTCTGAAGATAGAGCCAATAGGATTTACTTCTGAAGAAGATGTTAAGAAGCAGAGTAGGAAAGGAGTCTGGCAGGATGCTGAGATTTTTGGTCTGAGTGACTAGAAGGAGAGGATTGCCTTTTGCTAAACTTGGGAAGACTGTGGAAAGAATAGGTTCTTGGCAGAAAACCGCAAATTAACTCCTGTCCCTGCTTCATTTTAGGTGCTTGTTAAATGTAAAAGTTGTTAAGCATCTAACTGCTCCAAAAGAAAGGCTCAGACTGTAGATATAAACATGAAAGTCAATAGTATACAGTATCATTTTAAGCCATTAAAACTGGAGATCATTTAGGGGATAAGGGTAGCTAAATAAGAAGTGGAGAGACCCAGCCTACAGCCATATTTACCTAGATGTCTGGGAGATGAGAAATAAGGAAGAATAAAGAAAAGGAGAGGTAAGAGAATTAAGAAAGACTAGTTAGATAAAAGTTTATCAAAGGAAGTGTTTCAAGAAGAGAGATATAATCAGCTAGATCAGATCATGCCAGTAGATGGAGAAAGATGAGGATATAAGATTGGATTTAGCAACTTGTTAAGGCCATTGGCAGCCTTACTAAAAGTGTATTGGCTAGAGTAGTGGGAAGGGAGCCTGGTCAGAATGGATTTAAGAGGGGAGTGGGAGTGGGAGGGTGGGGGGTGGGATTGAAGTTGAGAAGAAAGGTTTCTGCATATAGACTATAACTTTTGATGAATTTTTCTTCAGAAAAATGTGTTTGTGTGTGTGATGTGTGGCCAAGGAGGACTTTTTTAAATATGGAAAAATACTATCCCACGTTTTTACATGCTACTTGGGAATGATCTGGTTGAGCAGGAAAAATTGATGATCCAGAATAAAATGTATATACCTTAAAATTATCAGCTGGATAAAGGATATTAAATATTTTGTCTTTTATATAAACAGGGCAGAGGACCTAGCACTGTGCTTTAAACTTTATTTACTTATTTATTTTTTGGCTATTTATTCTCATTTTTGTACTGAGTTTTTTTTTACTGGTTTCTATTAGTTTGGTATCCTTGATGGAATCAGGGCATTCTTTTTTTTTTTTTTTTTTTAAGGGCTGCTCCTGAAGCATATGGAAGTTCCCAGGCTAGGGGTCGAATCAGAGCTGCAGCTGCCAACCTACACCACAGCCATCGCAATGCCAGATCCGAGCCATGTCTGTAAACTTCACCACAGTTTACAGCAATACCAGAGCCTTAACCCACTAAGCAAGGCCAGGGATCGAACCCACATACTCATGGGTACTAGTTCGATTTGTTATCACTGATACACAATAGGAACTTCTCCTTTTTTTAATTTTACTGAAGTATAGTTGATTTACAATGTGTTAATTTCTGGTGTACAGCAAAATGATTGAATTATACATACACATATTCTTTTCCATAATGGTTTATCATAGGATATTTTATATGGTTCCCTGTTGTATACATTAGGACTTTATTGTTTATCCATCCTATAAGGGCAATTCTTTTCATCCCTTTTGCTCCCTTTTTTGTTTGCATTTTGTGTCATGATATCTAAAATGTTGCTTTTGGAAGAGGATCAAGATGGCAGAGGAGTAAGACATCATGCTCACCTTCTCCCAAAAACACATAAAAAAAAATCTACATTTAAAACGACTCACACAGAACATCTACTGAATGCTGGCGGAAGAACTTAAACCTCCAAAAAGGCAAGAAACTCGACATAATTGGGTAGAACAAAAGAAAAAGAGAGAGAGAGAAAAGGAATCAGAATGGGACTGGCAGTCCTGAGAGGGAGCTGTGAAAGAGAAAAGGAACCCACATCTTGGGAAGCCACATAACTGACGGGGAGATCAGCTAAGATGGAGGGACCTCAAAGACACCAAGAAAAGCATAGCAGCTGGACTGAGAGGGCAAAGTAGAGTGAGAGCCACACAGATCATCTGAACCACCAGCTCGGACACCACAGCCTGAGACACTTGGGTGGGGGCTGGGCACTGAGACTTAGGCTCCGGAGGTCAGTCCCGGGGAGAGGACTGGGGTTGGCTCTGTGGGGACAGGCTGAGGGGCTAAGGGGCAATGTGCCATGGGAAGGGGAGCAGTGTGCTATGGGCTGGGAAGTGGAATGCCATGGCAGAGGGAACCTGGGAGAAGGTCTGGGCCAGCAGGAGAAGCAAGGCACCACTATTGGGGAGGGAGAGAGGAGGAGGGGCTGATCGCCATAGGAATCTTCCTGCACTAGCAGGTAGGCATGCACACAGGTTCTCAGAGGGTGGGACACCTCTGTAACAGGCTGCAGGTGGATAGAAGCGTCTTGCACAGGCTAAGGAGACTGGGTGCTTCTTGTGCAGGCTATAGGTGGCTAGGCAACTCTTGTGTGGACTAAAGGCAGCAGGGGGCTAAGTGAAACATGGTGCTTCTTGTGTGACCTACAGGCAACAGGGACGGACCTGGTGGTCATCTCGGAGGCCAGAGGGAGGCATGGCCTGCCACCACTGGGGAACTGTGAGTGGGCTCCACCTGCAGCCCAAATCACCTCAAGGGTCAGCAAAAAAAAAAAAAAAAAAAAAGAGGGCACTGCAACCAAACACCATTCATTGTTGTTCTCCTTCCCCTGGAAACACACCCACCCTGCAGCTGTCACTGCCAAATGCTCTGGGCAGCATCCAGATGCTTGATCACTGTCCCTTCCCAAGACCCTACAACTAGGAGCGGATGGTGCAGTACCTCCTGCATGGGCTAAGCGGTATGGGGTGCTCCTAGCATGGTCTGCAGGTGGCAGGGGCAAACCACCACCACAATTATCTGACCTGCACAGGAGGGTGTGGCCCACTGCCACTGGGAATCCCTGAACAAGAACCACTTGCATCCCCAACCACCTCAAAGGGCACCACAGAGGAGGGCATTGTGACCAAATACAACCTGTTGTTGCTCTCACATCCCTGAGAGCATACCAGTCCAGCTGCCCCCACTGCCAAATGCTCTGGGCACTGCCCAGATACTTGATCACTGTCCCTTTCCAGGAACCTACAACTAGGAACAGCTGTGGGGGCTAAGCAGGTGGTGGGGGCAAACCACTGCATTTTTCACTGACTTCAGAGGTGGGCATGGCCCCCTACCACTAGGTTCCCTGAACAGGAACCATCTGCGGTTCCAATCACCTCAGAGGGGGGGCACTGCAATCAAACACTAGCTGTTTTTCTCACTCCCCTGGGAATTCAGACACCCTGCTGCTGCTACTGCCAAATGCTCTGGACACCTTGTAGATCTGCCTAGAGCTCATTACCTCTTCCCAGGGCTCTGAAACTAGGAGTAGCCTGTGCCACCTTCCTGCAGTCCTTGCTGCTGTTGAGATCCCAGAGACCAAGCACTGACTTGGTCTTACCCAATGCCTCATTCTCCCTGAAAACATACTGAGCATCCTAGGGATAACAGCCTGCTCACACTGAAGAAAGAGACAGCAAATATTCAAACTCCCATGCCAAATATAAATAGTAACCCCCACACAAAATACAAAGGGGAACTCTTGCATAGAAGTAGCCCTCAAAGACTACAGGTTGGCTTCCCGAAACTCACAGAAAAAGAAAAACATAAGCAAGATGAAGAAGCTCAGACACGATTCCCAGTTAAAGGAACAGGAGAATTCACCTGAAGCACCAAACAATGAAACAGACCTCTGCAGTCTGGCAGACATTGAGTTCGAAAGGGAGACGGTGAAAATACTGAAGGAATTAAGGCTGAATATGAAGGAATTAAGATCAAATATGAATGGTAATGCGATTCCTCTAGAAAGGAATTAGAAAATATAAGGAGGAACACAGAAAAACTATAAAATTCATTTGCAGAGAGGCAAACTGAGCTAAAGGCACTAAAGAGCAGAATGAATAATGCAGAGGAATGAATTAGTGACTTGCAAGATAGAATAATGGAAATCACCCAATCAGGACAGCAGACAAAACCTAATGAAAAAACACAAAAGCAATATAAAAGATCTATGGGTTAACATGAAGCAGGCCAATCTACACGTAATAGGGATTCCAGAAGGAAAAGAAAAAGAAAACAGGATTTAAAATATATTTGAAGAAATTATGTCTGAAAACTTTCCAAAGCTAAAGTAAACTGATATCAAGATACAGGAAGCTCAGAGGGCCCCAAGCAAGTTGAACCCAAATAGGCCCACACTAAGACATATAATAATAAAAATAGCAAAAGCTAAAGATAGAGAATTCTAAGGGCAGGAAGAGAAAAACAATGCATTAATTATAAGGGAATCCCATAAGGCTATCAGCTGATTTCTCTACAGAAACACCACAAGCAAGAAGGGAGTGGTAAGATATATTTAAAGAGCTGAAAGGAAAAAAAAATCTTTAGCCTAGAATACTCTATCCAGCAATATTACTATTTAAAATAGAAGGAGAAATAAAGAATTTCTCCAACAAACAAAAACTAAAGAACACTGCAATACTAAACCCATTATAAAAGAAATACTAAAAGGGCTTCTCTAAAAAAAAAAAAAAAAAAGTAAGGTGGTATAGGATGAGGGAAACTACAACTGGAAAGCAATCACTTAAATAAGCCAGCATACAGATTTAAAAGAGGGGGGGGGGGAAAAACCACTGTAAAACCAGTGATAAACACAAAGAACAGCAAAAGGACAAACATGAAGCTGTTAAAAAAGGACTTCAAAATCATATAATGTGGGGAAGAAAAGTAAAAAAAAATAGATTCTTTTTTTTTTAATAATGTGTTGGAGCCTATAATGACTATCAGGCTAAAGCAAACAGATACAGGAAGTAGTTAAAATACTTAAAAAACAGGGCAACCACAAGTCAAAACCAAACATTACATGCACAAAAACTAAAAAGAAAAATATTCAAGCATAAAATAAATGGAATCATCCAATTGAAAAAAAAAAAAAAAAAAAAGGAAGAAAGAAGAAACATAGAATTGACCGGAGAACAAGGCTTAAAATGGCAAAAAATACATATCTATCAACAATTACCTTAAATGTCAATGGACTGGATGCCCCAATCAAAAGAAACAGAGTGGCAGATTACATTAAAAAAAGCAAAAACCTACAATATGCTGTCTATAAGAGATTCACCTTAGGGCAAAGGACACAGATTGAAAGTGAGGGGATGGGAAAAGATATTTCATGACAATGGACAAGACAGGAAAGCAGGAGTTGCAATACTCAGACAAAATAGACTTTAAAATGAAGTCCATAAAGACAGACAAAGAAGGACACTATTTAATGGTTAAAGGATTCATTCAAGAAGAGGATATTACAATCATCAATATCTATGTCCCTAATATAGGAGCACCCAGATACCTATATGAAATACTAACAGACATAAAAGGAGAAACTGACGGGAATACAATCATAGGAGGAGACTTTAACACCCCACTCACATCAATGGACGGATCCTCTAGACAGAATCAATAAGGCAACAGAGATCCTAAAGGACACAAGGGAAAAGTTAGACTTCATTGACATTTCCAGAACATTACATCCAAAAAAATCAGAATATACATTCTTCTCAAGTGCACACGGAACATTCTCAAGGATCTATCACGTACTGGGGCACAAAGCTAACCTCAACAAATTTAAGACTGTAGAAATTATTTCAGTTATCTTCTCTGGCCACAGTGGCAAGGAGAAATCAACCACAGCAAAAGAAATGAGAAAAAACTAACTAAATGGAGACTAAATAACATGCTACTAAAAAAACCAATGGGTCAATGAGGAAATCAAGAAGGAAATTAAAAAATACCTCGATTGGGTTGTTGGCTTCTTTGCTGTTGAGTTGTATAAGTTGTTTGTGTATTTTAGAGATTAAGCCCTTGTTGGTTGCATCGTTTGAAACTATTTTCTCCCATTCTGTGAGATGTCTTTTTGTTTTATTTTGGTTTCCTTTACTGTGCAAAAGCTTGTCGGTTTGATTAGGTCCTATTGGTTTACGTTTGCTTTTATTTCTGTTGCTTTGGGAGACTGACCTGAGAAAACATTTGTAAGGTCGATGTCAGAGAATGTTTTGCCTATGTTCTCTTCGAGGAGTTTGATGGTGTCTTGTCTTATATTTAAGTCTTTAAGCCATTTTGAGTTTATTTTTTGTGCACAGTGTGAGGGTATGTTCTAGTTTCACTGATTTGCATGCAGATTTTGCACAGAAATGCAAATCAAAACTACCATGAGATACCACCTCACACCAGTCAGAATGGCCATCATTAATAAGTCCACAAATAACAACTGCTGGAGGGGGTGTGGAGAAAAGGGAACCCTCCTGCACAGTTGGTGGGAATGTAAGCTGCCACAACCACTATGGAGAACAGTATGGAGGTACCTTAGAAATCTATACATAGAACTACCACATGACCCAGCAGTCCCACTCTTGGGCATATATCCAGACAAAATTTTCCTTAAAAAAGACACATGCACTCGCATGTTCGTTGCAGCACTATTCACAATAGTCAAGACAGGGAAACAACCTAAATGTCCATCAACAGATGATTGGATTAGGAACATGTGGTATATATACACAATGGAATACTACTCAGCCATAAAAAAGAACAAAATAATGCCATTTGCAGCAAAATGGATGGAACTAGAGACTCTCATACTGAGTGAAGTAAGTCAGAGAAGGACAAATACCATATGATATTACTTATATCTAGAATCTAACATAAGGCATAAATGAACCTTTCCACAGAAAAGAAAATCATGGACTTGGAGAACAGACTTGTGGTTGCCAATGGAGAGGAGGAGGGAGTGGGATGGACTGGGAACTGGGGGTTAATAGATGCCAACTATTGCTTTTGGAATGGATTAGAAATGAGATCCTGCTGTATAGCACTGAGAACTATGTCTAGTCACTTATGATGGAGCATGATAATGTGAGAAAAAATAATGTATACATGTATGTGAGACTGGGTCACCTTGCTATACAGTAGAAAGTTGATAGAACACTGTAAACCAGCTATAATGGAAAAAATAAAAATCACTATTAAAAAATTAAAATTAAATAAATAAAAATAAAATGTTGTTTTTCATAAGAAAGAGAACCACAGGGTCAAAAACAGGTTTGGGCTCTAGAAGGCAGCTGTTTGAACTGGCCTCACAGATAGGTAAGATTCTTACCAGATTGGTGTCAGTTTGAACAAATTTGGCTTTGGGTCACCAACAAAACTAGAAGAGGTTCACCTGTCTCCATTTTTTCCTGGGTTCCTTGCTTTGATAGAGAGAGTTGTTCTTTCTGGTTTTCTGCTTTCAAGAGTGTGGGCTGTTGGTTCTGCATTCAGAGGACTTCAAACATCAGGGGTGGCACCCATGGCATGAAGTGAGCAACTATTACCCCCTCTCACAGGGTCATCTAAGTCTAAATCCTCTCCTCTTCCAGGAGAAATTCCTGCTTTCCAAATATACCCTCATTATAACCCTCACTCTTACATCTGTCTTCCTAAATCGCATCATTTTGCCAAGGATACTTGGGTGTTCTGTGGCTCCTCTGGGAAACACTGGAGATGGACAAAATCAGTCCTTTTGAAGTTAGCATAGAAAAGAAAGAGAATAAGATTACCTTATCCCAACTGGCAGCATTTTTTTTGTACTGGTATGCAGAGGCTACCAAATTAATTCTGAATCACAAATTTCTTCACTAAAAGATTCTTTAGCCGAGACTCATGAGTAATTTGACAAACTTAAGCAGCCACTAACTAGACTCATTTCTCTAGTAAATCCTCCCTCTCCTGGTCCTGCAACTGCCTCCTTATATCCTTCACCCTTGTCCTTCTGTTTTCTTTCCCTCACTTATATCAATCAACTCCTCTTTCCTTCCCCTTGTCCAGACTCCCTAATTTTTTCTCAGTGATTCTCCTAAGATTCCAAAATACTGGTCACCTCTAAAGATCCATCTTCCTAGTGGATGCAAACTGTTCCCTTTGGAATGGATAAGCAATGGGGTCCTACTGTATAGCACAAGGAACTATGTCCAATCTCTTGGGTTAGAACATGATGGAAGATGGTAAGGGAAAAAAAAAAAGAATGTACATATATGTATAACTGGGTAACTTTTCTGTACAAGAGAAACTGAAGGAACATTGTAAATCAACTATAATACATTTTTAAATGTTTTTAAAAAAATCCTTATTCCTACGAGCCAAGTCTATAGGCAACTGTAAAACTTGTACCTTGGACCCAAGCTGAATTAAGATTTAAGGATGAACTAGATAATTAAAGATTTCCCTAAACTCAGAGGGGACCAGCAATTATCCACAGAAGAACTTAGAATTCTTTGGGGTACATAGGACCCAGGGTTACTGATCTAATATTGAAATGTACACATGTTGGACAGAACCTCAGAGGCTAAATCTTAAATGGAAAAAGTTGATTAAACTCGGAAAAGGACCTACAGGAGCTCTCTTTTCCACAACAAACCTAAGGATCCAAAATTAAAAAAAAAAATGTTTTGGGTTTTTTTTTGTTTTGTTTGTTTTTTTGTCTTCATCCAGGGAATGTGAAAGTCCCTGGGCCAGAGACTAAACCTGCACCATAGTAGTGACTCAAGCAAACAATGCTGGATTCCTAACCTGCTGAGCTGTCAGGGATCTAAAAACAAACAAACAAACAAAACAAAAAAAACACATTTTTTTAAAGGCAAAAACATAGGTCAAAGTTCTCTAAAAACTACACCTGAACATTCCAGTAAAATTTGGTCAGGCTGTAATTTCAGTCACGTAAACAAAAAAGAAAACTGGAAGATAATTTAACAATACACTAGAAAATACCTTCAAACAAAACTCAGGAGATAAAGAAAGTGTTGCAGTAACAGCAATTCTTTTATCTCATTTTGTCATTAGAACTAAACCTGATATTAAAGACCTAATTAAAGAACAGAAATTAGAATGGGAAATAGCTCCTTTACCTAAACTACAGTGCCTGGCAGAACATCTTGAAAAGGCTTAAGGACAAAAACCATACAAGATGAAAAGAAATGCATCTAACAGCTGGTGGCCCACTTCCCCACTTGTCACCTGGTAACAAGGACACGTGTGCATACTGTAAACAGAAAAGACACTGCATGAAAGATCGTCCTAGCTGGCAAAATAGAAACTATGACAATGAAATATCAAAAAACATGTCGGTGAGGAAGTTCCCGTCGTGGCGCAGTGGTTAATGAATCTGACTAGGAACCATGAGGTTGTGGGTTCGGTCCCTGCCCTTGCTCAGTGGGTTGACGATCTGGCGTTGCCATGAGCTGTGGTGTAGGTTACAGATGCGACTCAGATCCCACGTTGCTATGTCTCTGGCGTAGGCCAGTGGCTACAGCTCCGATTCGACCCCTAGCCTGGAAACCTCCATATGCCGCAGGAGCGGCCCAAAGAAATAGCAAAAAGACAAAAAAAAAATGTCGGTGAGTGTGCTCCAAAAAAGAAAAAATTGTCCAACGTGACAGCTTATCTGTAAACACTAAAGATCATTCAGTCATAAAGATAGATGATTAACCTAATCAATTACTGGTAGATGTGAGGGTGACTCTTTCCACATTAAGTTCTGCCACCTTTTCTCAAGCTTCCTCCTTGAAGTAAACATATCACATAGGTAGTGGGTATTTCAAATAACACAGATTTGTCCATGTCTGGGGCCTTAACTGTAACCCTTGGGCCTTTAACTGAAAACAAAACAAAACAAAAAACCTTCTTGCTCTGTGACAACACCCCTACTTTTTAATAGAAAGGGCCACTGGCTTTACTGCAGAGGATCTCTTCCTTCTTCATTGTGCTTATAGACCAGGACAGTTTCAATCTTTTTGCCTTCACCTGGGAAGGATGACAGTATACTTGACAGGCATGCCCAGAGTTTCACTGAAACCCCCTTCTATTTTTCTCTGTTCCTCAATCAGACTTAAATCATCAAAATTTTCCTTGTGATTCAGTTCTAACACAATATGTAGATGATCTCTGTTAACCTTTGTTTGAAAAACTAAAGTCTGTCCAGAGAATTCTATTTTCTTGCTGAGAGCCTTAGGAAAAAAAGGACAAAGGTTTTGCCCAAAATGGAGTCCATTATTTCAGGCATCACCTATCTAAGGAGGGGGAAAACACTCTACTGACATATTAAAAAGTTATTCTAGATTCTTTACAAAATAACAACTGACAGGATTTCTAGGTTTAAATGGATATTGCAGGTAATGGGTGCTGAATTTTTCTGAGATTGTGACACCGCTGGTGTCATGAGATCTAGCCAAGCCCTTGGGATTTTAATTAAATTTCTTGGAACCCATAACCCATCACTTACCATAACCTCATCCTTGACCTTGCAAAGGCTTATTACCCTTGTCTTAGGGCAATGGAAATTCATGGTTCCTCATGCAGGACAGAAACATTACTACTGACAGAGAACACACAACAGCCATACAATTAACCTCTTATAGGACTGTTATTCTTGCCTCACATTACTATCCACCGCAGCCACACCCATACAAGAACTTCCTGCCTGCCTTGACCCAGAGAACTTTCCTGTACCTCAAGCGCATCTGTTACAGACTCCCATTGAGAATCCTGACCTAACATTTGTGGATGGGAAACTGAAACCACAGGTTTTCAACCAGGATATGATGTCACTAATTTAAACTCAACTTTAGAATATCACCCCCTACCTGAGATAATAGCATCCCATATGGCAGAACTTACGGCACTTACTATCACTCGTTAACCAGCCAAAGACCAGAGATTGAACAAACATACAGACAGCAGGTCTGAGCTTGGAATAGTAAATGATTTTGGAATGCTTAGGACACAAACTATTTCTTATTTTTCCTGGCATGGCCATCAAAAATGGACAAGTTAATTAACTTTTATTTTTTGCCTTTTTCGGTGGGGGGGGCTCATCTATGACACATGGAGGTTCCCAGGCTAGGGGTCCAACCAGAGCCACAGCTGCCAGCCTGTGCCACAGCCACAGCAATGCCAGATCCGAGCCATGTCTGTGACCTACACTATAGCTCACAGCAACACCAGATCCTTAACCCCGTGAGCAAGGCCAGGGACTGAACCTGCATCCTCATGGTTCCTAATCGGGTTCTTTAACTACTGAGCCACAAAGGGAACTCCAGCTTTCAAGTGCACTGTGTATAGAGGTGGCTATCATAATGGCTGTGGCCCACGCAAAAAGAGATCATAGAGAAGCTATAGAAAATGCTTTGGGGGAGTTCCTGTCGTGGCACAGTGGTTAGCAAATCCGACTAGGAACCATGAGGTTGCAGGTTCGATTCCTGCCCTTGCTCAGTGGGTTAATGATCCGGTGTTGCCGTGGGCTGTGGTGTAAGTTGCAGACGCGGCTCAGATCCCGCGTTGCTGTGGCTCTGGCATAGGCCGGTGGCTACAGCTCCGATTAGACCCCTAGCCTGGGAACCTCCCATATGCCGCGGGAGCGGCCCAAGAAATGGCAAAAAGACAAAAAAAAAAAAAAAAAAGAAGAAGAAAATGCTTTGGCAGACCGCTGTGCCAAAAAAAGTAGCCTTAACCAAGATTATGAGTCTCCGCAAATTCTCAAAGAATAAACCTCTGAATGGATTCAGAGAATCATTATAAAGTATTTACGTTTAACCCCCAATTTCAAAAAGAATGGGGCAAGTCTGGTTGTACCCTTCACTCATATAACCTCTGGTTGGTTCTCTCAAGAAAACCACTTGATGACAACAGGTAGTTTTAAATGTTATTAGTTATATTTCTCTATGAAACTACTCATCCTAATGGAGACAAATTGGTTACTGTCTTAAAATCAGCATTGGTGGGAAAATTTTGGAAAGACAAATGAAATTATTTTCAGGCCATACGTTACCTATAACAATGTAATTCAAAAAAAAAACTATAAAATTGGGACACAACCAAGAAACAAAACCTCAGAGGGCTTTGGGACATTCTCAGATAGATTGTACTCAGCTTCTACTCTCCATGAGCTTTGAATATATTTTAATTATCGTATGTCTCTTTTAAGGATGGGTTGAGATATTTCCTGGCCAAAAGCCTCTAACCCTAATGGTTGCTAAAATGCTGTTTGATTTTGACTTTCCAACCAGGAATAGACCAACCTTTATACCAAATGACTGAAGAACACATTTTATGAGAACCGTTATAAAAGAACTCCATAAAGTATTACCCCTCACTCCAAAGACAGTACTGTCCTTACCACCAAAATCTTCTGGAATAGTTGAAAGAATCGATATAAGCTTTAAAATGACGATGTTCAGAAACTCTTAGACTCCTTCGGCCAAGGATACCAGTCTTTATAACTACAGAGCCCATGCCCATGAGAACACATCAAATATCACTCTATGAATTGGAAACTGAAAGGTCCTTGCATTTTAGGATTTCCCTCTCATACTAGACTTTCCCTGCTGCATGCAGTTATGGCAAAATATTGCAAAGGACTCATATGGTTTAGTCAGACCTATTACTGAAGTTTAAGGCTGCCTTCCTTTAACACCTTTTCTTTTGTCTGTTTGTTGGCCATTCCTACAGCATGTGGAAGTTCCTGAGCCAGGGATTGAACCCATGTCATAACAGTGACCCAAGCCACAGCAGTGACCATACCAGATCCTTAACCCACTGAATCACCAGGGAACTCCTCTACAACATTTTCTTAGACTCATCATGATCCTGGACCAGAAGATTTTGCCTATTGGAAGAGACATCAGAGAAAAACTGTTCTTTAATCTCATTGGAAGGCAACTTATTAAGGGCTATTAGTAACAAATGTAGCAGTGAGACTCCAGGTAGTCTATTCCTGGGTTCATATTTCACAACTTAAGAAGCAATTCTAAATTTGACCCAAGTGAAAGACTACTCCAACTCAGACAAGAGCTCCAAAATGAGGCTCATTCTTCAATATTCATGTATTTTACCTAGGTTTTCATATAGCTCATTGCTTTTGTGAAAAATCAGACCAGTGTCCCATTGGTGGGAATTATAGAAATAGGTAGGACTGATGAATTTATCAGTAATCTGGCAGCAGCTGTTAACAATACCATCTCTGCCCTTTGTGGAATAGAGAGCAATATAAATTCATTGTCATGAGTAGTGCTGGGCAATCGCACTGCTCTAGGTATCTTGTTGGTTAGGTATGGTGGTGTCTGTGCCATTGCCAATACTTCCAGCTCTATTTGTATTAAGGATACAGACAAGATAGAACAGCCTATAATGTTCCATATACCAAGCCATATATCTCATGGCCTATGGGATTTGTTCTCTTGCTCTGGGTTGAATAGTTAGGGTTCTAAATTTCAAAGAATATGAAAGGGATTATTAATTGTTCTTAGTTTTATCATAGTGATCATGATGCTAGACTACTTCATTTTGTCTAGAGCCTTAAATGCTTCTGCACAGCTGATCTCTCATGAGATGATCACCATGATGATATAACAAAAAGGTCCAGAAAATCACATGATACTGTTGACTATGGAGACAATTAGTCCTCAAAATGGGAAGACCTAAATTCCTGGACTTTCAGGAATTACTCAACCTCTCACGATCAAGAGAATGACCAAAAGAAAGGATGAAGTGACTAAATATATGAACGAATAATGATCAGACCATACAGGACTAGAGAACTCTGACCCACAACTTTTGGAACCAGTCCAGGAAGGCAAACCACACTTCTGCAGCAACTGGCTCAGACTCGTCACTGACTTATAGCTCTCCTATTTTTTCATACCCTCTTCCAACACAAGACCAAACAGAAAAAACAAAATATGTTCCTCACAATGAGTCACATAAGATAGCCTACTTCTAGTTAGCCAGCCTCTGGCTTTCCAAACAACTTCCAATCAGAGCATAGCTGAAGCCATCTTCTTTTTGTGCTGTAAAGCTTTCCCACCACTCTGACTGCCTTTAAGCCAAAAGCAAAGGGGGAAGGTAGCTGACTCCCTTGATGGTACAAGCTCTGAATAAGTGAATTCTCTCCCATTTGGGGTGATCATTGTTTATTTACACACAGGAAAAAGAGGTGAGGGGCAGACCCTGGCTGAATCTTGAGAGAATAATCCATGAACTAATTCAGAGGGTTATTAGAAATCAAGGTTTTCTCTGGATCTTGGATCTCTCACAACAAATCATGCATTCCAAAGTGTCTGTGTTCAGGTTCTTTGAAAATCTATTTTATCAATTATGTCTTTTAATATTTAAAAAAGCCCATTATCCAGCTGTCGTCAGCAGACAAGTTATTGAATTGCACTTCTATAGACAACAATGAAAATGTTGGTTTGTTTAATTGGTGGCTATTATGATACTGGAGCCTGGGATTACATGAAAATGTGTTTTTACTGTCTATAAAGGGGATAAATCATATTTCATTTGGAATGGGAATCTAATTTACAGCTTATGTGGTTTTATATTACCTGATGGCGTGCTAAAAGGGTATGATGCAGACAGCTAAATAAACCATACAAATTGTTAAAAATTTAAATATTCACTTAGCAGAAGCTACTAAACTACTGAGTTCATTGGAGTAAGGCAATCAAATGTGCACATTTTTTAAGAGAAAATGTTCTTTGGGGGATAAATGCTTCTATAGTGTTTTGAATTTTTCTTCCCCAAGTATCTATTATTCAGTTATCTTTACAACTGCAATGCAACTTCATGTTCTTTGCCTTACAAATGGAAAAATGGCTCCTAATTTTTATTTTTGAAATTACAGATTATTTACAATGTTGTAACCATTTCTACTGCATAGCATAGTGACCCAGTCATACATGTATATATAATATCTGTGTGTGTATGTGTGTGTATATACATATTTTTTTCTCATATAATCTTCCATCATGTTATATCCCGAGAGATTGGATATAGTTCCCTATGCAATACAGTAGGACCTCATTGGCCACCCATCCTAAATGTAATGGTTTGCATCTACTAGCCCCAAACTCCCAGTCCATTCCACTTCTTTCTCTGTCCCTCTTGGTAACCACAAGTTGGTTCTCTATGTTTGTGACTTTTGTTTTGTTTTAGGCAAGTATATCTAGAAGAGAATAAGCCTTGGAACAATGATAAAGACTTGTTCTTTCCCCAAGGCACAGAATGAAGAACACTGTGCAGTCATTTCTGGGTTCAGAATTCAAGTTACCAACAGTAATATCCTCAACACAGACAGTTCAGAGAGAGCCTGAGGAGCTGGGGAAATGGTTGATATTATCTAAATGTAGGTAATGCCATGTGCATCTGAAGCAATGATTGAAAATTTAGGCTAAATTTATATGCCACTCCTTCCTACAGTATAGTTTATAAGACTACTGATTCTTGGGGATAACCCATAGGAATACTGGAAAGCAACATGTTAATTAAAGGCCCTTCAAACTTCAGCTGATAACCAAGAATAGCATTGGCAGAATCAATAACAACAGTGAGAAACACTTCCTGTTAGACCTTTGATCTCCCAGCAGTTGGAGGGATAAAGTTTCAACCCATCTTCTAGTTTCAGAAGGCTGAATTGTAGGTTAGGAAACCCAATAGAAATGACTTGTGGATTCTTGATTACATCACTTGGCAATAATTGCTGATATCAGCACAATCATCTAACTTTGGTATGTGAACCTTTCTCAAGGGCATGAGGTTTCTCCATGGCATAGTTGGGTATTTTCTGACCCATCATGGAGTGATTTAAGAATTGCTGGGTGGCAAGTTCCTTCCCCAAGTCTGCCAATGCATGCCTAAAGTGAACTCAAAGAGAATATCCTCATTACTTCCTCAGAATGATGACTACGCTTCAGAGAATGGTCACATATATTCCATCATCAGCTTTGAGTGTGTGCCCCAAAGGCCACCCTGGGGTATGAGCAAGTGGAGGTTTAGGGATTTCTCGCCAATCCCACTGAATGAGACTCTCGGGAATGGGATCCTATAATTTGCATTTTAACAAGCTTACCATATGAATCTTATACATACTGATGTTTCAGAACCATTGCCTGTGATCCTCAAGCCATTCTTGGAGAGCAATAAACCAGGGACTTGTTTTACTTGCTGTTCTCAGCAAAAAATAAATATTTGTTAGGTAAATGAGTGAGTGAATTACTAATGATAAAAATTATCTGAAGTATGAGGCAAATAAGGGTCAAAGATTACTTTTCCTATTTTATATATTAGAAATATATATAATATATACACATGTATTTATATATAAATACAAACATATATTTATATATAAAGATCATGGTTGTAATGAACTGAGCATATCCGGGGAAAGGGATTTAAGATGGACTTTGAAGGGATACAGATATAATAGTCAAATCGAGTGAACACATGTTCTTTTTATCTCTTTATTCAACATTTATGACTTATCTTAATGCCAAAACTATATTAATTAACAAGGTGGCAGTTTTCCTAATATTCCACTCTTTTGGAAATCATATGTAAATAAATTAATAGATAGATATAGATATAAATATTTATATATATATATTTATTTTCATATTCTATTTAACTTTTATCAGAATACCTGGGGCACCTGTTGGAAATTAAGATTCCCTTGCCCTTTTCCAGACCTACAGTCTCTGTTCGTACAACAATGGGGCTGTATTCAGTACCCTGGACATCAGCCACCTTTCATTATTAACAAAATACAGTGAAAACAATGATGGCAATTCAATACATTGACTTAATTTATTATCGCAAAAGCCTGGAATAGAAGGTTCTGTTATCCGTATCTTATATATGGAAGAACATAAGGTGAAGAAGACAAATCATTCTTTCATTACTCAGTAAGCAGAAGATTCACGGGCTTAATTCACATCATCAGCCTACACTGCTTCTAACACCATGGAAAAGACAGCTGACACATATAGAATATGCTAATTTCTAAATCTTAAATGTTGAGATTAAAGGAGTATAAAATGCAAAGCTATCATGTCATATCATATCATAATATTTTCTAGCAAGTTAAATAAGTATTTAGTGATAGTCTCATAGGTAAAAAAAGTTAAATAGTAATATTGGAGTCAATTATCAAGGCAAGACAGTATAGGAAAGGTTCAAGACAATGCTCCATGCTCAAATTAAGGCCCAATAAACTAACTATAAACCCAATGGTATAAAGGCAGATCATGCTACAAGGAACTGGGAGGATATCTGGGAAAAGGGATTCAAGCTGGACTTTGGAGGGAAATAAGATTTAATAGTCAAATAGAATGAATAAGGGTTCTTTTTATCTCTTTATTCAACATTTATGGGTTATCCTTTAGATAACAAAAACTATATTAATTAACAAGGCAGCAGTTTTCCCAATATTCCATGCTTTGGGGAATCATCTGTATCCCAGTGCCTGAGGATTGAGTGAGAATGACCATATCCGCCTGCCTCAGGAGTGAACACAGGACTCAAACATGGGCAATTAAGCCCCCCATTCTCTTAACTATGGTGGGATAAGCACATGACCCCAGATGAACTGATCAGAATCCTCTCAGGGAGTATTCTTTCAGATAAATTTAAAAAAATATATTAACTTTCTCATCAAAAGCTATATATTCCAAGTATTCAGTGGCTGCATAAGGCTATCTTCTCTGACTATAGGAGGGGGCCTTCATCTTTGAGAAAAATGCAGTTAAATGCCATCTGCATGAGAGGCAGTGGGCAAAAGAATGAATACTGATAAAAAACATTTGACTCCTGAACCCAGGGCTGACTGGAACTTGGACTTTTTCAATATTTGAGCCAATTGATTTCCTTTTATGCTTAAATTGGTCTGAGTTGGGTTCCTTTATTTGGCAATCAAATGATATTCCCACCAGTAAAGCAATGTTAGAAGGTGAAAAAAATCAATAAGCATATAGTTTAGTAAACAAGAATCCTAATAATTATAATGCAGTGATACATGTTATAATTCATATTAAGCATTAGATGCTATGCTAGCACATAAAAGAGCCACTAGATGCCTTATCTGGACTTAGAACTATCAAACTCCTGCCACTGAATGATATCAGTGGGGATTTATTAGACTTTATCCCTCTAATCTTTGTCTTCTATTATAAATATAAATGATTATTCAAACCAATCAGTAGATATTGTCTTCTAAGTATTAGAAACAATAAGCATTAAAAAAATGGCACAGAAATGACTGCAAAGAGTCTTCCTTTACCTCCTTGACTTATTAATGAAGTTAGCATTTATAAGGAATTTTAAGTAAGGCCTTTCTTTATTAGGAAAACTTCCTCAAACTCAATACCGAAAACACTACTTACAGCCTCTTAAAACCCCTAATTCCCCAGTTAAGTAAAAAACACCCAGTTCAAAACGGTCTTCAGATCCAAAGACATTTGGGAGCCAGACAAATATTTCCTGGAAACTGTTCTGAACTGTTTGTAGCCTCAAGGGAGTATACTTGAGGATAGAGGTAGCACAAAAGGAGGAAAAAGGAAGAAACTGAAAGGGGAGAACTCTAAATGTAGCATTAATCCGTGTATATCCCATGAACTTCAGTAACATATAGAAGGCAGTCACCAGTCATGTCACAGTTAGATTGACTTCAGGTTAAAGCCAGTAGTCATCAATGGCAGAAAATAAAGCAAATGCTGTATAAGATTGTCAAAGAAGGAACATCCAGGTTTGGTGGGCTTCACTGTAATTCAAGGGAAGAGAAAATTTCCAGCTGAAGAAACTATTAAAAAAAGTCAGTGTGAATCCCTAGATCAAATGGTAAAAGATACTGGGACTTAGAGGGGAAGTGGGCTTCAGAAATAAATGGCTAAATTGAAGTATGTAGACTGTAAGCAAAAATCATGGAATACATTCAATTCTGTTCCATGGACTAGCCAAGGTTGTATTCTATGTAGAGAAAAGAAGAGGGAAAAATAAAACCCTCTAATCCCAGGATGGATTGCTAATCCCAGGATGTTATGAGCCTTGAAGACTTTGAGTGAGCCTAAATTTGAGCAAAATTATCCCTAGTTGGTGCTTTCCCTGACAGCCACACTGAGATGGTCTTGCCACTTAAGCAAACTCGAAAAAATGACTTCTTTTTTTAACCTATTTGTTGTTTTATTGTTGATTTACAAGGTTATTATCATTTCTGCTGTAAAACAAAGTGATTCAATCATAAATATACACCCATTAATTCTCTTTCAGATTCTTTTCCCACACAGATTACCACAGAATATTGGGTAGAGGTCTCTGTGCTACATATCACAACTCTTACACCCCAGGTCTGCCTCCAGAAGGAATGGGGAAGGAGGAGGGAGGGAACACTTCTTTTTTTATAGTGTACACCTTGTTGTTTCTAAAAGAGGGCTTAAAGAAAACTCAACAGTAGACAATAAACTCCTTAAAGATGGGTACTGTCACCCCCATCTCCATCTCTCTGCCAATACCACTCTTGTAGCTCTGCACATGGTAGAGGAGGATTAATATGATGCTAATGAATGCAGGTGGATTAATTAATATTCAGCAGAATAAATAAAGCTAAGAGGCCATCATTCGCTTGCTCCACTAAAATAACGAGCCGTTATAGCCACGTCTATCTAGGAGGATCCCAGAGCCTCATGTGATGTTTGCCTCACATAACTGCTCTAAATAACTGACATTAGAATGAATGAGTAAATGCAATGGATTCAAATTGCTACATCAAGTCTCTCATCCTGGTTCACGTACACCCCCAAATCACTAATGTAGTCTTCAATACAGACAGATCACTAATCAAGATGGAATGGCCAGCTTCTCCTTGCCCCAGTCTCTCAGTTTTGACAATGTTAGATGAACTCTGGATGAGACAGTCAGAAAAATGTCCTTCTCCAAGGAAAAATTCCCCAGTTACTGAGATGGTTTCCTCAGGTTCCCCAGATGAATTTACAGAGAGATAGATGTTGACCTTGAGGAAGGGAATTTTTTTCCTACTTGCTTTTAGTCAAATGTTGGGCCCAAGTCTTTGACTTTGTGGCTTATTTGCAGAAGAGCTCCAGTGTGCAGGCATGTTGCCTGTTTAAGAGAATACATCGTGTGCTTAGCTCCGGAAGACTGCACACTGTTTAACCAAAGGATCTAAATCTTTGGTTACATTTTGTTTCTTTCCACTGTTTTATGCTTGACAGGAGAGAAAAAAAAAAAGGCAAGATGCAGAATATTTTCCAAGCAACGGATCTATGATTTTCATTTTAAATGTAGAGTGACCTGGGTAGGGTTAGGCAAGCACCCTCTTGTGGCCAGGGGAAGCAAACTTATGAATGGGATGAAATTTAGCCCAACTCATACAGTTCATCTGAAATGTTTCTTCAAAGCGGATGGTGATGCCAAGTGACCCTTCAAAGTCCCCCATCAGTCCTAAGAGAATGTGAAAGCCCATGTAAATTTTTGTGTTTAATGCATCCGGATCCTGATACCCGCTTGTTTACTAGAAGAGTGTCAGAATCACCATTCACTCCCAAGAGGGAAGAAATATCAGCTTGAACCATTCTACCAAGGAGGCTTCTTCCTCAGATCACCTATTAAGAATGAATATAATTTCTTCCCTTGAGTGCAAATGGGAGAAGCTTGAAATTGAACAGGAGCATCCTGGAGTCAGAGGACGGCTTATCTAAATATATTTATCCACAGCTGCACCATCCCTTATAATTCAATCCCTGGACCACTTTGGTTTGAGAATCCAAGAAAAGTGCTCTCTCCCAGAGACATACAGAGAGACAAATCATGGATACATTTCAAAAAGGTGCTGTGAAGCCCATTCGTGAAATTTCTAGGGGATCCTTGTGCTCCAAGTTAAACACTCTTACTCCAAACTTTGCCTTTTTTCCCCTGTATCCTCTTACCTTGCTTGAACTAGGAGAAATAGCTCATGCTGGGGGGACGGGGGACGGAAAGAATAAGAATCAGGAAGCTCTGGGACCACTCTAAACCATTTAAAGAAACCTTTCAATTACCCAAGCCAAATTCTGGATTCCCACTCTAAGCTGCAGAGCTTTCACAGAAGAATGAAAATTGGGAGCAGTCTTTCATTTAGCAAGTACTTCTTGACCACCTCCTCTGTCAGCCAGATGTAAGAGCAGTCATTAAGATTAGAGAGGAAAGGTGCTCTTCTGCTCTAAAAAGAACTCATGGAGAAGGTAGACAAGTACTGCGTCATAATAGAGTATGATAAATGCTAATATGGATGTTAAGGTGAGTGTTTTGCAGGAGTGAGGACTGGGGGTGTTGGGATGGCTGGAGAGAAGCAAAGAGGTCTCCATAGAGAAGCTAATGCCTGGGCTGAGTCATCAAGGAATAGAAGTAAGCTGTGGGGAGAGGAAGGCTGCAGGGGCACATGCAGTGGCATAGAGGTGAGAAAGAATGGGATGCCTGCAGAAGGGAAAGCAGTGATAAAGCTGGAACAGAGGAAGTGGTTAAGGGGAAGGCTGGAGAAGTAAGCAGAAGTTTATCTTCAAGTGCCTTGTAAAGCATGCCAAAGCCTGGATATTATTGAAGGAAAAGAGCAACTACAGAGGTTAAGATGAGGAGTGTCCTCCAATTAACATTTCCAAAAAGTCATCTGTAGATGCCCCCAAAATATTTAATTGCTGGATTGATAAAGTGTTCTAAGACTTCATAGAAGAGATGTCAGGAGTTCCCATCATGGTGCAGTGGAAACGAATCTGACTAGGAAACATGAGGTTGTGGGTTTGATCCCTGGCCTCTCTCAGTGGGTTAAGGAACTGATGTTGCTGTGAGCTGTGGTTGTGTAGCCCAGCAGCTGCAGCTCTGATTCGACCCCTAGCCTGGGAACCTCCATATGCCACAGGTGCAGCCCTAAAAAGCAAAAAAAAAAAAAAAAAAAAAAAAGAAGGAGAGAGAGAGATCTGGATAGTTCCAAAACAAATAGACAAATAACAACCAGAGCACTTACACATTTACACCTTCCAAAGAGCCTTAGCTTTATAGGACAGGCAGTAATTCACTTTGCTGAAAGTTCTCCTATGTATAGAACAAAATGACCACATTCCCAATAAAAATGAAAAAAACATCTATTTTCATAAATCTATTTATTTTCATTGCACTTTATAAAACATGGAGTGTTAATTTTCTACTGTTGCTCTTACAAGTTTCTACAAATTTAGTGCCTTAAACAACACACATTTATTATTTTACAGTAGATCCGAAGTCTAACATGGGTTTCCCTGGGCTATAACCCAAGTGTCATCAAAATTGCATTCCTTTCCAGAAATTCTAGGGGAGAATATGTTTCCTTGACTATTCAAAATTCTAGAAGCCAATTCTTGATTTGTTTCCCTTTGTCTATCTCCCGAGCCAGCCAGTTGAATCAGTCTCTGACTTTTATTTCACAGTAACATTGCCCTCTGATCACAGCTGGAAAATGTTCTCGGTTTTAAACACTCCTGTGATTAGACTGGGCCCATCTATATAATCTGAGATAACCTCCCCATCTCAAGGTCATTACATCTGCAATGTAAATTGAGATATTCAAAGGTTTATGGGGTTAGGACATGGGCATTTTGAGTAGGTATTGGTCTGCCACCACAAAGGTATCTGGCAGTTTGTCCTGCCTTCTGTTGTTACTGCCTGACCAATGAAAGGCAATTCAACAATAAATATAGTATACCTTCACCTACTTTTTTTTTTTTAATGGCTGCACTTACGGTTTACGGAAGTTTCCAGGCCAAGGGTTGGATCCTTTAGTCGCTCTGCTGGGCCAGGGATTGAACCCATGACTCAAGCTGCTGCAATCAGATTCATAACCCACAGGGCCGCAGCATGAACTCCTCACCTATTTTTTTGTCTTTCATTTTTAGTTCACTTAAAGCATTTAATAAAATGCTTATTTATATCCAAGGAGTGTGTTAAGGCCTTGAACATGCCCTCACTGCCATCAACCCCTGCATAGAAAGATAAATCAGTGAAGAAATCAGTGCTGGCAGATGAGGCCAAGTGTGGAAACTCAATCTGAGACTCTGGAACAAGTGGAAGCTGAAGAACGTGGCTGACACAGGCCTTTGACAACTTATCTGAGTAATAGGATTCCCCTGAAACTAGGACGAGCTATGAAGATGAAGATAATACTAATGCATTGAAAACTAGTAAAGAAATCACAAATGTTCACACATTTAAAGTGAGCTAATCAACACTGTCAACAAGAATTCCCCATCTACCATGTATGTCCCAAAGGAAAAGTTAATGTATTTGTATATTTTACACAGTAACAAGCATAATGTCAATGGAACCAGTGAATTTAACAGCTTAAGCTTACCAAGTCGACCACTGACCAGAAGTTTAGATTTTAGACAAGAACCAGGGTTCTCTGCCCCCTCTGGCCATTCACCATTTTAGAACACCCCATGTTTCCCAAGACAAGTCCATGTATTTCAAAGGACATTATCTTTTCTGCATTCATTTGGAGGATAAAATAGCCAAGCATGCATATTAAACAAATGTTAAAACTCGGTAATCTGGCTATATTCAATATGTGTTTCCAGAGCACCCAAACACTATGATTGATTATGTTCCAAATACATCACTAGTTTAAGCTTAATTTCTTTTTTGACTCTATGTTGTGTTGTCTTGAAGTTCAAACTGTGTTCTGTGATATCAATTCTTAAAAAATGGAAGGCATTCTGCTTTGGGGGAAGAGATGCCTAGAGAGCCAGTGAGGTCACCACCATGTGGTGCCCTGGGTTGCTCAGAGGGGACTCATGCTTTGGGTGGAGTTAGAAAGAAGAGAGATTCTTTTCCAAATTGGAAATGCAACAGTTCAGTGATATGGAAGATATGTTCATCTTTAAGATGGTTCTGGATATTTATGAGCCATGTTAGAAAGACAGGCACCTGAGAACTGTCCCCTGAAGCCTCTGTTCCAGATCAGGCAGTCCCACTTGGACATCTACAGTGCAGTCCTACAGACAAAGTAGACAGCCAGCCTCTGTGTTGTGATTTGAGCTACCCCAGAGGTTTCTTTTTGCCCTGGTCTTGAGGGTCTCTCAGAAAAGGAAAGATTTGAGGGGGTCCTAGGAAGTCAGATAGGATTTGTATCAGCAAAGAGTACTGGGGGGAAGAGTCAAGGAAAAGGCCATGTGCAAAGCCTGATGCGTTTGGGTACTGGTAAGCAAAAATTTTGGAGAAGCACCTACTGGGAGAGATGGGAAGAGAAAGTTGAAGGGGACATTTAGGGTCTTCCAGTGTAATCCTGCGCGTGAGCCCATAAGGCAGAATCAGAATATAGAGGAAACTAAGCAACAGTTTACAGAATCTAGACTCTGACTTCTAGGCAATGACAGGTGGAAATTAGGCACTGGGGAGGCTCAAGGGATTCCACCTGAAGCCACCTTGGGTGGGAGTTGGCTAAAACAGATTGAGAAAAGAGATGGAGGGCCGTGTATTCAGGAAATGGTGATTGGAAATAAAGATCCACTAGTCCCACCTGTTTTGATTGCTTGGTGTCACTTTGTCTATTCCTTTTTATATCCTTCTCAATCACGTCCTTTTTGGGGAAGAAAAAAAAATTCAGTGTCCCCAGCTATAATGAGTGAAAAGGGAAGAAGTGTGTATGTTTACAACTCTTGTCCACGTGGTCTGGGCATGCCTGATTCAGGGGAGATTTCCTGCCCAGGAAGAGAAGCCCTGGGATAGAGAGCTGGACACCAAGTGGAGAGGGAAAAGGAGCAAGGAGCAAGCAAGACCTCAGAAATTCATTCTTCTGAACTAGCATCTTTCCATACAATTTTTCAGGTAATATCTTGGCATGCCTTTTTCTTAGAATAAAAAGGTAGGAAAGGAAGTGAAATAAAGCAACAATGATGTCAGAATGTTTAATACACCAAAGAGATGTATAGAGAAAATTGTCAAAACATGCTATATTTCTGCTTTTATATCTAGTGCTTATCCAATAGCAGAGGCTGTTAAACATATTAACTCCTTTAATCCTCATAGGTGGGATTAGGTAGGCTCTGTTTTCAACCCCCCTTTTACAGATGGGACAACTGAGTTGTAGGGCATGTAATTCAACTAAGGTCATACAGCTTGTAAGCAGCAGAACCTGATTTCAAACCTAGTAGTCTGACCTTAGCATCTGGGTCCTAACCTCTACACTATATTCTCCCATTTTGCTAGTGCTTCTCTAATTGATATTCTGCCCTCTTGATCATAATGACATTACTGTTCTCTCATAACATGATGTGAGCATTATTAATGATGTGGCTGTAAATCCATATTTGAAATAGTCTTCTTGGTAATCATATCTGATTATACTTTTATTTTTTACCCCCTTGATGCAGCTGACCAGGAGTTTTGAATGAATAGGACAATTGCCAGCATGGCCATTTTCTTTTGCACCCTTGTAGATGTTCCTTTGGCATTATCATCAATTCATGGGTTATTTGTAAAATATATGTTTGAGTCACTTGCCCATGTTGTGAGGAGTGAGGAGTAGTTTAATTAAACAAGATCACTGACCCTTAAATCCATTTACCCAGGCAACATAAATCTCACTAGATCAGAGTAGGCTAAACTCCAAGCAACTTCCACCCTTATTCAATTCATCAGGATTTTAAACACTTTGCCTAGGACATGACCAGCTGACTGTCATATAGGTTTGAAGAACACACCAGTGCCAAACAGCAGCATAGCTTAAGAACTGTCCTTTGTTAAGATAAATTTTGGCCATATTTTAGGTTACACATATAGGTGCTATCGTGATATTTGTCTTATACTTACTTCACTTAGTACGAAAATTTCTACAAAACAGAAACAGATCATGGACATGGAGAGCAGAGTTGTACTTGCTTGGGGATGGGGGAGGGGGAGTGGGATGAACTAGGAGTTTACGGTTAGTAGATGCAAACTATTATATTTACAATGGATAAGCAATGAGGTCCTACTGTACAGAACAGGGAACTATATCCAATCTCTTGAGGTAGAATATAATAGAAGATAGTATGTGAAAAAATCATATATACATGACTGGGACACTATGTTGTATAGCAGAAAGTGATACAACACTGTAAAAAACTATACTCTAATTTTAAAAAAAGACAAACTTTAAAAGTTCTAAAGTATTACTCCTGCCCCATAAAGGATTTTCCCCTGTAGAAGAGATGTACTTTAGACTACCTCTCTAGTAGAGTATTTCTTAAAGTGGAGTCCTCAAACCATTTAGATCAGAATCAACAAGGTTCTTATAAAAATCTGGATTCCTGGGCTTAAGTCTGTGTTTACGTAATGAAATCTTAGGGTAGCACTCAGGAAATCTGCATTTAACATGAGTTTTGCTGCTCAGTCCCTGATACAACAATAATTTCCAAGCTTCAAGAGCCCTTTGTTGGCATCTACCTCAACCCTCCAGCCAATATTTGAATATCAGAGTAAACAATCAGATAACAGGGATGCTGACTCACCTTCCCCTGAAAAGAGGATACATTTGATTACTGCCTTTCTACTACTCAAATATATTTTGTTCTTCAGTTTAATTATAACAACCTGGGAAGTAAATGTGCTTGCTTTTTTATCATCTCTATAGTTCTGGTTCAGCACTAGCATGCAATAGGCCACCACCGCCAGTAAACAGTTTTCATCTCATGTGATGCCTGATTAAACGCTAGTTGCTACCAGGAGTACTCTGTGGACCAGAATTCTGAGACTGAACTAGAGCACAGTAATCAATCTCTGATGCATTATCAATGTCTTCCAAGGAAACCATGCAGAGAAGTGGCAACTAGGGATGGGTATATGGTGACATAATGAGTCATCTCAACAATCTACCCTCCCAACAAATGAATATAGGAAGATATCCCAAACATTGCTTATGTGAGTAAATCATCTCTCACTTAGGGAAATGCATGCTTTTTTTTCAGCTCATCCCTGTCTTGGAAGGTCATTCCCAAAATAAGTTAGTTATCCATAAGGAACTAAAAACAAAACAAAACAAAACAAAACACCCAAACAAATAAACAAACAAAAACAAATAGAAACCCAAACGAGTCAATCAAAAAAATAGGCAAAGGACTTAAACAGGCATCTTTCCAAAGAAGACATACGAATGCCCAACAAGTACATTAAACAATGCCCAACATTACTAATCACCAGGGAAATGTGAATCAAAACCATAGTGAGCTATCACCTCATACCTGTCAGAACAGCTACCATCAAAAAGACAACTAACAAAATTTTGGTGAGAATATAGATAAAAGGTAACCCTCATGCACCATTGGTGGGAAGGTAAATTGGTGCAGCCACTATAGAAAATGGTATGAAAGTTCCTCAAAAAAATTAAAAATAGAACTACATCATCTTGAAATTTCACTTCTGGGTAACATCCAAAGGAAATGAAATCACTATCTCAAAGAGATGTTCATTGCAGCATTATTTACAATAGTCAAGATATGAAAATGACCAAAGTGTCTTTCAACACCTGAATGGATAAAGAAAATGTGGTATATATACACAATGGAATATTAGCCATATGAGAGAAAGAAATCCTGTCAGCTGTGGGAACATGAATGGACTTTGAGGGCATTATGCTAAAGAAATCAGATGGAGAAAGACAAATATCATATCTCATAATAGAATCTAAATGAGAAGTCCCCATCTTGGCACAGCGGAAATGAATCTGACTAGGAACAATGAGGTTGTGGGTTTGATCCCTGGCCTCTCTCAGTGGGTTAAGGATCTGGCATTTTGGTGAGCTGGTGGTATAGGTTGCAGACGCGGCTCAGATCTGGCATTGATGTGGCTCTGGCATAGGCAGGCAGCTGTAGCTCTGATTAGACCCCTAGCCTGGGAACCTCCATATGCCGTGGGTGAGGCCCTAAAAAGACAAAACACACACACAAAAAATCTAATGATCCAATTTCATAGAAAAGGAGAACAGATTGGTGATTGGCAGTGGCAGTTGCGGGGTGGAGTGGAATTTGAATGAAGGTGGTCAAAAGTACAAATTTCCAGTTATACAATAAATAGGTTCTAAAGATGTAATATACAGCATGGTGACTGTAGTTAACAATATGGTATAGCATATTTGAAAGTTGCTAAGACAGTAAACGTTAAAATCTCTCACCACAAGGAAAAAAAATATAACTATGTGAGGTGATGGTTAACTAAATTTATTGTGGTAATCATTTTGTAATATGTACATATGTCAACTCATTATATTATACACCAATTTACACAATGTTATATGGCAATTATATATCAATAAAACCAGAAAAAAATACAAAAAACTCTCCCAAACCAAAGTAAGGTAGTCAGAGTCTTTCAGAACTGAAGCAAGAGCCACTTTAAAAGGGATACTTCTGTGATCTCTTTCATGACCATGGCATATGTGGAGCCTCAAGTCAGGAGAGGCTGAGTGAAAGCTGTTAGAGATCTTGGACAGCTCCCACCATACTAGTGAAGGAAATCATAAAATAACAATTTCGAACAAGAAATTCAAGCTTACCTACTTTTTTATTTTTATTTTATTTATTTTTTTTCTTTTTTGTTGTTGTTGTTGCTATTTCTTGGGCCGCTCCCGCGGCATATGGAGGTTCCCAGGCTAGGGGTCGAATCGGAGCTGTAGCCACCAGCCTACACCAGGGCCACAGCAACACGGGATCTGAGCCGTGTCTGCAACCTACACCACAGCTCACGGCAAAGCCAGATCGTTAACCCACTGAGCAAGGGCAGGGACCGAACCCGCAACCTCATGGTTCCTAGTCGGATTCGGGAACTCCATTAGCTACTTTTAAATGGCAGTAGTCTAGAGTACTCTGGGATAGAGTCAGATATTCCCACATATCACAGCAACTCTGTTTTTATAATAGTGATGACCCTGGATCTTGGAAGCTTGAGGTGGGTAATCTTTTAAGTGTCCGTAAAATAAACTTACTTGGAAGCTCTAATTAGGGCATGTTTTTCACTCAGATACCTGGATTGTTATTCCACCTTCTTAGAAGAGCGAAAACCCTGATAGGGTGAAGAACTCTGCAGAGACCATGTACGCACACCAGTTATGACCACCATCTCGTGGGGAGATAGATCTTTCAGGCAAGCCACCGCATGTGAAGCAGACAAAACAGCAATTAACACATCTACATGCATCTGATTTCCTGTTTCTCTCTTGTTAGTATTTTTGGCAAAGATAAACTGGCTTCAGGAGAAAGAGATGTTGGGACTTAAAGTACTGAGATGAGTTAAAACCACCAGACATGTTTCAGGTTGTATAAACTTGCGCCTCTCTGGAGCAAGCATGAATTGCTCCATCATTATTTGTTATCTGCTCTCTTAGATTCCTTGACTGTGTGCTTAACTGACTGTCTTTGTACTTAGGTGACTCCTACTCTGTCTTCCTCATGCATTCTTTTTCCTCCATACTACCCTTAAAAGATGGTCTACCTCATGGTTCTGATATACTCTTCTCCCCACTCTCATCTCTCCCCTGGATAATCCAATCTGCTTACACTTGTGTTTTTAACTACCACTTTTTAATCTCCAGGTCAGACCTTCTGTTCTAAGCCTCAGACTCATTAATCCAATTCTTGGCCGAATGTGCTGATGTGGATATGCATAGGCATCTCAAATCCAGCCAATCTCAAACTGCTTACATTATCATCTTATCCCATGCAAAGCAATACCCAGCCAGAGAGCCAAGCTAGAAACCTGGGAGGAACCATATACTTTTCTCATCTCCCCATCTCCTACTAAGTTCTTCTTGGTTTAGCTCCTGAAAAGGTTCCCCCCCCCATTTTTTTTGTCTCTGAAAATGTTTCAAATTTCTATTTTCCTTACTTACCAATCTTTACTAAGACGGTCCTAGTTCAGACTTTTATCAGCTTTAACATGAATATCAGCAATAGCTACCCAATCATAGGCTGGCCTCTAGTCTAGTTTACAAGGACCTCTAACATTACCTCCTGTCAACTTATTCAGCCTTATCTCTCTCCTCTCCCCACTTCCCAGCACTACTAACCTGTCTACACTTCCTCCATGCCTTTGATCACACTGTTCTATCTCTGATCATCATTTTACATAGCTAAGTTCTAATATTTAAAATTTAGTTTGGAGTCATTTCCTACAAAGGTTCTTTGAGACTGATCTACCTACCCCTTTAGTCTAAGCCTCCATTCTCCATAATACCCTGTTATGCAGGAACTACCTCTTTCATCATTTCAACCACAGTGTGTTGTGATTATTTGTTGTCCTTGAAAGCAAGGACTTCACCTTATCCATGCTGGTCCTCAGTATTTAGTAAAGCAAGAAGATGCTAAATAAATGTTTGGTATGTGGCAAGATTAATGACTAAGAGAAATCAGAGCAGAATTTTAAAATTTCAATTTGTGGAACGTTTGTTAGGTTTTCATCTCATTTGGGCCACACATTGGAAAAGAAAAAGACCATCCAAATATTTAAGTTGTAAGTTATTTATATTAACATTGTAAATTCAAGAAAGCAAGAATGTTCTACTACAACTTTTAAGTAGAGAAGGGTTCATTATTGTCATTGTCATTATTATTGGAATAGCTTATAGGACACCAGGGACTAATACAGCTCACTTTTTTCTTCAGAAAGACAACTCAAAAGGAAAAATATCTGCTTGTGGTCGATATCCTATGTTTTATTTCTTCCTGTAAGTAACTGTAATTGAGTTATAAAAATCTGGAAATCAAAAATCTGGAACTGCAGACCCAGCTTTTACTGACTCACTCAGAGTGCTATAACTAACAGAGAATGAATGCTCAAGTGAGGCTGAAAAAGAAGAGTTCATTTCCTTCTAGCATGCCTTGTCTGCTTCAAAAGAGAAAGCATAGCCATGGGGAAGGACCCACTACTGCTGTCAGTGGCTCTGAGCATCACTCAAGTTACCAGCATTCGCATGTGGCATTTAACTTGCCCCCAAGTTCTGCTCCTAAAAAGTCGGCACAAAGTTTTCCATGACACTATGATTTTTACCCTCCAGAAGTGATGAGATGATTCAAGTGAAAAAGCTATCAAAGGACAAGCTATTATTCTCCACCGACTACTCATTGGCTTTCAGCTTGAGCACTCCAAAGACACATTGCCAAGAGGAGGTAGCATGAGCTAACTTGCCGTCTTTATTTCTGTGGCGAGTGGCTGCTGTAAAAATGATCTAGGCCAAAACTGTCCCACCCATTATCTATTTAGGTGGGACTGTCTCCTACTGCCATTTCTGTCAGCTGGGAGCAGAACTCTTGACGGTGACAGTAAACATACAGCAAGAATGTTTCAATTTGATCCTATTGGTGACTCACAAATTAGGATTACAGAACACTAGCTTTTTGCTCATGTCAACTAACCCCCTCCTTCACACACACACAGACACTTCCACTTACCCTCCCCCAACCCTTGCTTCCTTCAAACTTCTCACACCATTACTCAGTGTCTATTCTCCGGGGTCCCTGAGGATGAAATGTGCTTGTTGATTCACACACCCTGTGGGGACTGGTATCTGGGCAGAGGGTCCTCTGCTGAATTTTTTTTTAAGTACAGAAGATCCTCAAGATTCTTTTAAGACAAAAGTGCATTTCCTTGGCTTAGAATTTCTTCCTGGAAAAATAGCATTTCATGACAGGACCACACAGGAAGAGATCGCTCTGTCTCTCAAGGAGTGCTAAGCAAGTCACCAAATGCAGAGAAGTTCATGGAGGGATATTTAAAATTTATTCATTTGGAGTTGCCGTCATGGCTCGGCAGTTAATGAACCCGACTAGTATCCATGAGGGTGCGGGTTCCATCCCTGGCCTTACTCAGAGGGTTAATGATCCAGCATTGCCATGAGCTGTGGTGTAGGTCACAGACACAGCTCAGATCCTGAGCTGCTGCGGCATAGGCCGGAAGCTACAGCTCTGATTCGACACCTAGCCTGGGAACCTCCATATGCCACGGTTGCGGACTTAAAAAAAAAGACAAAAATAAATAAAAATAAAAATAAATAAATAAAATTTATTCATTTACTTTTGTATGCACACACGCCCATGCACATCCATGCACACTATACATATTTTGCCCAGAAACTCAGAAAGGAAGCTGCAACTTAACGGCAAAGGAAAATAGAAGAGTGAGAAGGAAGACGGAAATCTTTGTTCATCATGAGTAATGTTTTGTCAGACAAAGACATCCTAGCCAGCCTTCTCACAGCTGGAGCCGAGAGGAGCTTATAAGCACCCAGCACTTTGAGTTCAATAGAAAATGCCTGCACAGTTCTAAAGCCTGAGCACAGGATAATTTCATGCCTGCTTTCCATATGCCAGTGCTGTGTTGAGGGTTCCTTTATCACATTTAGCAGGCAGCTTCCCCATGCTTCCCCTGTGTTTGTATTGTGCTCTCTGACTGAGCTCGTCTATGTCAGCACAGACACTGTTAGCAGCACTGAGGGCTAAATGTAGAATCCACCTAAGAGGGCAAGGGAGCCCAGGAAGCCAGGAAGTGGGGAGCCACAGCCCACTCCCCTCCAGCTGCTGACAGTAACCACCTGTGGACACAGATATTTACAAAAACGAAACATTGTGCAGACCTAGCCTTGGGTTTGGAAGCAATACTCTAAAACATGGAGCTAGCTGTGACAGTCTGTTGAAGTCTAGTCCTTTCTGCTGACAGTGTTAGCTGAGGTGACTGGAATCTGAAAGCAGTATTTTTTTCATAAGAAAGTGAGCTCTTCTCACAGCAAGAACTGCCAGTAAACAAGTAATCAAGTAAACAATTTCATGTGGATTTCTGTTATGAAAATATCCATAATTCTTCCACAGTGCTACCCTCTCCATATCCTTTGGAAACTGGAGAAAGCTCTCATTGCCCCAACTCCAGAATGCATGTATGAATTTCATCATCCACCCTGCCTTCCATTTACGGAAAGATGACTGACTGTTGATCTTCAGCTGAGAGAGGAAGCCTCATGGGCAAATATTCATTCCTATGAGGATATCCATTATGTCACCTTAACAGTAAGAAAGTTAATTTCCAAAGATGAGTTGGAGTCTAACCAGAGAGGAAACTCACATCCTCCTTTCCTTGGGTTGAGGCAGACAAGGAAGGTTTGTCATGAAACACCATCATAACATTGTCAGGCATAGCTGCTCTGCTCTTAATGGGATTTGAAGAGAGACAGTTTCAACTCCATATGCTATTTGAAAGCTTAAAAGGGGGAATCTTTAATAATTAGAATACTCATTACTTACCCCTTCCAGAAATTTCCATTTTAATTTTCACTTGTCTTTTGTGTTGGAGGGAAAGAAAAGACAAAGTGGCAGGTAAATCCAAATACAAAATCCTAAGAAATCCTAAGAAAGCTCTGTCTGTCTCAATAATGGCACCTCCTTAAATACACGTTGTCACAGCCCCCAAATATATATCATTAAATCTCTACAGTTGTACTCAAAACACTTTGCTCCAGAAATTATACTAAGTTACCTTGAATTTGCCTCTCTACTCACTCTCCCATATTCAACCACATGTGGTGAATTCCATCCCATTCATAATGTGGTTCAGACAGGTTCACACACCGGAGCCCGTCATTGTTCTCCTGAAATCTCATCCAGTGCCCTCAAGAGAGAAGGCTGAAATTTCCAAATAAATACTTCTCACAACCACCAGATTAGGTATGCAATACTGTCCATAATTTGGTTTAAATAAATTAAATGTCCCTGTCATTGCTAGTTTTAATTTCATCACTATCCATTAAGTTCCTACCGGTGTTACACATTTTACCAAGTTAGTAAAGTGGAAGTGATTTCTACCATCTCAAGAACAGGGTTATGTGTGAGCAGTGAGAAACAGCTATTGGAATAGAGCCTGAAGTTTCACATGTAACACTGCATTTATTTGCCCTGTAATGTCAAGGATGAATTCCTCGGTTTCCCAAAACTAGTCTTAACTAACTGAACACAATAGCATCTAGCATGGGCTTTCCAGTTGCCATAGACCAGCCTCTTCCCAATTCCATACATATCTTATTCATTCTCAATTTCCCATCATTGAACTTCTGCTTTCACTCTTTTTATGGCCAGATGCTTCAAGTAAGAGTCACTGATGGGATCAGCTTGCCCACTCACATAGCTAATATCTTCCTCATGTTAATGAACTTTTTAACATACATACAGAAAAGTACACATATCATAAATATATAGTTCTGTGAATTATCACAAAGAGAGCAAGCTTGCATAACCCTCTGAAATCAAGAGACAGAACATCACCAACACCCCAAAGAGGCCTCTCTCTTATCCTCCTCCAACCAGTTAAAAAGTTCCACCCACAGAAAGTTATTCATTACTCTACAACCACAGATGGGCCTTTCAGATTTCTGAACTTTATATAAATAGAATCTTCAGGACGCATTCTGCAGCATCTGGCTTCTTTCACTCCTTGGGCTTTGTTTTTAATAACCATGATCACTCTGAGGCTCTGACCAATCTTACATTCCTCTAAAAGGGGTTTTACTTTTGCTTGTGGCGGTCAATTAGAGTAGAAGTGCATATTCATCCAATCTGAGGTAATTTAGGTGAAGTTTCAGTCTCGATGAGGATTGGTGAGTTTCAGTCTTTGTGAGAGCTGTTCTATTTCCAGTTTGTCTATACTCCTAGAAGGTAGCCCTTGAAAAGTTCCCTCTAAATACTTTAAGAGCTTATCAGGACTTTTCTCCCTTAGCAGATGCTTAATTTCACTGTTCCTTTAGTCCATCAAGACCACCAAAATTCCTCTCAGCCACTACTTTTTTTTTGGAGGCCCCCATGGCATGTGGAACTTCCTAAGGCAGGGATCAAACTCATGCCACAGAAGTGACCCACGCTGCCACAGTGACAACACTGGGTCCTTAACCTGCTGAGGCATCAGGGAACTCCAGAGTCACTTCTTTAAAATGTGCAAACATCTTGGGAGACAAAGCAAAATGCCAAATGTTATACCTGCATATGTGAGCTCCTCCTTTCTCTAAGACCTTCAAAAGTCGTTGCTGCCTTAGAAGATTTTTAATGGATTTAAACAGCAATTTTTAAACCAACTTTCCCAGTGCTGTTGGTAGGAGTGTTGATCTGATGCAAGTTAGTCTGCTAGAGCCCAACCATCTAGTTGCTACTCAGCATAAGTCAAGCTCAAGTTTTTCCTCTTCTAAGAGTCTTCTCTATTTACTCCAGGCCCTATGGTTCTCTTCCAATTGTGAACTTTAGTGGCACTTTTTAGTCTGCTTATTCATTTTAGTACCTGATTCCATTCTCTTTTTTTCTCCACTAGTTTAGAGAGTTACAATCATACAATGTATAATAAATATACATATGTGATAACTTATGTGCTATAATTATTACAACTACATATTTTTCAGAATTAGTTATAATTTGATATCTCAAACATTTCTAAATTCCCTGAGAGCCTAGGATCTAGCACTTACATTGCTTTATATTCACTGGAGAATAATTTGGAAATCCAAAAAATTGTAGAAGTGGACTAATTTATTATTTCTAGTCACCAAAGACAAGATTAATTTGATTAATATCACTTTGGGAAAGTTATTTAGCATCTCAAAACCTCAATTTCATTATTTGTAAACTAATGATAAGTGGTACTACCTCATTGGATTGTTGGGAGGATTTAATGAGCTAATGTATGTGAAATGCTTAGAACAAGGCTTTACATGAGGCACATTCCAGAATAAGACAGAGGTTTCATGTTTATTTCCTGCTTCCTCTCATTGGGCATGCTCTCTGGATACTGTAATATCTCACTGATGTTTAATGTTACATCATTATTCAATAGTTCTAGATAGGGAACAACAAGCTAAAGGATTTGTATAGGACTTGCACTGATTTCACCACAACTCACACAGCAAGACATATATAGGGACACACTGAAGGCAAAATCCCTAACTTTTTCTGGTTCTTTCTCCCACCTGTTTAATGTAGCCCACTGCAAAACACTCATTCTCTACACTTTCAGCATCGCCAATAGAGTCTCACACAGGTTCTTGAAAACTACTTTGACTCCCAACCCCTTGTCAGTATACAAAGTTCAGAGCTTTACAGCTGCTGGTATATACACTCAGCTGCCCCCCCCCACCACCCTGCCCTGAACCAAACTTGTATCTCCTTTGGGATAAACATAAACACATCTAAATTTATTTGCACCTATTGCCAATAGAAAGGAAAGTAGCAGGAAGGAAGTGGACACAAGGGAAAAGGCAAGGAAGAAAATTAGTATTTTGTTCTTTTTATGGCTGAGTAGTATTTCATTATGTATATGTATATCTTCTTAATCCAAAATAATTCCATTTGCAGCAACATGGATGGAAATACAAAGTCGTATACTAAGTGAAGTAAATCAGAAAGAGAAACACAAACACCACATGATACCACTTATATCTGGAATCTAATATATGGCACAACTGAACCTATCTACAGAAAAGAAACAAACTCATGGACATGGAGAACAGACATGTGGTTGCCAAGGGGAGGGAGAAGGAGTGGGATGGACTGGAGTTTGGAATTAGTAGATACAAACTACTGCATTTGGAGTGGATAAGCGGAAATTGACAGAATACAAATCAAGTCTACTAAAAAAAGAAAGGAAAAAAAAGAAAGAAAACTAGTATTTACTGAGCACTTTTTTTATCTGGAATACTTCATTCCCAGAGGAAAACCAGAAAGAAACTTTTGGTCTAAGTAAGCAAACAAACCTGCTGTGAACTACCCCTGGAGGTCCTCAGCCAAGAGTTCTCAGCCATAGTCCAATCTGGTTTAAGCTTAACCTGGCTCCCATTGTATTGGATTACTGCCTTAATTTTTCTCTGACCAAAGGTCAACTGCCTTCCCCAGGACTCACTAGCATCAAGTGCCAAATACCCTTTGCCTCTTTAGAGAAAGGAAGAAGCAAAGGCTCTTTGGCCCAGCAAAATGGTGCCTGTGGAAATCTCTACCTGCCTCTGAGGGAGGAACCACAGAACTGATATAGTCAACCAGAGAGGACTGTACTTTGCAATTGCCCCAGACTATAATGCAGCTCAAAGGCTGATAAACTAGAGTTCTTTTCTTTTTCTTTTTTCCTTTTTTTTAATGTTATTGGTGTATAGGTGACTTAACAATGCTATGTTAGTTTTAGGTGTACAGCAAAGTGAATCAGTTACACATATACACATATCTATTCTTTTTCAGATTATTTCCCCCATATAGGTTACTACAGAATATTGAGAAAATTTCCATGTGCTCTACAGGAGGTCCTTGTTACTTATCTATTTTGTACATAGTAGTGTATATATGTCAATCCTAACCTACATTATCCCTCTCCCCAGTGTTCCCACTTTGGTAACCATACATTTGTTTTTGAAAACTTTGAGTCTGTTTCTGCCTTGTGAATAAGTTTTTTTATCATTTGTATTATATTACACATATTAGTGATGTCATATGATACAATGCCATTTGCAGCAACATGGATGACCTAAAGATTATCATACAAAGTGAAGTAAGTCAGATAGAGATAGAGTGCTTTCCTTCTCGCTAACACTGCAAGATTAGTTCTCCTACAGTAGAATGGGTGACTACAAATAAAAGTGATTCAATTTTTGTACAAAAAGGGAAAAAATCAGACAATATGAGTAATACAGCTACAATATGCATATGACACAGTCCTTCACCACTCCAGGGAGATGGACCTGAGGCTCTCCCGAGGGCTCTGGAAGGCAGGGCATGCCAGAACCAGATTAGAAGCTGAGCTTGGCCTTGCCCTTTCACCACAAGCAGACAGTTTGAAGGGAATGTTTGAAGAAACCCCTTATAAAGCCAGGGAGCATGACAAAAAGAAAAGAAAATTGAACTCAGTATCCTCTTTTTCTGAGTTCCTTTAATTTAATGCTCTTCATGAATGTGGTCCCAGGATGGCAGTAACAGAATGTCTTAGACCTTCCATCACATAAGAACAAACTCCTTTAGAAACATTTTCATACTTTCGGGCATTACTTCAGACCAAGATAAAACAGAGAAACATGAGTTTCTTTTTAAAAAGGAAACTTTAAAAAGTTTAAAACTTTCTAACTGGACTTCTTAAATAAACTTCTATATATATGTATATATATACACACACATACACACAAAAATATCTCTATAAATATATATACACATATACATATTTATATATACATATATACATCTTCAATACATATACATGTTTATATATGTGTGTGTGTGTGTGTGTGTGTGTATTTTTTCCATTCATGAAAGTTAAACCCTTCAGCAGGCCTGGCACTTGTTAAAGGAGTGGACCATTCTGCCATTGCTTTCTGTGTCCTGCAATGGGTTCATAGCTCTTGGATGGCAAGGACATTAGGAGACCAGAATTACTAACCAGGGATCCTGGGCTGCCTGAGGCCATTTGAATTTCTTTGTACATGCAACGTCACAGAAGAATCTTTTTTGGTCTTAGCCTGTGCAGGCATATTTGGAAGTTGCGCCAGTCCACTGAGATCACCAGGAAGACATTCAGAAACTCTATTGCATAAAACTTTTATATCTAGTCCAGCCAAAGTAGAGATTATATGGGAGTTTTGTGGCACTGTATCAAATAATACAGTGTAATTTTTAATAAAGGTATCAGATGTTTTGGCATCAGAAACAGTCTAAATGAAACATTTTTAACATATGATGGCATACTGCACATGCCATTCTCAGAAGAAATAATTTAAACTGTAGGTATAAATTATATATCCTCACATATTTGCTTGTATACTCAAACCGTTTCTGCAAGAACACATGAGAAACAGGAGGATATAAGAGAAACAGCAAAAGTTAGACTTACTTGTAACTATACACCCTTTTGGAAACTTTTGAATATTACACTATGTGAATGTGATTGTCCTTTAAAAAATAAGTCAATATTTTTTAGCATAATCTTAAAAAATCATATGATGGCAGCTGACTTAAAAATATAGAGATCTTTTTTTTTCTTTTTTTTTTATGGTCACACCTGCAGCATATGGAAATTCCCAGGCCAGGGGTCAAATCAGAGCTGCAGCTGCTGGCCCATGCCACAGTCACAGCAACTTCTTAACCCACTGAGCCAGGCCAAGGATCAAACCCACATCCCCATAGAGACAATGTCAGGTCCTTCATTCGCTAAGCCACAAGGGAACTTCTAGAGATCTTCTAAAATCTCTTAACTTTGAAAATGAGAGGAGGCTGGTACCCAGTAGGTTGGGACAGATCGGGGGGGAATCCAGGGTTGACATGCAGGGGAAAGAACACCACTGACGAGATGGCAGATGAGTCATTCATTCAACAGAACACTGCCTCTGTACCAAGCACCTCACTCACCAGGGATGGGTGAGGGATCCTGAAGTTCCCAGCAAAGTTCTCAGGCCAGCAGAAGACTCAGAGATTCCAATAAAGAAAATCAAATACATGATGGGTGGTTTAATAAGGGGGAGGGGTATGACACATTATCTTCTCATATAACCACTTAAACCCATCAGTATGTTTATTTGCTGCAAGATAAATTCATTTTTTCACTCTGTGAACACCAGACAAAGGTGTTTATGACCTGAAGGTTGTGGTCACTGGTGCGATGAAACAATGACAACTCCAGCAGCTGTATGGACCCCTGCAAGTGGTCTCAGGAGCTCTAGCCACCAGGAGAAGTATGGATGCTTTACTCTGAAAGGCCAGAGTGTGAATTCTGCTACTTTCTTAAAGGGTTAGTTTGAGCAAATTGCCTAAGGAGCTTCAGTTTCCTAATCTGAAAAATGGGAATGAAAATCTCAGCATTGCAGCCCTGCTAAAAGGACTCTGTGTGTGTGTGTGTGTGTGTGTGTGTGTGTGTGTGTGTGTGTGTGTGTAGCAGGGTGTGGTGAGCATGAGGGACGTCATGTTATTCTCCTGGCAGGCAGAAGAAGCTCCATAGATGATGGTTGTTATGATCCTGGTTATTATTAATAATAATAGCTATGGAGGGTGGAGGAGACCCTGATGAATATTTAAGAGTGGCCTTTACTTTACTACAAAAGGAAAACATAGCTCATAAAGGATAAATGTAAACTAGAACAAATAGCTAAATATCTGCTTCCCTTATGAGCCCAAATGTTCCTCCCTCTAGGTTTATGGGGCCCATGATTATCTCTGTCAGCTGGGATATTCAGATAAATGCACTATATTAAAGAGCAGGGCTATTCTATAGAAATCACTCAATAAAATAAAGAATCCAGAAATGACAGAAGCCTGATGATTATTTTATTTGATCTGTTTATCTCTGTGTCTCTCTGCCATCTGCCACAGCCATACCTGAGGGTAGGCTCCAGGGGGTTTACCTAACTGTAGGGGAATAAAGGTATACAGTGGAAGGAAGAGCCAGGCCTAGGCTCTGAGGGGTCAGTGTGTGGCTGGTTGAAGGTCAGTCTGGATGAGGCAGAACTGGAGATGTGCTTTTTTCTCCCTGTCCCAGGTGCCCACAGAAGCCAGTTAAGGGCAAAGGACAAAAGCCCAGAGCAGGATCAGACTCTCCATTGAAGATCCATATCTTTCTTACTAAGAAATAGGTCAAAACAAAATAATGAGGACTAAGAAATGAGGTTGGTGATCTCTTAGGTGGAAGGAGGACAACCCTGATCAGGACCCTCATGCCCAGGGCTAGAAAGGCTGGGTTTGGTCATCAAGCCACAGGCAGGGACACAGGAGGCTAAAGGTGCAGCAGCTGCCAGAGAAGTCAGACTAATGGAGATCTACAAATGGCTGCCTGCAATGGACTGATCAGAGTTTTACTTGGCAGCCCTTCCCACAGAAAGAATGTGTTTTCCCTACAGGAGCCTATTCTGTTTTGAAATAGGAGAGGGAAAGAGGATGGAGCCTGGTCTTGCTTGGGCAGTGGCCACCACATCTGAGGGACCTACATCATGTCTCTCCTGAGCAGCTATGTCCATTCGTGGAAAAGAAAGATGTGGTGACATCTAGATTGAAGTCAAATAAAATACAGGCATTCCCATCATGGCGCAGCGGAAACAAATCCGACTAGAAACCTTAAGGTTGCAGGCTTGATTCCTGGCCTTGATCAGTGGGTTAAGGATCCGGGGTTGCCGTGAGCTGTGGTGCAGGTCACAGATGCAGCTCGGATCTGATGTTGCTGTGACTCTGGTGTAGACTGGCAGCTGTAGCTCCGATTCAACCCCTAGCCTGGGACTCTCCATATGCCACAGGTGTGACCCTATACAGCAAAAAAAAAAAAGAGAAAAAAATGAAGTCAAATAAAATACAAACTTCTCACCACAGTCTACCAGATGCTCCATGACATGGCCCTGCCCACCTCTCTGACCTGATCTCATGCCAATCGCCACCAGCCACCCTGTTTCCCATTTGAGCAAAGCTCAGTCCCACCTCAACATCTTGCCTTTGCCTGTCAGTGTCTGGCTCACTCCTCCTCTGATTATAAGTGCCTCTCTCATCTTATAGGCCTTAGCTCAAGGCCATCTTCCTAAAGAAACCCTACAGAGCCACCCCATCAACTAGAGTCACATTTCCTTTTATCTTCCATGGCACTTCTGACACCAAATGTGTGTATGTGTGTTTTCCCCATATAATCAATTTCCCAACTCTCCAGACACCAACAGGGTGTCCAATAATTCAATTAAATTCGGACATTAACTACCCAGAGTTATCACAGACCCTGCAGGGTAAGGGCTCAGTCCCATGAGATGGCTCCCAACTCCTGATGCCAATTTGAAGTCCTGAGCCTCCCATGCTTCTGACTGACTGGATATAAATCACGGGTTCCCACAACTACCTCCTCTGGTTCTATAATTTACTAGAATGCCTCATAGATGTAATGTATGAAACTTTACTTACATTGAGTGGTTTACTATATAGGAACAGCCACATGGAGAAGATGCTTGTGGTGAGGTGTTTGTGTGGTGATGGTTGGGGGGTAGGAGAGAGCTCCCACGCCCTCTCTGGACATGCCACCCAGGCAACACCTCAATGTGTTCACCAACCACATGTTCTCTGAACCATGACGTTTAGGGTTTTCATAAAGGTTTCACTATGCAGATGTGATGAATTAAATCATAGGCCCCTTAGTGATTAATTAAATCTCCATCCCTTCTCCCTCCCTAGGGGCTAGAGATTGGGCTGAAAGTTCCAAATCACTAACCATACCTAGGCCCTTCTGGTGACCAGTCCCCATCCTCAAGCTGTCTAGAAGGCTCCAGACACCTGCAATCTCATTAGCATACAAAGACATTCTTATCATTCCATAGATTCCAAGGGTTTTAAGAGCTCTGTGCCAGAAACTGGAAACAAAGAGCAAGTAAGTATGTCTTATTATATGACAATACCATACATGTTTTGTAAGGTTGTGTTGAAAACCAAATGTAATTACTGTATAAAATGCATTGTGGTAATCCATTAAATCTAATAGCCTGCCTCTAGCAACCCCAATTATTATGTCCTACTATACAAAGCACAGGGACCCATTCCAATCTCTTGGAGTAGAATATGATGGAAGATAGTATGAGAAAAAGAATGTATATATATGTACGACTGGGTCACTTGCTATATAGCAGAAATTGACAGAACATTGTAAATCAACTATACTCTAAAAAATGAACTGTGGTAAAAGTCTTTTAGTGTGAAGTTTTATGTATATCTGGCTGGGAGTGAGACTGTGTTTACTCTTTGCTGTAGCTGTAGGTGTCGGAGGCTCAATTTTTCTACAATGTCCTTTGTTTTCATCTCCTCTGCTATCTTTGTATTTCTCTAGAGAAATCTTCTTAAATAGAGTCTCAGCCCTGTAGTTCTTCTCACTGCAATCCCCTGTAGTAATACAGGAACCCCGCTGATGTGCTAGTAAATTGTGGGGTAGGAAAACATCTTAGAATCCTGTGATTAAGTCTTGGTCTTTTATTGCACCTGTGTCCCTGGGCTGTGACCTTCACAAGTGAGTTCTCAGCTGTTGTCCCCCCTCCCCACAAGATTAGACAGGAAGCCTGGAAGAAGCCAGCGCTGCCTATTTCCCTTACCTAATATTTGCTAGGCTCCAATAAAAGACACTGTGGTTAGACTCTGGTAAAGAAGTTTTCATGGAGAGAAGACTTTTGTTAAGGAGAACAGAACATTCTGAATATGTTTCAAAATGGTTACTTTTCCCTCCTCCCTTCCAGAAACATGAGGGAATTTTTCTCTACTCTTCACCCTGAGAACCTGAAGCCCATCCAGTCTTTCTCGCATTACTTTATTTCATTTTCTTCACTGTATTTATTACTCTCTAGACTCATCCTGCACATGTATTTGTGGGTATATAAAATTTGTCCTCCATCTGAATATAAGCTTCAAGAGGACAGAATCTTATCTGTTTTATTGTCATATCCTTAGTACCCAGAGTAATACCTGATATATAATATGTACTCAAAATACTTCTTGAAAGGGTTCTTGAAAATCTGATTTCCTGATCCCCTGAGATTGATTCCAGTGACTTAAGATACTACCTTGACATATCTATTTATATATTTATTTTCTTTTTTTCCTTTTTTTTTTTTTTGGTCTCCCCTTGGCATATTGAGTTCCCAGGCCAGGGATTAGATCCAAGCTGCAGTTTCAATCGAAGTTGCAGCTGCAGCAACATGGGATCCTTTAACCCACTATGCTAGACTGGGGATCAACCCTGTACCCTGGTGCTGCAGAGATGCTGCTAATCCCATTGTGCCATAGCAGGAACTCGTATTTATTTCCATTAAAGTACAGTTGATTTACAATATTGTGCCCAACTTCTGCTCTACAGCAACGTGACCCAGTTTTATTTATATATATATGGTTATATATAAATATATATACACACACACACACTCTTTTTCTCATATTACCTTCAATTATGTTCTATCACAAGTGACTGGATGAAGTTCCCTGTGCTATACAGTAGTACCTCAGTGTTTATCCACTCCAGATGTAATAGTTTGCATCTATGAACCCCAAACTCCCCATCCATTCCACTCCCTATCACCTCCCCTCTTGGCAACCAGAAGTCTGTTCTATCTATGAGTCTGTTTCTGTTTTGTAGACAGGTTCATTTGTGCCATATTTTAGATTCTACATATATGCTATCAATGGTATTTGTCTTTCTATTTCTGACTTCACTTATTTTAAGAATCTCTAGTCACATCCCTCTTGGTGCAAATGGCGTGATTTCATTCTTTTTTGTGGATCAATAGCATTCCATTATACCATATCCTCTTAACTGACCTGAGAAAGGGCTTTTTCTTCTTAATTGACAATGATTGCTCCTTAGCTTATTTTCTGATCTAAACCCAGCAAGCCCTTGGCCCCTCTTCTTCCATAGATTCATCACACACACACACACACACACACACAAACATCCTCTCCTGATCCTGCAGGGCAAACTTCCCTTTGAGCTCCCAAAGTCTCTCTTCTTGTGTCTCATCTCCCTCCAGTCACACAGCAATCAGTGCTCTTATCCCATCTTAAAAATACATTCAGAAAAATAGAAGAGTCTGTCTTGAAATGAGGTGATCATTAATTTAGTACTTTCTTGTCCTATTTATTCTCAGCCTCATATGAAAGACGAGTAATGTTTTAAACAAATTGGATTCTGCAGCTGGGAGGATGAGAGAGTTAGTATCAGCAATAATGAATATTCCTGAATTTTTATAGAACAACTATTGATTGCCTAGAAAAGTTTAGAGCTAAAGGTAACTCTACCATTAAACAGCCAGTTAAAAATTCCAAGATATTCATTATTGCTCTTTAAAAATATATTATGAAAGAAATTGAGTTGCATTTTCCTGCTATAAAATGAAAAGAGCTAAAGATGGTATGGTCTCAATAAGCCTACACTGTGATTAAAAAGAAAATGAATATCACAGAAGAAAATATTAGCTAAGATGAAATGAGAAAAGGGCAAGCAGAAATCCAGCACTGCTTTAGCTATTCAAACTCCCAGTACCTTCTTAATATTTAGTCATCAGATAAAGCTGAGTTTTTAAACCTCTATAATTTGAACAGTGATTGTATATGCATAGGAATCCTATTGACGTCCTGCCTCTAACTGGCTCCTCAGTTGCTGGCTTTCTCTGGGCCTGAGCTTCATCTTTTTTTTTTTTTTTTTTTTTGGTCTTTTGTCTTTTTGGGGCCTCACCCACAGCATATGGAGGTTCCCATGCTAGGGGTCTAATCGGAGCTGTAGCCATCGGTCTACACCAGAGTCACAGCAATTAAGGATCCGAGACGCGTCTGCGACCCACACCACAGCTCACGGCAATGCCGGACCCTTAACCCACTGAGCAAGGCCAGGGATCGAACCTGCAACCTTATGGTTCCTAGTTAGATTCGTTAACCACTGTGCCACGATGGGAACTCCTGGGCCTGACCCTCACTGCACCTCACTTTCCCAGCAAGACTCGTTCCATCTGAGCCATGAACTACAGTCCACCAGGAGCCCACACAAGGGCAGGCAGAACCCAGACATCCTATGCTGCTTTTCCCCTCCTGCCTTCCCCAAAGACACTTGACACTTTCCTTCTCAACATCTGGAGTGCTTTTCTCTACTCTTTTCTGCTTAACTAAAGGACTCAAAGGTATAGCTCCTTCCCACTTTCTCTGACACCTAAGATGATACCTGTCCTTTTCCCTAGACAGAGGCACTTGATTTTCTGATGCTCCTGAAGACAGGGCATATCTGTGTTTCTTTGTGTACTGTCCTTATATCTATGGCTGATAAAACATTGGGTCTATGATAATTTTTTTGGCCATGCCCATGGCATGCAGAAATTCCCAGACTAGGGATCAAACCTACACCACAGCAGTGACCCCAAGCCACAGCAATGGCAACACTGGATCCTTTAACCACTAGGCTACTAGGGAACTCCTATGATAATATTTTTAATGGTATATTGGATGAATGATACAGCTATAATCCCCTCTTCTCTGGCTCAGGTACGAAGCTGTCCATGTTCATATCAATCTTAGGTACTGCCCCAAATATGTCTTCTTGCTCAGGAAAGTGACAGTAATTGTTACTCTTTGTCCTTTGAGAACCTGCTGTGAGGAAATCACTGTATATACATTAACTCTCCTCAAATGCTTCACTGAAATGGGGTGAGAATTATTTTTAAAATCATGATTCACTAAGAATAAAAGAGACCCAAAGAGATTAAGTCATTTGGTCAAGTTCACAGAGCTACTGCCTGGCAGAAAGAGAATTCAAAATCAGATATCTTGGAAATCCTTACATTAACTCATCTCATATGCCCCACACCAACCTGCTCTATGCATAGTTCTCAAGGAGTTTTCTGCTTAGAGAAAAAATTAATTCTGTGAATGGGAGTCCTAGCAGTAGACTCAGCAAGCAACAACAGCCTCCTATGGTAAGAGGGTCTTCATTTCTGTTTAAGGTAAGTTGTTCACTGTACCTGTACCCTAGACAGTGAGAGCTAGGTTCATATTCTAAAATGTTGAGTGAAACAAGAGCTTGGGGCTGTTATTTTTATCTCCTTGTTGGCCTACACCAGTGGGGCCCTTTGCCTCTCCAGGAAGCACCTGCAAGTATCTGGAGACATTTTTGGTTGTCACAATTGAGGAGGTAAGTGTGGCTTAGTGTCACCTGGTAGGTAGAGGCCAGGATGCTGCTAAACATCCAACAATGCATAGGACGACCCCCTCTCCAACAAAGAATCATCCAGCCCAAAATGTCAATGGTGCTGAGTTGAGGAATCTTGGCTGAGAAGAAAGAAAGCTTTTATAGTCCTGCTCTCAGCCAGCCCCAAATGCCCCTCAGGTTGGCATCTGGGTAGCAAAAGGATCATTGTCTTCTTCTTGCTTCAGATAACATCAACTTTGGGTTTGGAGTCTGAGTGTTAGTATAAGAGGGGACTTTAAGGCCATGCCTGCACCTCTAAGGTACAGTCTTTAGAATGGGTCTGACAGCGTGTCTGACAGGATCACTCTTGGGATCTCGAGATGTCTCACATCTGATATCTCCCAGGTTTCCCATAAGAACATGTGCCCTTATCATTTAAAGCCCTCTTTGGTCATTTCTGTCACATCACAATCCCCACTTCCCCTTCCTCCATACCCTACTTCTCTTCATTATGAACTCTCCAGCCAGTTTAAAACTCTTTCTGCCTTTGTCTTTTGTCACACATTCTTCTTGGCATGTGCCAGCCAGAACCCCTGGATCCTTTCAAAGGCAGTTCTGGACTCACCTCACTGAGGAAGAGAGGGTAAGAAAGGCAACTTACTTTGCCACAGAACTTCTCAAATTCATCCACAATCCTGCTTATGCCACATGATTCACTGTAACAATCGGCTCACCTCATGATCAGTTCACCCAGTGTTGGGGCTTAGGGCAGAATTTGGGGACAGTGGCCATGACCATTCAATGCTGGAACCAGGTTTACTAGAAGAATTTCCTGAAAATTCTTCCCCTCTGAAAGCCCTCAGATTTGTTCTTACTCTTTGTCCTTCTACTCCAGAGTCCAAACCACAGAAGAAAAGGGGACCATCATTAAAGAAACAAAAGGAAGATAACATATGATAAGGCAAATGTCATTAAAATCGTATTTTACAAGATCTGTTCATTCAATATGTTCTGAGTAAATGGAATCCTTTAACCTTGAGGATGCACAGGAAAAAAAATGCCCTTGGCTTGGTGATTGTTAGGGGAGAGTTTACCCTGTGAATGACATGACTTTATATCAAAAAATAAACTAGGACTTCAAGATCTCAGAGAACAGAGCCTTAAATAATGTGTTGAGATGGTAACTTTAAAAGATATCTGGAGCCTATGCAAACTCAGAGTCAGAATTATATATTTCTTTCTCTTCCTCATAAAACATACTCCACAATAGAATATTTCACCTTTCATCTGAAAACATTTCTCTTCTCCTAGCCTCTGCCTCATAAATAACAGGAGTGAAGGAGAAAAATTAAGTCAGTATCCGCATTGTCTGAGATGTGTTTCAGAGGACAATTACTTTCTATAGCAGGCTTCAGATCAAAATAGTATCATGTTTTCATGAATTGGGTCAAGGAGTCTGTGTCACAACTCGAATAGTGTTGTAAGACAAAATGTTGTTTCTTGCCACATACAGCTCTGCGGGCTGATCACCTCAGAATTAGGAAATACCAAGAGTAGATACAACCTTGACACATCAACTGTAGTCAGCTACTCAGACAGCAGGGATGGGGGTGATGGGGGTACATCTTTACATTCTATGAGAATCTCAGAATCACATAGCACCTAGTTCACATCCCAACACTCTGAACACTGGCTGGGGTCAGCCAGATAAGCCACATGTATATCACAGAGGGAGACTAGATATTTTTTTTCCTTTTTACAGCTGCACCTGTGGTGTATGTGAGTTCCCAGGCTAGGGGTCAAGTTGGAGCTGCAGCTGCAGGCCTACATCATAGCCATGGCATCAGAGGATCCAAACCATACCAGCGACCTACACTGCAGCTTGTGGCAACGTCAGATTCTCAATGATCGAGGCCAAGGATCAAACCTGCATTCTCACAGTGACTACGATGGGTCCTTATACTGCTAAACCACAATGGGAACTCTTAAATTTGTTTTTTGGGTTTTTGACTAAACGTGAGATATGTGGAAGTTTCCAGGCCAGCGATCAAACCTGTGTCACAGCAGTGGCAATGCCAGATCCTTAACCTGCTTGGCCATTAGGGAACTCCAATGGGGACTCGATTGTAAAAGCCTTTGCCACCTGTGAACATGAGATGTGCTTCAAGAAAGATAATTTAGTGAATTCAAACTCAAATAAAATTGAACAAATACCCTCTACATGGTAGATGTAGAATATATGTAAGGATTTTACTGTAACATAGAGGAGACAGACAGGCAAGCTAATATTTACTGATCAGTCTGATTAGCTATAAACTGAGTAATCACCCAGAAGGCAGTGAGATTCTCTGGTGAGGGGTGGAGATGGCTGGGATGGTTCACCAAGAAGGCCATCCTTGAACTAGGGCTTTGTAGACTGAACAGGAGTTCTCTAAACAAAGTAAGAGAGGTAATCTAGGAAGAGAGAACATCTATCCATTCACACAACAAAATGTATTTGTGGGAGGGAACACAGAAGAATCTCATTATAGGTTTTATATATTTATTTTTATTTTTTAAATGATTTTTATTTTTTCCATCATAGTTGGTTTACAGTGTTCTGTCAATTTTCTACTATATGGCAAGGTGACCCAGTCACACATACATATATACATTCTTTTTATCATAATATCCTCCATAGTGCTCCATCATAAATGGCTAGATATAGTTCCCAGTGCTATACAACAGGATCTCATTGCTTATCCATTCCAAAGGCATTAGTTTGCATTGATTAACCCAAAATTCCCAGTCTATCCCACTCCCTCCCCATCCCCTTTGGCAACCACAAGTCTCTTCTCCAAGTCTATGAGTTTCTTTTCTGTGAAAAGTTTCATTTGTGCGATATATAAGATTCCAGATATAAGTGATATCATACGGTATTTGTCTTTCTCTTTCTGACTTACTTCACTTAGTATGAGAGTCTCCAGTTCTATCCATGTTGCTGGAAATGGCATTATTTTGTTCTTTTTTATGGCTGAGTAGTATTTGTTTTATTTTTTTGTTATTACTATTTTTTTTTTGTCTTTTGTCTTTTGTCTTTTTAGGGCTGCACCTGTGGCGTATGGAGGTTCCCAGGCTAGCGGTCTAATTGGAGCTGTAGCTGCCGGCCTATACCAGAGCCACAGCAACACCAGATCCGAGCCACGTCTGTGACCTACACCACAGCTCACAGCAACACCGGATCCTTAACCCACTGAGTAAGGCCAGGGATGAAACCTGCAACCTCATGGTTCCTAGTCAGAATCGTTTCCACTGCACCACGATGGGAACTCCGAGTAGTATTTGTTTTAGATTTTAAAGTACCTAAATGTGTGAGCCCAGGGATCCTCAGGAAACCATTGAATAAGGTGATTTACCTAGGAAAAGAGGACTAGCCAGGAGAAAGTTTTATGACTATGCCTGGGGATAGAGATGAGAAAGCCAGTAACTGTTAAGAGGTAGCTGCTGAACCAAGGGCAGTCTTGATGGTGTAGCCTGAGCTCTATGAATAGACAGTGATGCAGAAACAGACTGTAGGGGCAAATGTACATGAGGGAATTTTGAAACATGGTACATGGCCACCATGAATGACATCAAAGAGTAACACTAAGTATAGGGGACAAATCAGGGCAAAATAAAGCCCTCATTTGGCACTGAGAATTTTAGTTCATTACAGAAGAAAAAGTTAGCAGAAACAGATGCTTAGCAGGAGATGGCAGGTCCCCAGCAGACGTGGAAATGCCCAGAAGATGTCTAGTAGGAAATAATGGTAGCAAGAGGATACTGGCAGAAGAACAACAACAAAAAAAATCTAATGCAAGTCAACCTCTTTGGAAACCTATTATGATTCCCATAAGACCTTCCAGGGCTCTGTAGATTCTTATGAACATGATCCGGTGACATTAGAATTAATATTATTAATGGGATGTCACTGGTACCTGCAGGCTGAAGAAGTCTGGAGCGTTCAGAGTTACATATTTATTGAAGAGTGAAATAGAGCAATGTGACATTGGTTTGACTCTCAGGTGGCAAGAACACTGATATCAGAAGTTGGGAAGAATGGCAGTCATATTATATACAGGCAAAACACCTGTCAAACTTTTTTATATGGTGAGTAGGGAGACAGACATCCCTACTCAGTCTACAATTCTAAGAAAAGAGGCTGAAAAAAACAGCATATTAGCAATTACGTGTTACTTTGGACAAAAAACCTGGCTGATTTACAGGCAGAAATGAAAAAGGATAAAGAGCAAGTCTGCAAGGCTTTGCATGGTTGAAAAGCTGACTGCTTCAAGACTTCAAACACTAAGAAATGAGAATTTTTAAAAATATAGTCCTGAATAGCAAATATTTTAAACTCTTTTGATTGATTAAAGTGGCTCAATGTAAAGATTGTATTAAGGTTACATTGGTCCCACACATAGTTTTAGATATCCTCCAGGTGGCTGTTCTAGGTTGAACTAGAAAGAGGCATGGAAGACAGGATGCAATGAAGTAAATCAGTATCAAATATTATAGTTAGTAATCCTTGAGCACACTTTCAGGTACTTTGAGTTGCCTAGAAGCAAACGGATCAAAAGAAGACCAAGTTTTGAAGAAACATTATCACCAAACAAAAGTCTCTGCTATTCCAGTGGTACAATAATCTTTAGGTACTCTAGTTTGCATGAGCAAGAAGGGCATTAAAGCTATACAGTCCCCAAGGAGAACATACCTCCTGACACCTTCTTTAGGTGTCTTCAAAGAAGGCATGCAATAGAAAGAAGAAAAACATGGCCCATAAGATAGACACAGAGGTGAAGGAGAACAATGAACAAGACAGCTGTCTCCAGAGAGCAATATCAAAGCCTACAAAAGAAAATCCCCCCACCATCAAGGTAGGTGTCCTTGCAGATTCATAACTGCTAAGGACCAGTAGTTGGGCTATGTCTTATATGCTTCATTTTCCCAGATAAAAGGCTGTCCTGAGATTAACTTGCCCATCACTACATTTTGGATGTGGGGGGTGAAGGCAGGAAGGATAACTTGGCCTTTTAGTTCAGAGAATGCTGAGCTTAAGAGGGGCCACAATACAGTGACTGGATAGGACTTTGGGTCAGTCCTTGTGTGAAGGGAAGTGAATGTGTGCTGTGTGTGGGAATGAATAAATATTTAGTGACCAGAGAGTAGCAGAGGTGTTTTTCTGATAACCAAAAGTTTGTGAGAATTCTGGCTAGAAGGATGCTTCCCAGCCAGGACCACATTTTCCAGCCTCCTTTGCATCTAAGTAGGACCATGTGACTATTTCTGGCCAATGAGATGTGAGCAGAAATGAAGTGTGCCCCTTCCAGTCTGTGTCAATTGAGTATTCACTGTGCTTCCTTCTCTATTCTTGTCCCTTTATATGGGCACCTGAGACAGTACCTCAGGACAGAGTTAGCCTAGACCCACTAGAAAGAGTACCCACTTAAAAGAGGGCCACCTAGAGAAGTTGGTACAGCTTCTATGGAAAACAGTATGCAGGTTTCTCAGGAAATTTACCGTATGACCCAGCAATCCCACTCCTGAGCACATATCCAGAGAAAACTACAATTCAAAAAGATACATGCACCTCTATATTCAGAGCAGCACCATGCACAGTAGCCAAGAGATGTAAACAACCTTAATATCCATCAACAGACGAATGGACACAGAAGATGTGGTATATAGATACAATAGAATACTACCCAGCCATTAAAAAGAACAAAATAATGCCACTTGCAGCAACATCGATGGAACTAGAGATTATCATATTAAGTGAGGTGAGAAAGACAAAGACAAATATCCTATGATATCACTTACATGTGGAATCTAAAATAGGACACAAATGAACCTACTTACAAAACAGAAGCAAATACATGGACAAGGAGAACAGACTTGTAGTTGCCAAGGTGGATAGGTTTGCAAGAAGATGTAGGACGAGTTTGGGGTTAGCAGATGTAAGCTATTATACATGAAGGGGATAAACAACAAGGTCCTGCTGTATAGCACAGAGAATTACATTCAATGTCCTATGATAAACCATAGCGGGGAAGAATATTTTTAAAATGTATGTATATATACAACTGAATCACTTTGCTGTACAGCAGAAATTAACACATTATAAATCAACTATACTTCAATTTTTCTTAAAAAAAAAAAAGGGCCACTTAGAAATGGTATCTATCTAAGAAGAGTTACATTGGATTTGAGGACAAGAGAAATAAATTCCATTGTATTAAGTCACTCTGATTTTGTTGCTGTTGCTGGTGTTAAATAGCCTGACTAATATGACCAATACAGCCTAAAACACAGAGGTAAGAAATATCACATTGGGGTAAAGGAACTAAAATAGTTTATAGCATTAAAATACAAGATGAGCTTAGAGAAGTGGCAGGAGGTGAAACTGGAGAGATAGGAAAAGAATGGATAAGTAGAAGTTATACAGATAAGTTTGGGATCCAAACTGCATTTTTAATTAGATTCCAAAGTGATTTAAATATAGGTAGTTCACAGGCCACTCTTTAAGAAATACCTATATGTTCTTTGCCTATCTCTCCAGTTTCACCTCCTGGCACTTCTCTAAGCTCATCTTATATTTTAATGGTATAAACTACTTTAGTTCCTTTACCAAAATGTGTTGTGTAGCACTGAGAACTATGTCCAATCACTTATGATGGAGCATAATAATAGGAGAAAAAAATGTATGCATGAATGTGTAACTGGGTCACCATGATGTACAGCAGAAAAAAAATTATACTGGGGAAATAATAATAAAAAATAAAATAAATAAAATGCAGTTTGGGGAGCTCTGCCCCAGACCTACAGAGTCCTCATATCTAAAGAAGAAGCCCACAATAAACATTTTTAGCAAGAACTCAGGTGATTTGCACACACACAAGTTGAGAGATACCCGGCTAGATGGTAAAGAGACTTTGTGTATCATTTTATGATTCCTTTATTTTATTTTACCACACAGACAAGTGACAACTGGTAAAAGGTCATAACTGGTGAAAGAGAAGCAATATGATCATTCTCAGTAGGTTATTAACTCCATGAAGGCAAGTAGTTTGTCTCTTTTGTTCACTACTACATCCTAGTGCCTTAGGTAGTCTAGAAGTTAGTAGGTACTCAATAAATAATTATTGAATAAGTGAATCAGATTTGAATTCTAAAATGAGCATTGCCAAGCAAGTGCAGATAATTAACTGGGGAGGGAGATGACAATGGCTGCTGTTAGGAGGTTATTAAAACTGATGACGTGTGAGATGATACATTTTTAAACTAAGGCAGTAGCCGTGAGGATAGGGGAGAGGGAATGATTGTGAAATATATTTAGAAGGATGAATTACCGTGTCTTAGTAACTGGTTCAAGTAAGTAGGTAGGGTAAAAGAAAGCATCTAGAAAAACTCTTTTTTTTCCTTATCTAATGACAATGGCACTTTTCACCAAGATCCAGAACTTAAGTCAGTTTTCAGGAAAAGATTAGTATTAGATATATTGAGTTTCAAAGTCTGGTAATACATCTAGATATTTAGGACATGGTTGACTGTATGTTTCAAAAACACATTAAAAATAACCAGACTATAGATGCAGATTTGAGGGTTTGCATTCATTCACCCATTCATTCATTCACTCATTCATTCATTACACATTTACTGAGTATCTACCATATTAGACACTAGTCTAGGGGTTAGACATACAAAGGTGCCTTTCAAGATTCTTAGAGTTTCATGAAAGGACAAAAAGTTCAGTAAGCTCCCTGGGAGAGGTATGCCTAAGGAGGTCAGAAGTACAGAAAAGTTGAAAGAAAACTTCACGGTTGAGGCTTTCAGGCAAACTACTCGATAAGCAAAAACCTCAGCACAGACAGAAGCCAGGTATAGCAAATTCAGAGAGAAGCTAGATTGCAATGGGTTGAGAAGTGAATGGAAGATTAGAAAATAAGGACAGTGAATTTAACACAATTTCTTTCAAGAAATCTTGATGAACAGGAAAAAAGAGGAGATATGGGTCAATAGCCAAAGGAAGCCTGTAATCAGGCCAAAAATTCCATTTAGAAAAGGATAGAGGTGAGCATGTTTTCTAGGAGAAGGTCAGAAAAGTTGAAGTTATAGGAGAGAGAGGCAAAAATTGATCAAGCAAAATCACAGAGACTATAGAACAGGATGGAGTAAATTTACTTGACAGAATGAACTATAGATGGGAGGTAGAAGATTCTTCCACTGCCCATGGTAGGAAGGAAGTGCACAGATGGAGATGACGTCTGGAGGTGGGAGGGAAGGGTTGGAAAGGCAAAGGGGTCTGATCCATGTGTGGGAAGCACTGGTAGGGGGTTTGAAGATGAAGCCAATGTGGAATATTTTGGGGGGGTTGGGGTTGAAGGAGAAAAAGGAAAATAAAATAATAGGGTTATAATGTTTAAGGAGAAGCTAAAACCAATCAAGACAATGTGTAGAAAATATGCAGTATGACCATGGATTATATTAGTTTTTATAAAGATACACTTGTTCCCAAAATATTAGAACTTCATAGCATCCCAGGAGCCAGTTAGCTATTTATCTTTGCAACCCTATCCTAGCAGTGTGTCTTAGCCTATGATAAATGTTTGTTGTGTGAGTTCTGGACTTAGGAACACTATACAACCTTTATCTATCTCTAACAGCTACAAATTTTTATTTATAACCAAACTATTCCTAATTAAAAATAAATTTCCAAGAGTTAAAAGCAATAGCCATCTATTTCAGTAAAACAGCTTCTCATAAGAGCCCTGGACCAATAAAATTAACCAAGATTACATTCAGAAAAACGGCATGTGGTTCATTGCAACTGGGGGGTGGGAGGGAGGCAAGAATTCATAACACTACCTCTCATTGCTCAGAATGCTTTGTCAGCCTCTTTATATTCAGACAAGATTCTTTTGGATTTAGAGTAAGATTTAAATAATCTCCTAAAACAACATATGCTCAACTCATAATTGTTACCTAACATATGTTCAGAATGCATAAGCCAGAAGCCATGATTTATGCAAGAGGAGAAGGCAGCATGCCTATTTATCTTTTTCCCGTGCTCAGAATCCCTGCAGATCCAATATGAAAATAATTATGGAAATTGGCATCATAGCATTTCTTCAGGTTCACCTGAATAGGTAATAGAAGTACAATTAATCATTGACCTCATTGCTATCACCTTATGCAGCACCAGCAGCAGCAGCAGTAGCAGCAGCGTTGCCATCACCCTCAGGAGAGTTAACTCCCTCTTTGAAAGACCTGGATGCTACACCAGTGATTCACACAGTCCTTACACTTGGAAGGCTTATCAAGGCCAGGTGATAAAACTGCCTCCCAAATGTGTTGACTAAATCAGTTACTATTCAGCCCAGAAGTTCTCAACCCCCACTACACATTAAAAACTCATACAAAACTTAAAAAAATAGTTGGATACACCCTACTCCAAATCAAATATTAGAATCTTGAAGACGGTATGTGTGGTGGAATCCAAGTATTAGTATTTTTTTTTAAGTTTCTTAGGGTTTTTTTAATTGTTAAATTTTTTATTTGGAGATAACTATAAGTTCACATGCAGTTGTAAGAAGTAATACAGAGAGATCCTGTCTAGCCTTTAACCAGTTTCCCCTGATGGTAACATCTTGCAAATCTATAGTGCGGTATCATCATCAAGGTAACTGAAACTGATACATTCAAGTAGTGAACAATTCCATCTCCACAAGGATCATTCCTGTTGCTCTTTTAGAGTCATACCTACTTTTTTCCACTTCCACCCCATCCTCAATCCTAGGGAACCACTAATCTGTTCTCTATTTTCATGTCATTTCAAGAATGCTATACAAAAGAAAACATATAGTATGTGACCATTTGAGATTAGCTTTGTCCAAGAATGATTCCCTTGAAATTCATCCAAACTCTTGTGCTCATCCCTTTTTATTGCAGAGTAGTGTTCTACAGTGAGGATGTATCCATTCACTGCTGAAGGACATACGGGTTTTTTTTTTTTTTTTTTTTTTTTTGGTCTTTTGTCTTTTTGTTGTTGTTGTTGTTGTTGTTGTTGTTGCTATTTCTTGGGCCGCTCCCATGGCATATGGAGGTTTCCAGGCTAGGGGTTGAATCGGAGCTGTAGCCACCGGCCTACGCCAGAGCCACAGCAACTCGGGATCCGAGCCGCGTCTGCAACCTACACCACAGCTCACGGCAACGCCGGATCGTCAACCCACTGAGCAAGGGCAGGGACTGAACCCCCAACCTCATGGTTCCTAGTCGGATTCGTTAACCACTGCGCCACGACGGGAACTCCCTTTTTTTTTCATTTTTTAACCATTATAAATAAAGTGTCTATGAACATTTGTATACAGATTGTTGTATAAAAATTAGTTTTCATATTTGGGGGAAAATGTCCAACAGTGTATTTGCTGAGTCTTATGGTAGTTCCATGTTCAATTTTTTAAGAAACGGCAAAGTTGTTTTCCAGAGTAGCTGTTATCATTTTACATTCCACCAGAAATTTATCAGTGAGCCAGTTTCTCGGCATTCTTCTCCCCATTTGCCACTGTCATTAATTTCTATTTATTCTAGGTGTATTAATATCTTACTGTGGTTGACACTTGCATTTACCTGGAAGCTAATGATGTTGGACATATTTTCATGTGCTATGTGCCATTTGTATATCGTTTTCTGTCCTTTGCTCATTGTCTAATTGTATTGCTTATTTTTTAAACTTTGAGGAGTGCTTTATATATTCTAGTGACTACACCTTGTTGGACATGTGGATCACAAATATTTTTCTTCCAGTTTATAGATGATATTTTCATTTTCTCAATTGGGTATTTCATAGAGCAAATGTTTTTAATTTTGATGAAGTCCAGTTCATCTTTTCCTTGTATAGATCATGCTTCCAGTACTGTGTCAAAATAAGAGTGGCGAGAGTGGATGTAGTTGCCTTGTTTCCAAACTTAGAAGTTAATCCATCATTTTTTTAATATTAATTATATTTGCAGTAAATGCTCTTTTAGTTGATACAGTTCCCCTTTATTCCTATATTTTGAGTTTTAATACCTTTCATGGATAGGTATTTGATTTTGTAGAGTACTTTTTTTGGGTCAAGTGATATGATTAAATGATTTTTCCTTTTTAGACAGTTAATACTATAGATTCTAATGGTCAATTTTTTAATATTGAATCAGCTTTGCATACTTGGAATAAACCCCATTTAGTCATGGTGTAAAATTCTTTTACATATTGTTGACACAATTTGCTAATATTTTGTAGAGGATTTTTGCATCTAATTTCATGACTGACCTTGGTCTGAGTTTTTGTGTGTTTGTGTGTGGTCTTTGTCTGGTATCAGGATAATATTGGCCTCATGGAATAAATTGGGAAGTCTTCCTTCATTTTATATGGGAGAGTTTATATAAAACAGATGTTCGTATCTTGGCTATTGTACATAGCGCTGCAATGAACATTGGAGGACATATGTCTTTCTGAGTCATGGTTTTCTCTGTATAGATGCCCAGGAGTGGGATTGCTGGATCAAATGGTGATTCTATTTTCAGTTTACTGAGGAATTTTCACGCTGTTTTCCACAGTGGTTGCACCAATTTACATTCCCACCAACAGTGCAAGAGGGTTTGCTTTTCTCCTCACCCTCTTCAGCATTTATTGTTTGTAGACTTTTTGATGATGGCCATTCTGGCCGGTGTAAGGTGGTATCTCAAAGTGGATTTGATTTGCATTTCTCTGATAATTAGTGATGTTGAACATCTTTTCATGTGTTTTTTGGCCATCTGTATGTCTTCTTTGGAGAATTGTCTATTTAGATCGTCTGCCCATTTTTTGATTGGGTTTTTTGTTTTTTGTGGGGTTTTTTTTTTTTGGTATTGAGCAGCAGGAGGTGTTGATAGATTTTGGAGATTAATCCCTTGTCAGTAACTTCATTTGCAAATATTTTCTCCCACTCTGTGGGTTGTCTTTTTGTTTTGTTTAGGGTTTCCTTGGCTGTGCAGAAACTTTTAATTAGGACCATTTGTTTATTTTGGTTTTACTGTCATTACTCTAGGAGGTGGATCTGAGAAAATATTGCTATGGTTTATGTCAAAGAGTGTTTGGCCTATGTTTTCCTCTAAGAATTTTATAGTTTGTCCATTGACAGAGGAGTAAATAAAGAAGATGTGGCACATATACACAATGGAATATTACTCAGCCATAAAAAGGAAAGAAATAACAGCATTTACAGCAACATGGATGGACCTAGAAATTATCACGCTAAGTGAAGTTAGTCAAACAGTGAGACACCAACATCATATGCCATCACTTATATGTAGAATCTAAAAAATGGACACAATGAACTTCTTTGCAGAACAGATACTGACTCACAGACTTTGAAAAACTTATGGTTTCCAAAGGAGACAGGCTGGAGGATAGGGTGTATGTGCTGGGAGTTTGGATGGAAATGCTATAAAATTAGGTTATGATGATCATTGTACAACTTTAAATGTAATAAAATTCATTGAGTTAAAAAAAAACAACAAAAAAAGAAAATATAGGTTAAGTGATGGAAATATTAACAAAGACAACACAACACTCATAATTTCAGGGGGAAAAAAACTGTTCAGATTTCTTTAGAAGTTATTCTATTTTACCCTGAAGTAAGAATGAAACCAAAATGAAGAAAGCCTTCACTGATATAAATCCACCTATTGGTTGAATTAAAAAAAAACTGATGTTCATTATTCTTTAAAGTGTTGGTAGTATTCTCCAGAGAAATAATATGAGTGTAGATACTTCTTTTTCAGGAATTTTTATATTATAAATTAAAAATATTAATGGTTATAGAACTATTTACATTATTTTTTCTTGGCTGAATTTTAGGAGTTTATGGTTTCTGAGGAATTGATTCATTTCTCCTAAACTGTCAAATTTACAAATGTAAAATAGTTTATATAGTGTTTCCTTATTATCCTTTCAATGGCTATAGGATCTGTAGAAATATCCTCTTTCTAATTCATGATATTGGTGACCTGTATCTTCTCTATTTTTATCTTTGCCACTGTTGGTAGAGGTTTATTAATTTTATTGATTTTTCTAAAGAAAAATTTTGTCTTATTGTTTTTCTCACGTATTTTTTTATTTCATTAATTTCATGCTTTATTATTTCCTTTCTTTTACCTGTACTTCACTGAACTATCATTTTCTAGTTTTTTGGGGAATAAAAAAATGATTTGAGAACTTTCCTCTTTCCAAACATAAGCTTTTAGTTTTATATATTTTCCTCTTTTCCCTATTACAGTTATGTCTCATATATTTTGGTATATTTTCATTTTCATTCAGTTATGTATTTTCTTTTCTTTCTTTTGAGACTTACTTTTTGACCCATTGACTTTTAAAATTGTTGTTTAAAACTTTTAAGTGTTTGGAGATTTTTCTGTTGTCTTTCTGTTATTGATTTCTAGTTTGATTCCATTGTGGTCAGAGAACATACTCTGTGTGATTTCAATTTCTAACGTTTTTAATGGACCAGGATATGGTTTATTTTGGTGAGTGTTACATGGACAGTTGGAAAAATATGTATTAAGTTGTTTTTATGCAGGGTAGTCTGTATATGTCACTTAAATCCTATAGTTTGAGCGTGTTGTTCAGTTCTTCTGTATCCTCATTGATATTCTATCTAGCAGTTCTATTAATTGTTGAGAATTGAGTATTTAGGCTCCCAGCTATTTCTCTTTTCAGCCCTATCAGTTTTTCTTTTCAAGTATTTTGAGGATTTGTTGTTTGGTACACATAAATTTAAGAATGTTCTGTCTTCCTGGTAGTATGTTGTTTCATCATTATGAAACATCCCTTTTTGTATCTAGCAATTTTCCTGGCTATGAAATCTACTTATTTGACATTATCATAGACCCTCCTTTTTATTAGTATTTCATTGTATGACTTTTTCCATTCTTCTATTTTTAACCTAATATGTGGCTATATTTGAAGCAAATTTCTTATAGACAACATATTGTTGGAATATATTTTAATGCACTCTATCAATCTCTGCCTTTTAATTGATGTATTTTGACCATTTACATTTAAAGTAATTATTGATATGTTAGGGCTGAGTCTACCATTTTCTGTTTAATCTGGTTTATCCCCTCTCTGTTTCTGTTCATATTTTCCTATCATTTTTTAAAAATATTTAAACAATTTAATCCTTATGGTATTTTGTAGTGTTTAGCTTAGCTTTAGGTGGTTTTTGTTTGTTTTTTTCTTTTTGTTTTTTTCTTTTTAGGGCTGCATGTGCAGCATATGGAAGTTCCTAGTCTAGGGGTCAAACTGGAACTGCAGCCATTGGCCTATGCCACAGCCACAGCAATGGCAGGATCTGAGCTTCATCTACAACCTAAACCACAGTTCATGGCAATGCCAGACACTTAACCCACTGAGTGAGGCCAGGGATCAAACCAGCATCCTCATGGATACTACTCGTGTTTGTTACCACTGAGCCACAACAGGAACTCCCATATATAGTTTTTTTAATAGTTGCAATGGGTTTTACATTATGCACATATAACTTGTGACAGACTGTGGTGTCTATTTTATTGAGTATAGAAAAATTATTTTCCCCACTTTTTCAATGTACTTATCAAAATATTTCCTTTACATATATTGATTACCACATCACATGGTTGTCATAAATTTTATTTCAATAATAAAGTATAATTTAAGAAGCTCATAAGAAATAGAATAGGCTATTATGGCTTTTTCAAAATCTACTGTTATATTTTCTTTTACCTATGCTCATGTTCTTAAGTCTCCTTTTGTTATTTTTTCTATGCTTAGAGAACTTCCTCTAGCCATTCTTTTAAAGGTAAGTGCTAGTAAGAAATTTTCATAGTTTTTCTTATCCTGATAATGTCTTTATTTCCTCTTCATTCCATAGGAATATTTTTGTTGAATATAGAATTCATGGCCAAAAATACCTGAAAATTCTTGTGCCACTTCCTCTTGGCCTCCAGGCCTTCATATTAGAAATATGCAATCATTCAAACTGCTGGTATAAATAGTGTATCCCTTCTCTCTGGCTGCTTTCAAAATTCTTTGTTTTTAATTTTCAGACATATAATCACAGTGTATTTCAGCAGAAATTTCTTTGGGTTTATCATACATGGGCTTTGCTTGACTTCTTGCATCTGTAGAGGTATATATTTTTCCAAATTTATAGATTTTCACCATAATTTTTTCAACTACTTTTTCGATCTTCTTTCTCTTCCTTTTCTGTGACCCTGAAAATACAAATATTAGCTTTTTTGTTACTAACAGGTCCCTAAGACTCTAGGTTTTGGATTTTTGTCTTTTTCAGGCAAATTTCTCTCTGTGACTCATATTAGGTAATTTTATTCACATTTCCTCAGTTCATGAATTCTATCCTTGCCATCTCCATCCTGCTATTAAACCCATTAAGAAACATTTTTAGTTATTGTATTTTTAATTTTATAATTTCCATTTATTTTTTTATTTTTATTCTTTGCTGAGATTTCTATTTATTCATTTTGTTTCAAGAGAATTCATAATTACTTATTGAAAAATGTTTATGACAGCTGCTTAAAATCCTTATCAGATAATTTCCCCATCTGATTTCTCTCTGAGTTTGCTCCTGTTTTTGTCTTTTCCCACTCCTCTTGTGATTTTTTTGCTTTACCCCATGATGTGATTTTCAGTTGCATTCTGGAAATGTTATATACTATGTGACTCTGGACTTTTTTTTTTGGGGGGGAGCCTTTTTAGGGCTGTACCCACGGCATATGGAAGTTCCCAGGTTGGGGGTCAAATCAATGCTGTACCTGCTGGCCTACACCACAGCAACACCAGGTCTGAGCCAAGTCTGCAACCTATACCACAGCTCGCAGCAATACCAGATCCTTAACCCATTACAGCAAGGCCAAGGATCAAACTTGCATCCTCATGGATACTAGTCAGATCCATTTCTGCTGAGCCACAATAGGAACTCTTTTTGGTTTTTTTTTTTTGGATCCTTTTTAATCTTTTTTTGGCAGATAATTCCTTGTTGAGATATAGCTTGAGAGCTAGCTGGGTGTGTCCATTCATCTTCTGGCATGGCCCTATGATGCCGTCCCATGCCATCCCAGCAAAAGTGAGGCACTGACTTAAACCACCTTGTTGTCTCCTCCATTGGTCCTGCTGACACCAGGGAGGCAGGAAGCAGAGGGCTTACTCATACCAGTTTACTGCAGGGCAAAGGTGGAGACTCAGTTTCTCACAAGTTTTCTCTGACACAAGGAGAGGGAGGTGAAACAGACTGTTAACTCCCCTACTTCTCACCACCACCTCCTTCTGCCTCCTTATTGCTGGGTTGAGGTGGAGATGCTGCTGCACCTTGTCAATACCATCCTGGCAGGGGCATCAGAGCACTATTCATTTCTGCCAGATGGAGAAAGGAGTTAGTTCTCTGTTTCCAGGGGTACCACTTCCAGTGCATCCATGCTTTCACCCATAGAGGTGGAAAATCAACTTCTTACTGGGTCAGGTGAAATAAAGGAGCAGGGCTGAGGAGAAGTAATTTTAACACTAGTATTTGATTGGAATAGGTGATATTGCCAATAAGGTTTCCTATTGCTAAGCAATCTTTTTATCAGTTCTTTGGTCAGGGGAGGTGTCTTTTCTCAGAGTATTTTTAGCCTGTGCCTCTTGGGAGTTTAGGATATGGCAGGCAGTAAAGAAACCCAGGGAATTCACTGCTCTCCTGCACCTCCTTATTGTGCTTTTTAGTTGCAATGAGAAGGATCTGTGAAGAGTGGGCTATCCTACATTGAGAAAATACCCTTGAGTATTTTTAAGAAGGAACCAGGATTAAGAACTTCTTATTTGGGCCAAATGATTATTCTGGATGTTATGTTTCCCCAAATAATTAATCAGTTGTTCGAATCATATGATAAACTTCTATAGATATTAATTAAATAAGTTTTCATTGATGGATTGCTACATACCATGCAAGTGTCTATGTGCTGAAAATTGAGAAGAGAGAAAAATCAAGTCCCTTCCTTCATAGCTTATAGTCACCAGAGTGGGAGAAGGATGCTTGGAAGATAGGACATCATCCCCACTGTAACATTAGCTTTCAGCTCTTTGGCATCTCCTACTGAGGCCACCGAAATAACCACCTAACTGATCTTTCCTTCTTTGTATCCCCCTCTCTGAATGGTATGTGGTAGCTTCTCTTCCATTTTTGGAGTCAATGAATGACCACATCTGTTTCCTATCTAATACCCTCAATTCACTCTCACTATAAGATAAAGTTTAAAGTACTTTTAGCAAGATTTTAAAACACCTCCATGATCTCCAGAAACATCTCCTGCTACAATTTTCAAAATTTGATACTCAAGCACAAGGTGGTATCTCATCTTTTGCCTTCTTTACATGATGCACTCTCTGGAAGAGCCCAACCTTCTCCTTGATTGCTAGGTTAACTTCTCCATTACTTTCCAATAACCCTTTTTATGGTCCTTTGGGGTTCTGTCCTTAAAATTGTTTTAAAAATCTGGTTTACAGGAGTTTGGAAGACCTTATTCTGGGCCAAGTGTGTTACAGAGAAAGTATCTGCCTATTGGAGGTAAGCCAACACTTTATCAAAGGTTCACATTTTTAAGCATTCTATACAGGGACAAGAAATCTCTTTTCAGAGCCCATGGAATGCATAGTCTTTATTCCACGTTCCAGATGGCTTTCAACACAGCAGCTTAAGTATCTACAATAATGTGATGGGAATGGATAAAGCGTTAGCAGAATGGAATGAATCACTTCACCACGGCAACCTTCCCCCTCTTTTGGGAGAATTCTCCCATCATTTCTGAAAAGTTCTCACCAGTATCTGCCATTGACCCACTAAAACATATGGACCTGTTTTCGAGAAATCTTGGCATTAGTTCTCTTCTTTGTGCCACTAGCTGTAGGTCAGAAAATGAACCCTCTGAGTACCTATCAACTAGAGCAGGGTTTCTCCCTGGGCAAACTTTGAGATCCCTGATTTGTCTATTAAACAGAGCTACCTGGGGCCACTCTTGTTGTCTTAGAATACGTTCCACCTTTTCCTAAGCCAGTACCCTTGGTTAGTATCAAAATAGCACAGAGAATTTGTCAGAAATGTAGATTCCACATCCTCATTCCCACATATTGGATGTATTAGTTCTGCATTTATAAATAGAGTACAACAGAATAGAATAGAAAATATAAGAATGCATCACAAGTAGTAAAGTTAAGAGACTGTATTTCTCTGACTCTGTGTGTGCGTGTGTGCATGCATGTAAGTTACAATATGTATTTTCTACTGTGAAGGTCAAAATGATTGAGAACACTGAGATTTAAAAAAACACAGGCAGTAGGAATGTCTTACATTTAGAGCAGCTAGGACTTCATATCCCCCTAATGATGTATAGGGTCCAGAAAATGTCCTCAGCTCTAATTGGAGACAGCCCTTCCAGGAACTGCTTCTCCTGTGAGGTCCTCCCTGACCTCCTTCCTTAGGCAGCGTCTGTCTTTACTGCTTCTGAAACACCGTCTTGCTGTCCTTCTTGCACTCGTCGCTCTGACTATAATGTATTTGTCTACATGTCTGTTTTTTCTAAAAGACTGAGATTAGAAACTGAGTTATAGTGATCTATGTATCTGTCCAATTGTTAAAACAGAGTAGATATTCATTAGATTGGTCATTCAAAAATGAATAGGGCAAAGATCGTGAATGGATGCTAAAATTTATAGGAAAACTTTGATAAGACCCCAAATATTTATCTGGTGTACTATGGTTACTGTCAGAGAATGACCTTATTTTTAAGAAAACCCACCGAAATTCTGAAGGGAGGAGAGAGAAAAAAATTGAACTCTTTCCATAAATTTTAAATTATTTCAAAATCAAAATAATAATATTTTTAACAAGTAGAGAAAGTAATGGTCTTGGAGCTTACAGAGACAACTAGACTGCATTTACATAACTGCACTCAGTAAGCTTAGGTGTTTTAGATTTGAAGACCACAGGGAAGGAACAAAGTCTAGACCTGCTTCGTCCATAAAACGTCAAAAATAGGGGGCCTTGGCTATGCCTATATCCATCACCAGTCCATTTCATTTAGCTGAACTAATGATTCACTAAGTAGTTACAAGCTGGTAACCCAGCCATACAGTCAACGTTTCTAAGTGGCCTAAGGTGTCTGAATCACTGGCAATGCAAAAGCACCACTATCTGAACTTTACCTACCTCACCCCTGGCCAGGCACATACATAGCCCCACCTGGCCCAACCCTATCAGAGATTTCCCCTCTTAACTTTATCTCTTTAGAGAAGAAAATTTCCACCAGAAAGAAAGAATTACTTAGAAAAAAATTTCCCTGCAAAACTTCTCTGCCAGTGTATGTGAACACTCTTGTATTACTTCATCAAAGCTGTGCGAGGGAAAGGCCAGGTGTGGTGTTCTGCATGCATTATATCAGCACAAAACTGCCAGACTGAGGGTTCTGATTCAAATGACCAGTCGTTTCCAACACTAATAGGTTCAGCCAATTTTGTTTTTATTCAATGATTTTACTAGATGTTTGATGAAACTTCATGAATTTTGCATTGTTTCAGCTTTAGGCAGACCTCACTAAGGACCCAATGCCAAAATCTCCTCTTGGCCTGAAGCAATACAGGTGTTGGCAACAGAAGACCCTTTGTCAAATATATTCTTTTTGTGATTCAGAGTAATGCATCTGCACAGCTCCGATATGCAGGGGGTGATGGGAAAACAGGTGAGAGGAGAAAGTGACAGTTGCCCTTTTCTGACAGAAGGTCAAGGATGAGATCTCTCTGACTGGATGTCACCCCAAGCCCTCATATCCTGTTAACCACACTGAAAACTTTCCTTTTCACCTATGAGATTCTTAACTCTCTGCATACGGCTTCTAAGTGACTGGACAGGCAAATTCAGGATCAAGCACCATCATTCATAGCAACACACACAATAAAAGGTTAAGGGATAATGATGTTAAACTCTAATTTTTAATTTCTATCCTGAAATACACTATTTTGTGGAAACAAAAATAATGTAGAGAAGAGAGAAAGGGATAGATGGTAGGAATTAAAATAGGAATTAGGAAATCCCTAGGCTTCAATCTGAGTATTCTCAAAGTGAAAGCTTGGAATTAGCCTCCAAAAACACTTCTATGTTCAAAATTCAGTGTTTTAAGTAAATGTTCTCCTTTGTATAAATAGCCCTTTTCAAGGGGATGAACAGGCCAACCTGACCATGTTCTCCCACAGACAATTCATATTAAAGGTCACTGTTAGGCATACTCTTATACCTAGACTTTAAGACCTACTCCTGGAAGTCAGATCCATGTGCATATATGTGTGGATGGATATATTGAAAGACACGTACACACATACTACACACACACACACACACACACACATATATACACTATAATATATACTAATTACTAGATATAAATACATACATATATATATATATATATATGTGTGTGTCTATTTTTAAATCCCTAATGACATACTATTTCACAAGCAAGAGGCATCACTCCTCATTAGTAAAAGAAGCTAATTCAAAAACATTGCAAAGGTCACATTTACACAAAATGTATAGGACTTCTCTGTAAGCACATTGACAAGAACCAGAGACAGGCCACAGGACCAGCAAAAGTATCCAGAATGGGAGGACAGGAAGCTTGAAGGAAGACACCCTTCGAGTCATCAACATGCAGACCACAACTGGCTGTGCATATTAAATGAGAGCCCAGACATACGAGATGGTGCTAATGTGGATAAAATATGGATAAGGAGAGCTGGATATCAGCTAAATGAATAAAATTGAGACATTGGAAAAATGAAACACAGCCCTTCAAGCCAAGTGGCCAACATTGAATATCTGATTCAGGAAAGTTTAGAAAGGTGACGTGCAGACTACCAAACAGAAAAGAAACTGGATGAGTTTTAAGAGTCAGCTACTTAGTGAGTACTCCTAGACAGGGTTGCAGAGCCTTACTGAGTGGGTGCATGTGATGGGGCAGACTACATGTAGGGCTACAGGCCAAATGCTGGGTCCCAGACTTGACTCTACCATCACCTACAAATGTATTTCTTAACTTTTTTCTTTTTTCTTTTTGTCTTTTTAGGGCACATGGAGATTCCCAGGTTAGAGGTAGAATCTGAGCTACAGCTGCTGGCCTACACCACAGCAGTGCAGGATCCAAGCCACATCTGCAACCCACACCACAGCTCACAGCAACGCTAAATCCCCAACCCACTGAGTGAGGCCAGGGATCGAACCTTCGTCCTTATGGATACTAGTCAGGTTCATTAACCACTGAGCCATGACAGGAACTCCTGTATTGCTTAACTCTCTACCTCTGTCTCTTTCCATGAAATCAAGACATTATCAAGTCCTACTTCCCTTATAGAATTGTTGGAAGAACTAAAGAGTCTAGATGTGAAAGCCCTTTGGAGAAATTATCATCCATAATATATAGAAATATAGATAATTATTTGTATTCAATCACTGGGATCTGGTTAAACTACACTATTCAGAAAGGATCTCAGGATGCAGGCAACTATCTCATCCAGAAGGAGTTTGGGCAGGAAGCCTTTGTCTAAGAGAACCCCCAATTAGCATTTGATATTAATTATCCCTTCTGAGCACACAATCCATTCTCATTCCCTTCACTTTTGTGGCCTTCATATCATTCTCAACAATTGCAGCTCCCTCTGATTTTGATTTCTAAAGGTTATTGAGCACTCCTCCGTACACAAACCCCACTGATCAAATCCCTCAGGATTTCCCCACAGATGCCTTCTGCCATTTTTGCAATGGCCCTCCATCTTTCTGCTATCGGGATGTCTCTGATATTCCCCACCCTCTACTCTCACACTGAACAGGTGTTATGAATGCTGCCTTCCATCTTGTACCTGCTGCCACCCTGGTCCAGGTATCTGTAGCATCACTCTTGGCCAATGACCCTGGCCTCCAACCTCTTCTCTGGTGCAGTCCCTAATATTTTCAACTTACTCTAAGTCTGCTACCAGATCCATCTTCCAAAAGTACTGTTTTTTTGTTTTGTTTTTTTTTAATGGCTGCACATGCAGTGTATGGAAGTTCCCAGGCCAAGGGTCAAATTGGAACAACAGCTGCAGCTACACTACAACCATGGCAACACCAGATCTGAGCTGCACCTACAACATATGCCAGATCCTTAACCCACTGAGCAAGGCCAGGGATTGAACCCGCATCCTTACAGAAACAATGTTGGGTCCTTAACCTGCTGAGCCACAATGGAAACTTCCCAAGTATTGGTTTTTACACATCATCCCTTTCTGTTTTTTTAATTATAAAAGTAATATACTCTCCTTATATTTTTCTATCAACTCAAAAATAAATAGAAAAATACGTGAGATCATTCTTGCTCTTGTTCTCAAGGTAAGCTAAGGGCTTAACTCTAAGAAGACAACATATGATAAACTTAATGGGTCTTGGTTGTACCTCTCCACTGAACATCTACAAGGGCAGAACTTGGGGAAGAGTAAAGCTCTTGCATTTCCCTTAGACCTGTGTCTTTGCAACTGCTCTCCTGAAGGGTGGAGGTGGAGGGCATTTGCAGGTAGTTTAGGAACCAAAAGGAGGCTGGAGGATTTCAGGAGCTTCTCATACTCTTCAATCAGAAAATCAACCCCCACCCCACCTTTTCTCTATTTACCACACTGAGTTTCCAAGTAAGATATCATTGGAAGAAAAAGAATGGATGCAAAAAAAAAATGTTTGAAAACCATTCCTTTAAGACTATCTTCTTTGAACGTCTCTTCTCTCAGATTGGATTCTGTTAAAGGCTAGAGAGCTGACAATTTGAGGTTATTTTCTTGACAAGTGTCTGGGAGGCCGATGGCTTAAGTTATTGATTGAGCCAAGATTGATACATTTTAAATACAAGGCAAAGAAGTAGTTGGTTTAATATTCTGTTATGAAGTCTTCAAAACTATAGTGTGAGATTCTTGGGGAAAAGGATGGTGTCTTACACACCTCATGTGTGCCCCCAAACAGTGTCTCATGGATATTTAATAGTTTCTCACAATCACTTTGAACTCTATTGAAACTATCTTAGCCACAAGCCTTGCTTTAGCTTTCCCTTCTGGGTTTATGCAGGGTCTATGTATGTGTTTTTAGGACCATCACTGTCAAAGTTAGACCCAGATGTCCTAGCCCATCTTGTAAGTTTCTCAGACAGTGCCAGGTAGGATCTGAAATATTTGCAGACGATTTCTCCTCCTCTCATTCTACTTTCTCCTATCTCTCAAGGGACCTGGCCTGAAGGTGTTCTATCCAGATCTGCTCTGCCATGAAAGCTCTCTCCACCTCAGTCAGCAAAGAACTGCCTTACTTTATGCTCACCCTAAACTAAAGACCAATATATACAGGTTCTCCTTTCTTCCTCAACTTTATCAAACCATAGCCATCTTGTGTCCCAGGTCCACATTTCATTCCAGCTGATCTGATATTAGAATTAACAAGTCCATAGCTTAGTGTGAATCATCATGCTTCTAGTCTATCTACACATTTCTATTTTGACAGGCTGAGAATGAGTCACCCAAGTGGTAAGGGGTAATATTTTGAGACCTCATCAGACTTCAAGTCATAATAAGCAGGCCATACAATAATCATCTCTTCTGCCTGGGCCTTACTGTATAACTACAAGAAAATAATGTGCACACTTGTCCCTTCATCAAAGTCAGAAGAAATAAAAGCCTGTTCCTTTCCATGGCCACGCTACACATTTATTACACTATAGACTTGGCCCCACTTATTGAACAAAGTGAAAGCCTCCCATTGGCATGAAGATGTTCATCAAAAGGATATGAATTCATTATTTCACACTGGTAATATCTGAGTATCTGTGCACTCAGGGCAATGTGCTAAATAATGAGTTATGAGTAAGACAAAGTCCCTGCCCTCATGGGCATATAATCTGGTGTAATAAACAGATATCTAAAAGGAAATAGGGAGTTCTCATCGTGGCTCAGTGGAAATGAATCTGACTGGCATCCATGAGGATGCAGGTTCAATCCATGGCGTTGCTCAATTAAGGATCCAGCATTGCTGTTATTTGTGGTGTGGGTCACAGATGCACCCCAGACCACATGTTGCTGTGATTGTGGCATAGGCTGGCAGCTGCAGCTCCAATTCAGCCCCTAGCCTGGGAACCTCCATATGCCAAGGGTGTTGCCCTAAAGAGACAAGAGACAAAAAACAAACAAAAAAAAAGGAAATATGTTAACGGATCTTACAGGGAAAGAGCTGGAAGTCCATAGCAAGAACACTCATTCCAGGCTAGAATACCCACACCAGAGATGTACTACAAATTTCCTCTTTTTAGCCTCAGCTATATCATGACTTCCATTCTATACTCATCTATTGTTCCATGGACAAAAGACTGAGGTTCATTGCCACAGACACTGGTAACATATGCCTTCTGTGTGCTGAAGATGGTACCTAGCAAAAAGATTCTTGAATATTTAGCACACAATTAATATACGTTGAGTTGAATGATGATAGTGATAGAAAAGAGGAATCTGAAACATACAATATTCCAATTATATCCTCAATGAGTCCCCATCAAAAAGTAGGAAACTGACATCCAGAATCATGCTAAGTAGATGCATCTGTGAATTAAACAACACAAGGAAATTTGTTTTGCTCCTTCCCATCAAGACCATCTTTTCTCCATTATCAAAGCTTGGTTCCGAGCACTCAACAGCTTCCTCTGTAATCTAAACCTGGGTAGAATTCAGATATTGCATCTGAGGGCACAAGGGAAACCAACTAGAGCCACCATATTGGTTATACAGGTCATGGGCCTTCCAGCTGGAAGGTTGAAATATGGGGCAGGGGTGGGGGAGGTCCTCTTCATTCGTTCTCAGATGATACAATTTAGTTTGAGGATATCTTTTCTGGGACACCCTTCACTTAAAAGGATCAGATAGACATTAGGGTATGACCCAAAAGAGGAGACAGCTAAGAGGCTACTTATGGAATGGCTCTGCCCTAGGTTTTATGTGGGAAGGATCAAACAGGAGGAAATTCAAAGTTTCATAAGTAGTTCAGCTACCAAACCAGAGCAGCAGTGCAGCTAGGACTTCATGTAGAATCTGGGAAGAAATGAGTTCTTATTTTTATGATGAGTTTGTTTTGTGTCTTTTTTTGTACCTCAAGATGGTGGGATAAAGATTGGGAGATTTAGAGATTCCAGATATTGGCATCCTTTGAGAAAGTGGATCAAGGGAGTGGAAGGGGGAGGTGAGGACACAAGTGGAAAATGTCAGAAAAGAAGGCAATGAGCTTAAAGAGGGATTGTTAGTGTCATGTGATATGTTCCATCCCTTCCAAAATACAAGGAGAGAAAAATCAGTTCTCTCACCCTCCAGGGTTATCACTTTGTTCATAGTTCTCTGAATAAACCAATTCCATTTAGGTAAAAATTTATTGAGTGTCTGCTGCAGGTCAGACACTGTGGTAAGCAATAGCAATACAAAGATTAAAACCAATAACCAAAACCTACATGTTTCCTGCTCTCAAAAATTCATAACATGGGAAAAGGGAAATGCACAAACAAGTAATTGCAAACTGGCATTATAATGGCAAGAAAGGAAGTATGAAGTGATCATTTCAGCTTGGGTTGGGTGCCAGGTATCTTCTGTTTACCATTTCAGATCCACACCTCATTCTTCCTCATCCTGCTCTGTGGCCCAGGAGGCCAATCAATATGATCTGTGTCAAAGGCTCCTTGCTCTTCGTGTCCTATTCCTGTTGATTTCCCTTCAGGAAATTTAAGGGATGGAAAAGAATAAGGTTAGGGTACTTACTCTCTTCAACTCTCTTCCAACAAAGAGGGAAGTTTGGTGGCTGTATGCTGGCTGCATCCCTCCAACAGCCCCCTTTTCTCTGGGTTCAGGTAGCAGCTCCACTGCATAGGGAGAGGACAGATGATAGCCCCCTGTTTTACCCTCGGGGTCCTTATTACTCTCTCCTCTGTGGTTTCCCCACATCCTGCTCACATCTTTATAAATATTCTCAAATATCAAAGCCTCCTCAAGTTACCCACTTTGAATGAGCTCTTCCCTGCCTGGAGGTGACTGACACAGGTGAACCAAGAAAGAATTCATAGAGAGATGAGTTGAAGGGGTTTGACAAGGAGATTAGAAGAGAAAAGAAAATCATGTACTAGAAAGAACACATGCAAAGTCAGGAAGAGAGACTGCAAGGCATACTTGGTGAGTAGGTCATAGTTAAGGATTCCTGATGAATAGGATAATATGAGGAAATAGGGGGGAAAAAAAGCTAGAGAGGAGGGTGAGCCCAATGACAGACCTCCTTCTGTGCCATGCTAATAAGTTCAGACTTGGTCTTACAGCCACTAAAATATAAAACATGATCAGCTTTATAAATCTGGAGTAGAAATATGAGACCAAAGACATGAAGACTTATTGACAGGCTACTGCAGAAGCCCAGAGGAGTGATATTTTGAAATACAATGTAAATTTTTTACCTAATTTAAGAGTCTCTATCAATCCATATAACCACTAAAAGAATAAGAAAGGGGGAAATGTGGGGGGAAAGTTCAACAGATGTAACAGTCACCAATTAGGACAAGACATTTAAGACAATGAGAAGTGTGGGCTGACTCCCAGATTTCTCACAAGCGAATATTGTGGCACCACTAAGACTGTGGAATCCAGGAATCCAGGAAGAGGAAGAGATGTAGGGAGAAAAATGGCTAACTCCATGTTTCTTCTTCTGCCAATAGGTAGAAACTGGGACAAGAATAAGACCAGCTTAAAAATGATACATGTCGTTTTATATTTAACAGCACTAGGTGAATGACACATGAACTTTTGGGTTACCAGTTAAATTCAGCCAGGCAGGACTATCAGACAGAGGTTGTATCCAATGTTCACTGCAGCACTATTCACAATAGCCAAGACATGGGAATAACCTAAGTGTCCATCAATAAAAGAAGAGATGTATAAAGAAGACATAGTGTGTGTTTGTATGTATGCATATAGGAATACTACTCCATATATATATGGAATACTACTCAGCTGTAAAAAAGAACAAAATCATGCCATTTGCAGCAATATGGATGGACCTAGAGATTATCATACTACATGAAGTAAGTCAGAAAGAGAAAGAAAAATACCACGTAATATCACTTGTATGTGGAGTCCAAAATACGACACAAATGAACCTATCTGCAGAATAGAAAAAGACTCAGACATGTAGCACAGACTTGTAGCTGCCAAAGGGAGGAGAGTGGGGGAGGAATGAGTTGGGAGTGGGATTAGCAGATGCAAGCTATTATATACAAAATGGATAAACAATGTCTCACTGTGCAGCACAGGGAACTATATTCAATATCTTGTGATAAACCATAATGGAAAAGAATATGTATAGTATAACTGAGTTACTTTGCTGTACAGCAGAAATGAACACAACATTGTAATTCAACTATATTTCAATAAAATAAACTTTTATAAAGAGGATGTGATTCTCATGATCAGCTCAGAGGTCCTTCACAGCCAGTTTCCCCCCAAGAACACCCTGCGACTTTCCCTCCCTCCCAACTCCTAATGCTCCCACTATGAATTCTGTGCATAACTGCCTGAAACAGCCTTTTAAAGTTAAGACTGTCAACCGTGAGACTGCAGGGACAGTAATAGCAAAATAGGAAGGAAAAATTGTTTTCATTTTTCCATCTGAAAATTATATTTTCACTTGTAAGATATGGCACATTTAATTTTAATGAATTGGAAACCGAGCTGTTTTTTAATCGATTTCTCACTATGATAGCATTTTGAAAGGCAGACAAGTAACAAAGAGCAGAGCAAACAGAGAAGGTGATTGTGAGAATTGGTGCTCCCAGCCTTCAGCCTCCCTCCCACAAAGGAGATGGTTGTATTTTGAAATCCATATGTTGTCTAAAATTTTTGTCACCCCACTTCTCACAAAAGAATGAAACTCTGCATAGCTAAGAATTTGGACTTGATGTGCAAATAGTTTATTTTTGGTTTGGTCAGAAGGTCATCTCAGAAGTCCAGTAAATAGACCAAGTCTAGACTCCATCCTTGGAGAGAAGCCAGTGGTCTACAAATGGCAGTTTATATGCAGCTGAACAACAGCATGCCAGCTCCCAGAATAGGGGCAAAATCTCCAGTTTGATGTTTCCATTAAGCATGGAAATGTTTCCAAACTTAGATTAAGAACTGGTCATACTCCAGAACTATGAATCATGGCCAAAGAAACAAAAAAAATAGATGAAACATATAGCATGTTTTCCTTCCCAGTTCTTCATTCTGTGCCTACTTCTTTAACCCTTTTACTCTTCCTCATCATTTACACTCCTGACAATCCAACTCCTAGTCATACCTCAAAACCCAGAAGAGTAGTTAGAATCTATATAAATCATTTCCTTGTAAACCTCCTAAATCAGACAAGAGTCCCCCTCCATTCTATCACTTCTGGAGATTATATATGTCTGTTATTCATCACACAGAATTGAATCCACTATTTGCATGTCTGTCTCTTCTACTTAAATTTGGTTTCTTTGCGGCAAAGAATGCATCTTATTTATCATTGTGCCTGGCCCAGGGTCTGGTACCTAAAAGAAGTGTTCAGTGAGTGTGTACTGAATGCCAGCAGGTTCGCTTTTAGCCATGAAAAGGAGAAAATCCAGTTATGTTGTGACAAGCAATTTCTAAACTCCCTACCTGCATTCACACATTTAACCACCCCAACAACCACAGGAGAGAGCTAACATTAAGGTCTCTATTTACCAATAAGAAAACTGAGGCACAGATTGGAAACTACAGAAGTTTGAGTCCAAAATCTACCCCTTTAAATTCTATGCAATTAAAATCTACATGATTTGGGGTAGCACGTGGTGTTTTAGTCTTAGTTTTCTTCTAGATTTCCTAACATTTAAATAAAGAATTATTTCCCTCTGGAATCCATCTTGTCACCAGTTCCCCAGCAGTCCTTGGGGCTGTAACCCTGCCAAGCAGGCTGGGTGCAGATAAGCACAGGAACTGTGTCCAGGCCTGTGGTGAGGCCACTGGAATGCACTCACCTGAAACCCCACCACTCACTTGGCATCCTCCTAGGAACCGGAAGGTACACACACCTCCTTAGCCCGTGCTTGTGTGCTTAGTGGTATCGACAACATTATCCATTAAAGGCAGTGGAGATGGTAAAGGTTGGTATTAAAAGCCAGTAGACTCTCACATAAATCTGAATTGAAAAACAGCACAGGGCAGAAAGGAAAACATTCATCTTGGAGCATCTATATTAATGAATTGGCTCACACTGATTCTACCCTATTAGATGCCTTACTCAGTGTGCAAAGGAAATATTTAGATAACAGTCTATGGAGATGACTGTGTTTGCTTAATAAATTACTGTTTTCTAAAACATCCTCTTTTTAAAAAAAAAAACAAAACAAAAGGAAGATTATAAAAAAGGCATGCAGTATAAGCAAACTATGAGGCACAACATCTCTTCCACGATGAATTACCAGCTTCCACAAAAGGTATTCAAAATGCTAAGACAAGTCTACGTGTGTTTTAAGGTCATAATTATGTTCCTGAGGATTAACAATTTCTTTAGCTAATACCGGACATGTCACCACTGTTTGTTTTCAGCTTCAAAATCAAGGATGCCAAAATGATAACAAAAAGCAGAAGATAGCAAACAACAGAAAGGAGCAAAGTGGATGTCATCTCTCCCTTTCCAGGCAATGACTTGTGCTTTTCTGAACTTTTTTCATGAAAATAAATCCCTCAAGTCAGACTGACCTTATCCAGATGGATCCTGGAGCAGGGACCTCCAACAGTGGTTCCAAGGAGACATAAACATGATCAGTTTAGCTCCGGCCAGGCCAGCAAATGTGCTGACAGCTGGATAATCCCCCAAATGACAGTCCTAACAAAACATCTATGTTCACTATGAGCACCTGCCCGCAGCACTCTGGGCAAAACAGTCAGCTCCCCTCGGTTCTAACACACCATCATTGTCCTTGTCCATCTCTGGTCATTTATCAACTGGCTGGCTACAAGCCCTGCCACTTGTCTTCCTATGTCCAATTCCACGCCACTCTGGATCATTCTCCTTGCTGCTTCCTGAGCCATCTTTCAGAGGTAGAAATCTGGCCCAATGAATCTCCCTTTAAAAACCCTTCAGAGGCTCCCCCTACCACAAAATGAATGGTTAAATTTAAAACTCGCTCTCCAGAGAACCTGACCTCTCCAGAGACATTTCTGTGCTCCTGGTATGCTGCTCACGTTTTCCCATGGGATCTTTTGCTCAGGGCATTCTCTTCCTCTCTAATGTTCTCTTCTACATCCTAGTCCTTCCTCTTAAGATGGGCAGATGTATATTAACAATCACTTCCTTGGCTGTGTCTCTCAGATTGGGGTGAGGGCCATTCCTCTGTGTCTGTCTCCTGAATGCATTTATTTCTCAATGCATAATTTTTTCCTTTCTTTCTTTTTATAGCTGCACCTGCAGCATATGGAAATTCCCAGGTTAGGGGTCGAATCGGAGCTGCAGTTGAGGTCTCTGCCACAGACACAACAGATCCAAGCCGCATCTGGGACTACCCAGTGGCTCATGGCAACGCCAGATCCTTAACCCACTGATGGAGGCCAGGGATTGAACCCACATACTCACGGAGACTATGTCAGGCTCTTAACCCACCAAGCCACAATGGGAACTCCTCCCAGTGCATAAATCTATTAAAACATTTATCCTACCCTATTCATTCAGTTAGCCTCTCTCAAGAAGATTCTGGTCAGAGAGACAGACAAGTACACAACCGTTCCAATACCATGTGGTAAGTGCTACTTGAAAAGTTGCAGGAAGCTGTGGGAGGGCAGAGGCGGGACAACTGACCCTGATTTGGGGGGTAGAGAGATGATAGACGAAGAAAAAGTTCTTGTTGGAGGAAATTAAAGGTATGAAGGACAAGTAGGAATGGATTAGATTAAAAAAAAAAAAACACGCGCACACACAGAAGGGAAGTAGGAATAGCACAGGAAAGATCTGGATGTGAAAGGGGAAGAAATCAGGGCCAGGGAAACAGCCTTGGGAGGAAGAATGAAGGGCTCCACTTTGGATTTATTTCTACTGGAATGTCTGTCATAATAGGTGGTTGGACATTTAAGGTTAAACTGAAAGAAGAGTTCTGGGCTGGAGACATAAAATTGGAAGACATCAGCATAAATATGATGTTTAAACATCATAGGCTTGACAAAGCAACCGAGGAGACAAAGTAAAGATGGCCTAGGACCAGTCATAAAGTACTATTATCTTCTTTGTACATCACTGGATTGATTTAAGAGCTCTTTAGTAATGACTTTCTTGTATGGTCTATGTCTATAAGTAAAATTAACCTATAGTTTTCCTTATTTGTACTGCCTTAGTTTGGTGGTAGATTCAAGGTGTTCAGTTTTCCTCCCATTTATGGAATATTCTCATCTATTATTACTCTGAATATTGCCCCTCCATTATTCTCTAATTCTCTCCTTCTGGAGCTTTAATTAGGCATACACGTATTTCATATTTACTATCCTTTGTGTCTGTACTATATCTGGGGTAATTTCTTCAGATCTAGTTCTGGAATATTAATTTTCTCTTCTTTTATGTCCAATGTGCTATTTAGGCTGTACGTGAAGTTTTTTAATTTAAATTACTCTTTACTTCCAGGTATTCTGTTTACTTTTTCCCACATCTTCCTGGTATTATGTTTTGCCATTTTTTCCCTCTCTTGTCTTTCAACAAATGAAACATATATTCTCTATTTGCATTCTTTTGCAACATTTGCATTCTTCATGGCTCTGACTCTATAGATTGTTGTTTCTATTGACTCTCACTCATTGTGGCTTTTTTTCCTTGAATATTTGTTGATTATTGATTGTAATCTTCAGTTCCTTGAAACTTTATCTACAGAAGTTTGGGACCTGAGTCTTAAGTATATAATTCCGTTGAGGATTTGCATTTGCCAAGCTCTTCTGAACACTGTTAACTTAAGGACATATTGTGTCTGATGTGTTTGTACATTTTGTGTTTTATTATTTTAATTACACAAGTGGCATGAATTCTACCTTCAGACCTGCTGAGGAGGCATATGAGGTAGCAATTCTCTGAGGATCTTGCTTTTTTTCTTTTTACTACACACAGAACCAAGGCAAAGATAGAAAATTCTTCTGTAGAGCAGTCATGTTCTAGCTGACCTATCAAATGACCTTTGAGAGTTGAAACTATGTATAAGAATTTCTCCCACCCTCCTCAGGCCTCAAGCTCTATCACCTAAGCAGTATGCACCCTCACAGAGCCTCTCAAGACTCTAGGACACCAGAGCTCTCAGCTTTCATTCAATATGCATGACCAGGTGTTGTCAGCCTGAAGATGACTTTGACCAAGAACTTCTAGAAGCACATGACCTCAGGATAATCACCAGCTCTAATGCTTACTTACTTAGTGTGTTCTTATCATTTACAGTCTTTGATTATTCTTGTTACTTCCCTGCCAGCTCAACCTTGCTTTACAAATAGACGCTGAAGTTATTTATCCAGCGTTTTTACCTGCTTTATACCTGGAGGGGTTTATCTGCCCATCTACTCTCATATTTCTGGCAATGAAATCAGTTCCTTTATAATCTAATTTTTATAACACATTTCTCAACTATCCATCAGTCTGGCCTTGCAGGTAATCTGAATTAAGCAGGACATTTCTCCACTTACAGAAAAACTGTGAAGCACCTGTGAGGAGCACCAGCATTTCTCAGACCATTTAAGGAGGCCTCAGAGAGCAGGTCTCATGCCTTTCAGCCCCTCCCTGCCAGCTGGACTGGCACTCTACCTGATGCCAAGGCATCTGCATGTCACCCTCCTCACCCTGTTATTCCAGCTCCTCCCCACAACAGAACACACTTGGCTTGGGTATTCACTAGTATTTTAAAACAGCAACAGAGCCAACCAATTGCAGTACCTTCAAAGCTTAATTATCATTCTCTTTTAAAAAGTCAATTTCTTTAAACTAAGGATTCAAATGATAAAACAAATGAAAAATGGATTTCCAAAAGAACCACATTTTCTGCTATTCAGCAGGAAGCATCCCCACACACTGATTAAAATATTGGGATTGCGTCCTATCTTGTTAATCTCCAGTGAAGAGGCAGTATCATTTAAAATTAGCAAAAATCTGGAGATGTGGGAGGAAAACCAGAGCAAAGCACTTATAAATGTTAATTTACTAAATAGATATTTTACCAGGTCAGTTTTGGTTGGCAGTCAAATAACCAACCACTTATGTGGGAAAATGTGAAAGATGTCAGGAGGGTCTGTATTACCTCCCACCAGTTCCCCCAGTTACCAGTCATTAGAGCATAAAAAATTCCTTTATCACTTTGGATTAAGTCTCTCTCTCCCCTATCCCCTCCCTCCCCTACCCCTTCCTCCCTTTTATTACCTACCCATGTGTGCCTCTCTCTCTTTCTCTCTATCCCTATTCATTTCTAACTCCCCTTCTATTGGAAAGTTGCTTAGGCAAAATCCAGAAGAAATGGGTTTCTGTATTAGTCAGCTGAGGTTTCCATAACACAACCCCATAGATTGGGTGCCTAAACAGCAGACATTTCTTTCTCATGGTTTTGGAGTCTGGAAAGTCTAAGATCAAGGAGCCTGTATGTTTGGTTTCAGGTGAGAGCTCTCTTCCTGATCTGCAGATGGTTGCTCCAGATGGTGTCCTCACATGGTGGAAGAAAGAAAGCTCTCTGGCATCATCTTCTTAGAAGGGCACTAATCCCATCATGAGGGTCCACCCCTATGACTTCATCTTGCCCAAATTACCTCCCAAAACTCCATCACATCAAGGACTAGGACCTCAACACAGGCATTTTGGGAGGACACGAACATTCAGCCCATAACAGCTAACTAAAGGTATATGAGAACTTTAGTGGTAAGCCATGGAGAAACAAGAGTTCTAAAATCTGAAGAATATATAACAGGGAGAGTACAGCTGTGGGTCTCTGCCCAGGGGGGTAGAGAGAATTTATCAGTTCAGATTACAGTGTCTAAAAGGAATGATGAACTTAGACTTGAACTGTGGGTACATCCACATCAAAGGGGATCTGATCTACAGTGCAAGACATAGCAACAGGACTCTCCTTGTGTGTGATTACAAAGAAGGATTTCTTGGAGTCAAGGAGGGGGAAGTGGCTGTCCTCATGGCTTTTAACAGAATATCAGCACAGTGCACACAGAGATGCACAAAAGGACAAGGACCAAGCAAAATGTCAGTGTCCCTGCCAAGTCTGGAGTCCACACCAATACAGCTCCCCCTGCCTGCCTTGGTTGAGATGGAGTCACAGATTCCTAGGGCTACTCTTCTGGGTACCACACCTCCCTGACCCCACGTAGAAATCCAGTAATGGCAGAGCCAGACCAAGGGCATGTGAGACTCAGACATGCTGGGAAAGAGAGGGCACCAAGAGGGAGGAAGGGACACTAAAAGGTAGCACATTACACCTCCTTTTCCATTTTCCCTCTGGCTGATCTCACATTTGTACTTGACTTGCTCTCTAATTTCTTATTCATTCAGAATTGATTGGTATGGGCCTGAAAGGCAGTTTACTTTCCATTTATTATTGGTGTACTGTGGAGACTCCGACCCAAATTCACCTCTTCTCATGGGGGGCAGACCTGCTGTCAAAAAGCTGGAAGTAATAAGGGCCAGTGGTCTTCCATGACGGCCATGTGCAGCCCAGGGGGCTGGAATTGGGGCCTCATTCAGCCTGGGATTGGCTCAGAGCAAGGCCAGACCACCTCAGGTCACCTTGCCCAGTGGTACATTGCCCAAACTTTCAGATATACCAGCATCAATGCTTTTCTTTGCCTGTTCAGCAATTTTTTGTGCACTGTTCTATGAATCCATGTTCCCTTTTTAACCCAGTTTGCACTTCTTTCTAAGAAGGAATAAGACCAAGAAGTTGTTTTATTCTTAACTGAAATAAAAATTCAGCCACCACTCTTTATCTTTAGCTTGATAAAATTTTCTTCAAAAATTGCTTGTCTGCAGGAAGTCTCCCTTGAATCAAGTACTTGCTTCAGTCATTCTTGCTTCATTCATTGGATATAAATTAGAACATTTTATATATGAGCCCAGACTACACTGGCTTTGATGTTCCCTTTTGTGGTTCATCTATTCCTCCTTGCCAAGCACTAGGCCACATACATTAACTTTATTGCCTCATTTAAGCCTCAACAGCCTCCTAACTCAATAAGGACAACATTAACTCCAAATTGATACATATGGACTCTTGGATTCAGAGAGGGTAAGATATTGGCATAAGGTGACCACCTACTTAGATCAGTTCCAGGACTCAGGGTGGATAAGAAATATCTCTGTCCTCAAGAGCATGGCAATTCACTAGAGGAAACTAGAGTCTCATATAACTGTGTACAATAAAGGGTCATGGGTGTTAGAACAGCTATACTTGGTAGAGTAGGACACAGAAGTATGACTGGCCATTTCTAAGGGGCCAAAGTCCAAAGGCATCACAGAGGAGCTTTCTTGAGTTGAGTGATATTCAGGTCACTGGGTCACTAATGTGTGTGTGTTGGTGGTGGTTGCCTGATAGGGTGGGATTTGAGATTCATGTTGGCGGGGAGAAATAATGGAAGGAAAGTATACCGAATCCTCCAACCTTATAGTATAACATGCCTCTTCTCAGGAGGACAGAACTTTGCAATTTATACCATCTAGCATCATTTTCTAATATTTTCCTTCATATATACTTCATATCCACAACCAGATGATAAACTCTACCAGGATATATGATATACAACAGTTCTTAGCATGATTTGTAGGAGACACATTCAGAAACTGTTGTTGGTTTCTTGTCTAAGTGCTAGGAGCCAGGGGTTACCAGTGAGCATTACTTAGGAAAATTCTTCCTGAGAAGCAACAAGGTACATTTATGATCTTGCTTTGGTTTACCCAAGCAACCAATGAGCCTAAATCACTTTTGTTATTGAGAGGAAAAGAAAACAAAACTCTTCTTCACAACAGCTCAACACTGAGCAACACTTCCCCCATTCTCATTGTTCTAACCACACCAGGATTTCTGCATCACTTGCCAGTTCAAGAAGCCACTGGGTGGGAGTTCCCATTGTGGCACAGTGGAAATGAAAATTGACTAGTGTCCATGAGGATGTGGGTTCTATCTCTTCCAGCATTGCTGTGAGCTGTGGTGTAGGTCACAGACATGGCTCATATCTGGCATTGCTGTGGCTGTGGCATAGCCAGCAGCTATAGCTCTGACTGATTCAACCCCTAGCCTGAGAATTTCCATATGCCACAGGTATAGCCCTAAAAAAATAATAATAATATAATAAATAAATAAATAAATAAATAAATAACTGGTTATCAGAGGACAATGGTGCATCCTACTTAAGACTCAGCCAACCAGCACAGAGGAGGGAAAAACCAAGGTCATAACGGTGATACATGACGCAAATGGGAGAAACTCGAGCATCTCCAGGCTCCTTCAGCTGGGGTTGTGATCCTGGTAGCAGCTGTCTTTTTTTTTCCTCCCTCTTTTTTAATGAGCTATTTCTTTATACTCCCCTCCTGCCTCTTTCCCTTCTCCCCTGTCCTATGAACCTTGTCAAAAACAAATAGAGAGTGATAGTAAAAGCAGCAGGAGGGCATACTAAAAATAAAGACAAATACCAAGTGTTGTTAGGAAGTAGCCTGTGTTTGTCATGGTCCATTAATATGTGCTGTTTTTCTCTCCTCCTCTTTTTGTTTTATTTAGAAATAAAATGTTCTCAGATATGATTTTCTAGAGTTCGACCCGTGGAGTCTGGGTCCAATTTTGAGAACTGGAGACTGTAGGAAAAGATTGAGAAAAACCTATGTTTGTGTGTTGGGGGGTGCTTAAAGAGGCACCTTCAGCAGCAGGAATGGGATGGAGGGTTCCAGGGCTGCCAAATGAGGAAAAGACATCAGAAAACTCAGAGGATGAGGTAAAGGACTGGGAGATGTGAGTCACTCAACTGGACTACAGAACTCTTGAGTCTGTGGGAAAACACAGACACAAAGGCTGGAGAAGCCCAGCAGTTAGCAGGGATTCAGTGAAGCTGAAAAGGTCAGGCCTGAGGTCATGAGGTCTGGGCAGCAGGTGATACGTTCCTGTCTTGACCAAGAAGCAGACCTTGAAAAGTTCTGGCAGGTACAAGAGCCCATGTCTTTAAAACTGAGCTTTGAGACCAAGTTAGCCAGGATAGACCCCCCAGTCTGAAATAATGGATTTTTTTCTATTGAACTGTCTTAAGTTTGGCTCAAAGGATCAAGCTCATGATCTGACAGAAGAGGGTGATACAAGGTTGAGGAGGATTTATTGTCCTATTGTTTAATAACAGTGTTCATGTTGTTTGGACACATGAGCCCAATGCTCCCGGGCTTGGAGAAGACTTTGACCAACAGGTTGGCATTGGGTCAGGAGACCTGAGCTGTTGCCATGCTGCAAAAATAGATCCTGACCTGGACCACTAAGATCTCATGACTCTCGGCTTAGAAATGAGTTGTTTGTCTCCTCAACTTAGTGATTTTCTGTGGTGCATCCATGTGATGGGGGAATATGCCCCAATTGAGAAGCCACTGAATGGAAAGAGGATGTTCTCTTTCTGAGAACTCTATGGTCTATGAAGAAGAAATCTTGACCTGAACTAGTGTAGGGCCTCCTTTCAATGGCATATCCTTTATTAGAGTATTATTTATTTTAAGACTCAGACCATATCACACTTAGACATCAACGCTTCAAATATTGATAAGAAAGCCAAAACATTTAAAGACTAGACTTTAAGAATCAGAAATAATTTCATTTGGTATTTACCAAACACATTTCCACAAGAACTGAAGTAAGTGTGGCAAACTCTTTATGTGTCTCTCATAGAGAGCTACAAGGCATATTAGCATATTTAGTCTCTGAAAGTCCTGCTATAAAGAAAGCTATTAACGTTTATTTCATCTAAATGTTCTACCAATTTACTTGGCCACCAAACACACTTATTGGTGTAACTTGGAAAGATGGATCTAGCAAAAGATGAGCTGGTTCAGGGCATGTTCACCAGGGAGGTTCCTCGGCTGGGGGACCTGCCTGGCCATGAGGCTGACTCAGACATCAGAGTTCTCTAAGCAGAGTGTCAGCAGCCTTGAGACTCAGGAGCATTGCCTGAGGCAGAGAGTCAAGGGAGACACCATAACCTCATATATAGCTCTATATAGAGAGCTATATATAGCTCCTATATAGCTCTATATAGCTCATATATAGCTCTTAAAGACCCGAGCAAGTGGGCAGGGATGGTGTTAAAGAATTCAGGTGACAGGGAATGCTCAGCAGACTGGCCAGCAGATAGTTGTTAGTTGAGTGATCTGTCCACTAAGGATGGTCTTTGCCACCAGGCTGGGGTGCCAGGTAAGGCACCTAACTAGCTGGGCTAGAATGTACAAACCAGGCTTCATGGGGAGGGAGGTTTGTCAGGCCTATCTTAGAGAGACCTAGAGCGTTAGACCAAGTAACTGGACAGAACTCAGAGAAATGAACCTTGAAAAAAGGCCAAGATAAACCCCAGACCTGGGACCCCAGATGATGGGGAGAGGCTCATTCCTGGAAGCACTGACTCCCAGGGCCAATTGGCCAAAAGGAGGCTTAGGAACAATAGTCAAACAGCTTCTGGATCCTGAGTCTAGGAGGTAGAGTGTTCTGAACATGGACCTGAGATGGCTCTGCTTTCTACTGTCTCAAGGACAAGTCAAGGCCAAGAGCTGGCACCTCGCTACCCCACAGACACTGTGGGAGGACAAACAAATGCCCCCAGGAGGCTCATTAGCCCCCTTCCTCCTCCTATAGAAGCTCCTGCCCACTGATTATCAGTAGGGAGAGTCAGCCTTTTGCCAGGAGTCCACCCTCCCCACCCCCAGTAACTGGCATCTGAAATAAAGCAAACTTTCCTTCCCACTAACTTTGCCTCTTTATTGGCTTTAAAATGGTGAGCAGCCCAACATCACTTTCAGTTAACAATCACTCTGGTTGAATTATGAAGAAAGGATTGGACAGGATCCAAAGTGGACATGGGTGAACTTGCTGGTCTTGGCAAGGAGGTTAATTTGGACATGGCAGTGGCAGCAGCAATGAAGATAACTTAGTGCACTGCAGAAACACCTATGAGGCAAAACTGACAGGACCTGGTGATGGATTAAGCATCAGGATTGCGGAGTGGGAGGGACCTAGACTGACATGATGTTTCCAGAGGGATGAATTATGGTGCCATTCACCAAGAGAAGGAGGCTTGGCAGAGGACCAAGCCTGAGGAAGAAGACTGTGAGCTGGATTTCAGACATGCTGAGTCTGGGGCACCTCAGAAACTAGAAACTCCAAGATGTAATGTCTAGTAAGCTGCTGAATACAGAATAACTCTTGGCTAAAGATACGCATATATGAGCTATGTACCAAAAAAAATATATATTAATTGAGGCCATGGGAATGGCTGAAATTAAGTAGAGAAAACACTCAGAGTAATAATAAGAGAACCTAGATTAAAGAAATCTACACTTGAATGGTGGGAGAGGGGGAAATATTCCTGCCAAGAAGATAAATAGGAAATCAACACAGAGGTAGAAGAAAATTTAAAATTTAAAATTTAATTTAAAAACTCAGGAAATAAAAATAAGTCCAAGATGGCTTTCCATGTCCTGAGGGAATGCCCAGCACAGCAGCACTGACAGCAATTAACCTTGTTGCTCACCCACAGGGGTGAACCATGAGTCACGTAGATGGTGTGTGTGACCCCACCCCCACGCCATCAGGCCACACCCATATTCCCCTCACAGTACCTGTCTGTATGCCAGACAATACAGTGTCTGGCATATGGTAGCTTCCTAGTCAATACATGCTGAACTAAACTAATACATATAGTCAGACAACTGAGACATGGTTCCACCTTCTAAAAAGGACAACTCAGACATCACAAATGGTCCTTGTCAGGTAAAAACTTTATAGTCTATGAACCTCTATGCCTCTTCAGCCAGCCAGAGCATAGGGCGGGCTGAACACTTTTAAATACAATTGACATTTGGATTATTTGCACCACTGCCCCCCTCCACTCACATGGAGAGAAAATTAACTGATTTTTTTAGCACATTTTCTTTGCCAGAAATATTTTTAAGGGTAGTATTCATAGTATCAGCCCAGAGGTGGCATCAGCAGTGTTTATCAGCTTCCTCCTCTGGCCTCAGGCTGATATGACTGATTCCTGTCATTTTAGTCAGAGAGGGGTAGAAATACACAGATGAATCTTGAAGGATGGGAGTTACTCCTCAGCAAAGAATTCATAAAGATGCCATAATTCATGGTGGCAACAGCAGCAACAAAGCAAGTCAAGGAGGGCTCACTGACCTCCAGAGGAGGGAGGGAAAAAAACCAAAAGGGCACTGTTGAGACATAGTAGTCATGGGTACCTTGATGGATAGAATACAGACCAAATCCATGGGGATTAGAGAAATCTCCAATGACTGAAGAAACCTGACCTCCATTCAAAGTGCCCAGAGATTTCAGAATGCTCCATTCCTGTCTGCATGCTTAGACAAAGGGCAGTGCTAAGTATGCAGTCTCCAAAATGATGCTAAGTTAAGGACTGTTTCTATGAGGCTTTAGAAAGCGTTTGGACCCATGAATTAGCTAGCATCCAGGGCTCTAAAGTTCACGACTAGGAAGCCTAATTAAGAAGCCAGTAGACTGGCAGCCTCCTGGACCTGCCCTCCCATTCCATTTCTCCACACTGCATGCTAAAGGCAGGATTTCCTTTCTCAGGCTGCTGCAAAGTTCCTGCCTTTGCTTTGTGACCCTTATGGCCAAGTGTCCGACCACTTATTGGATCCTAATCTATGGATCATTCACAGTGCACTTAAATGTTACTATTTTCAAGTCTGGAATTTTTTTAAATATCAGAAGTAGAGTCTGGTAGCAACTAAGCTAACTCTTTCAGCAACTAAATAAACCAAGTAAGATCCTGCATTCAAACCTGTGTTTTAAAATGGAGTGTGTTCCACAGTGCTTTCTCCATGACAGCCATCACCATATTGGATATAATAGGATGTTTGCTTGCCCATCTCTAAGGGAAGGTAAGCTCCATTAAGGAAGAGACCATATAAGTTTATCTCTAAATTCCTACATCTTCATATGGCTCTTGGCTCATAGTTAGAGCTTTATTAACATTATTGAATAATCCTCAGTTCGATGATTTCATTTCTCACTTACTTTGGGGTATTTCCATAAATTAGATCCTAAGAGACAATAAAAGTAATTTAGTTCCATCCTCTTGACCTGCTCAAAAGAAAACAGAAGCCTATAAATATGAACTCTATGACCTGAATTTGGTGGCTTCATACCCTCTCGAGGGCAGTAGCTTTACCGGTGTATCACACCCAACTTATTTGTGTGGTCTCTTTTCATGGCTATCAGGCAATGTCACAGAGGACAACAAAACAAGGAGGGTATCTACAGTTCTTCCAGGAAAGACCGAAGGAATTCCAAGCCAGGAGGCTTTTCTATTGGAGAGACTGGAAGGTCTCCATAGATCATGAAGGGTTAAGTGATTTATCAACACTACTAGTTAGTAGCAAAGACAGCTCCTAGTCAGTGGCAGAGACAGACCAAACCCAAGTCAGACTTCTACTTTCCCATCTTTCAAACCACCTGCCTCCCAAACCTCAGGAATTTATATTCCAAATTTGTACCTTCGCATCTTGAAAGCCTCTCTGGAGCCTGTGAGCCAGGAATCTGGGAGAAAACTTGCACTGACTCATTCACCTACAAGAATGTGTCATGGAATCCCTCTTGTAGTCCTGTAATAAAAATTTCTGCTCAAGGCAGCTGCCACTTTTAGCACGACTGCTTATGCACACTTCAGACCCCATCACCTCATTTTCCCCCAGGATGTCTGGATTGAGATTTTCTGCCTTTCTTTCTGGCTGATGTGCTTGAATTCTTGAACTTCATTTCTGTTGTCCTCCACTTTTTGCCAAGTGCTGTAATTATGTTATTTCAAGCAGAGCTAGTCTTCTCCCCAGCACGGCATGGGGGTCATTTCAGTGACACACTGATGCCCAGCAACTAAGAATTTTCAGACTCTGGTTTCAAATGCCAACACTGATTTCTCTCCCATGTCCTCCCATGAAATAGTCTAGTTCTATGAGTTCTTATCCAATAAATGAGAATTCTACAGGAACTTATTATGACTTCTAACTGAAATATTGAAGTTTGAAGTCACTGGAGAGTGATTTGGATCTACAGGGGATAATTTTTGGACAGGATTGACCAGCTGTCTCTGCCAAGCAATTCCCCTTCACATTGAGGGAATTGCTTCTTTCATCATCATATTTATCAGCTCCTGCCCTGAGACACAACTTATTCTATGCAGACGTCTTCCTCTTCTTAGAATTGTCTGGGACTGTCAGGTTGAGTAAAGATTTGAGGGCTTAGGAATTCAACTATGATCTGTCTGAAGGTGATTCTTGGACTAGGGTTGCATGAATCACTGTTCCAGAGATAGCCAAGTCCGTAAGTTAGCTCAGGATAAAGAGTATCTGTAAATTCAAAATTCCCAAGGGACTGACAGAACTGTGCAAACTAACTCTACTAACATTGCTGTGCAGTGCAGTGAGTTTGGCTTTTAATTATTCCCATAAAAGATTGATTCTTTGTTTGAGGTACATTCTCCCACTGTGTAACAATATCTCTTTAGTCAAAGAATCGTGAAGTAGTTAATGTAACTGGACTCGATTTCAGTGAGTCCTTGGCTAGTTAGTGACAATGGCTATAGTACTAGATTAATGAGGCCAAGGTCAGGCAATCAATTTCCTTGTCCTATCCCATGTCCAAAAATGGTGACTTTTAACTTTCCGACACATGCATGCCCAGACCACAAGGACAATGGGTACAGAAAGGAAAAAGAAGACAATTTGGAACAGGAAATTTATCAGAAATAACAGCACAAACTCAAAACATATGCAGAGGTCTCCTATGACATTACTTAAAAAGGATATTACTTCTCTGTTTCTGTCACTCACTCATATATTTAAGAAATTCATCTACACAATCTGTCAGAATCTTATATATAATACTTTAAAAATAGAAACACATTCATTCATTCAAATATTTACTGATAAATCTACTATGTTACAAGAACTGCCTGCGGCTCTGGGAATGCAGAACAAAGCCCTTGCCTTGTGGAGCTTTCATTCTACAGGAAAGAGACAGAAATAAACATAGAATCACATTTAAAATAACTTCAGATGGTGATAAATGCTATGAGAACCATAAAATATGACTACAATTTAGAGAATAACTGGCATCAGTTAAGGGATGTGTCTCAACATTAGTTTAGGAGTGAGGGTAGGACTCTCTGACAAGCTAGACCTGAAAAGAAGGAAATGACCACCCAAAGATCAGGGAGAGAGAATTCAAGGTAGAGACAAAGGCTCAACATGGAGTCAGGCTTGGCATGTTCACAAGATGCAGAACTAGGGTGGTGGGGTCATAGTAGAAGAGGAGCAAGATGGGAGGAGATAATGTAGGAAAAGAAGACAAACCAAATCAGGCAGAACTAACTGTGAGACCATGGTAAGGAGTTTGCCTTCTTCCTTTTTTTTTTTTTTTTTTTTTTTTGCTTTATAGGGCCACACTCGTGGCATATGGAGGTTCCCAGGCTAGGGGTCCAATCGGAGCTGTTGCTGCTGGCCTACACCAGAGCCACAGAAACATAGGATCTGAGCTGCATCTGCAACCCACACCACAGCTCACAGCAATGCCGGATCCTTAACCCACTGAGCAATGGCAGGGATCAAACACACAACCTCATGGTTCTTAGTTGGATTCATTAGCCACTGAGCCACAACAGGAACTCCAGTTTTTTCTTCTATTACTGATTATAAATAAAAGCCACTAGAGAGTGGAGATAGATAGCCAGTGATAATTGTCAATGACTCCTGCCTCCCAGTATTCATACCCTTAGTTTATTCCCTTCCATACTGCATCAGCAATTGTTTATGCACAATAATAGCATATGACAGAAGTAGTATGTGACTTCTGAGGTTAGATCGTGGTTTTTCAACCTTAGCACTGTTGATACTGTAGACCAGATAAATGGGGGGCAGGGGGGCTCCACCCGCAGCGTGTAGAAATTCCTGGCCCAGGATTGAACCCATGCCATAGAAGTGACCCAAACCACTGCAGTGACAACACTGGATCCTTAAACTGTTGTGCCACAAGAGAACTCCAAGATAGTTCCCTGACCACTGTGTATGTGTGTGTGTGCATGCATGTAGCGGGGGAACTGTCCTTTATATGGCAGGATGTTTAGCAGTATTCCTGGCTTCTACTTTCTAAATGCTAATACCATCCCCCTAATCAACTGTTACAACCAAAAATATCTCCAAGCATCCTCAAGGACAAGGAGGAAAAATCACCCCAGGCTGAGAGACATCAAGGAAGATCCTAAAAGACATTGTACCTTCTGCCTTGTTCTTGCTCTCATATCACCTGCCCTGGGGCAAGTCAGTTGGAATGTTGTTGACAACACTGAAAAGACCTAGAGAAAGGCCTAGTTAGTAACCAACTGGGGTCCTCCTGTCATACCCTTGAGTGAGTCAGCTTGGAAGTAGATCCTCCAGCCCCAGTCAAGCATTCAGATGATTGCAGCACTGAGAGGCCTCTTAGACCTCTCAGATAAGCCTCCCTTGACTTCCTGACCCATGTAACTATGATATAATATACCTCTGTTGTTTCAAGTTAATTTTTTAGATAATTTGTTATACAATAACTAATATGTAGGGTGTAAGAATCAGAGTGGTACCACCTGAATTATACCTTAGGATCCATCTGACTGGTGTGTGGATAATGGACTCCAGAGGAAAAAAAGGGAGAAACTGAGTACTAATTAGGAGGTTGTTGGTATAATCTGAGCAAGAGGTGATGGTGGCCTAAACCAAAATTGTAGCAATGATCAGAGTCACTGGTAGTTATTATAACACTACTGTGACAATTTTAAAAAGGTACATAGTCCCCAGGGCATTTTAATTCCATTTTTTAGAATAATATTCTGAGGCTTTTTTTAGAAGAAACATTTAGACCATTTGATGAAAATTTGTATCAAAAAATACAAATCTGTGATGTCTATGATGCTAGTGGGAACTCCCTGGGGCAGTACAAAGTCTGCACAATGATAAAGGGAAATCCCAGCAGTGGTTCTTTTGAGAAGCAGTTCTATTGAGAAGTGATTCTATTGACAATGGAGAAATTTTGGATTAGTATTGGATTGCATGTGGAATATGAGGAGATGATGTCTGCTGAGTTGGATCTGAGCAATTAATTAACCAAAACAGAGAAGATGAAGTAAGGATTCAGTGGTTGGGGGTGAAGGAAAATCAATAGTTTTCTTTTGGTCATGGTAAGTTTGAGGTACCAAATACCAAAATGGAAATATCAAGTGGGAATTATTTTTGTGAGTTGGAGCTTAGGGTCAAGGCTGGAAAAGCAGATCTGGGAGTCATGAGCATATATTGGTGTGTTTAAAATCACAAGACCAAACAAGATTACCTAGAGGGAATTTTTTTGTTTGTTTTTATTTCTTGTTGTTTTTTCTTTCTTTTTTGGCCACCTCGCAGCAAATGGAGTTTCTGGCCCAGGGATCAGATCTGAGCTGCAGTTGTGACTTACGCCATAGTTGTGGCAATGCTGGATCCTTTAACCCACTATGCCAGGGCCAGGGATGGAACCTGCATCCTGGTGCTACAGAGATGCCACTGATCCCATTGTGCCACGGCAGGAACTCCCCTAGGGGGAATGTTGATAGAAAAGAATATTGCCGAGGGAGGATCAATGTGGCGGAGGAGTAAGACATCCCACTCACCTTCTCCCACAAACACATCAAAAAAACACATCTACATGTGAAATGACTCATGCTGAACATCTACTGAATGCTGGCAGAAGAAGTTAAACCTCCAAAATGGGCAAGAAACTCTTGACATAACTGAGTAGAACAAACAAAAAAAAGGGAGAGAGAGAGAAAAAAAAGGAATCAGGACAGGACTTGCGTTCTTGAGAGGGAGCTGTGAAGCAGAAAAGGAACCCACATCCTGGGAAGCCACCTAACTGATGGGGAGATCAGCTGAGATGGAGGGACGTCAAAGTTGCTGAGGATAAGGTCTGGGCCCACAGAAGCAAGGGGCCATTGTTGGGGAGGGCAAGAGCAGGAGGGGTGGACTACCATAGGAATCTCCATGCACAGGTGCACATGGGCTCTCAGAGGGCATCTCTGGTGAAGGCTCTGGGTGGCGAGATGCCCCTTGCTTAGACTATTGGAGACCGGGTGCTTCTTGTGCAGTCTACACGTAGCTGGGTACCTCTTGCGTGGGCTAAGGGCAGCAGGGGTTTGAGGGGTTAGTGAGACATGGTGCCTCTTGGGTGATCTACAGGCAGCAGGGATGGACTGTGGCAGTCACCTTGGAGGCCAGAGGGAGGGGTGGCCTGCTACCACTGGGGGCCTGTGAATGTGCTCCACCTGTGGCCCACCAGTCACCTCAGGAGTCAGAAAAAAAAAAAAGGCACTGCAACCAAGCACTGCATGTTATTGCTCTCACTCCCTTGTGAATACATCTGCCCTGCAGCTGCCACTGCCAAACGTTCTGGGCACCGCCCAGTTGCTTAATCACTGTCCCTGCCCAAAACCATATGACTAGGAGTAGCTGGTACAGCACCTTCTGCATGGGCTAAGCAGGACAGGGTGCTTCTTGTGTGGTCTACATGGGGCAGGAGCAAACCACCACAGTTACCTCTGACTCCAGAGGTGGCCGTGGCCCTCCACCACTAGGGGTCAGTGAACAGGCACCACTTGTGGCCCCAGTCACCTCAAGGGCACCACAGAGAAGGGCACTGTGACCGAACACCATCTGTTTGCTCTTGCACCCCTGGGAGCACACCAGCCCTGCTGCTGCCACTGCTGAACACTCAGGACAGGCTTGATCTCTGTCATTTTCCAGGACACTGCAACTAGGAGCAGCCTGTGCAGCACCTCCTATGTGGGCTAAGTGAGACGGGGTACTTTTGCATGGTCTGCATGTGTCAGGGGCAAGCCACTGCAGTTATCACTGACTCCAGAGGTGGGCTTGGCCCACTACCACTAGGGGTCCCTGAACAGGCACCACTTGCATCTTCAATCACCTCAGAGGAAGGCATTGCAATCGAAAACTACCTATTGTTGCTCTCACTTCCCTGGGAACTCACACACCCTGTTGCTGCCATTCCCAAATGCTCTGGACACCTAATAAATCTTCCTAAGGCTCATTACCACTTCCCAGGGCCCTGGAACTAGAAGTAGCCTGTGCCACCTTCCTGCAGGTCCTTGCTGCTGTTAAGAGCCCAGCAAACAGGCACTGACTACTATTAGCCCTAACCATTGCCTCCTTCTCCCTGGAAACCCACTCAGCACCCTGGGGATGACAGCCTGCTCACACTGAAGAAAAAGACAGCAAATATTCAAACTCCCATGCCAAAAATAAATAGTAACCCCCACACAAAATACAAAGGGGCACCCTTGCATAGAAGTAGCCCTCCAAGACTACAGGTGGGCTTCCTGAAACTCACAGAAAAAGAAAACATAAGCAAGATGAAGCTCAGAAACGATTCCCAGTTAAAGGAACAGGAGAATTCACCTGAAGCACCAAACAATGAAACAGACCTCTGCAGTTGGACAGACACTGAGTTCAAAAGGGAGGTAGTGAAAATACTGAGGGAATTAAGGCTGAATATCAAGGCATTAAGATCAGATATGAATGGTAATGCAGATTCCTTTAGAAAGGAACTAGAAAATATAAGTAAGAACACCAAAAAATTAGAAAATTCATTTTTCAGAGAGGCAAACTGAGCTAAAGGCACTAAAGAGCAGAATGAATAATGCAGAGGAATGAATTATTGACTTGCAAGATAGGATAATGGAAATCACCCAATCAGGACAGCAGACAGAAAGCCAAATGAAAAAACACGAAAACAATATAAGAGATCTATGGGATAATATAAAGTGGGCCAATCTAAGCATAATAGGAATTCCAGAAGTAGAAATATAAAAGGGGATTGAAAATATATTTGAATAAATTATGGCTGAAAACTTTCCAAATCTAAAGGAAACTGATATCAAGATACAGGAAGCACAGAGGGCCCCAAGCAAGTTGAACCCAAATAGGCCCACACCAAGACATATAATAATAAAAATGGCAAAAGTTAAAGATAAAAATCTATACATAGAACTACCATATGACCCAGAAATCCCACTCTTGGGCATATATCCAGACAAAACTTTCCCTGAAAAAGACACATGCACCCGAATGTTCATTGCAGCACTATTCACGATAGCCAAGACATGGAAACAACTCAAATGTCCATCAACAGATGGTTGGATTATGAAGATATGGTTTATATACACAATGGAATACTACCCAGCCATAAAAAATAAAAAAATAATGCCGTGTGCAGTGACATGGATGGATCTAGAGACTCTTATTGAGTGAAGGAAGTCAGAAAAATACCATATGAAATCACTTATATCTGGACTCTAATACATGGCACAAATGAACCCTTCCACAGAAAAGAAAATCGTGGACTTGGAGAATAGACTTGTGGTTGCCAAGGGGGAAGGGGAGGTAGTGGGGTGGATTGGGAGCTTGGGGTTAATAGATGCAAACTATTGCCTTTAGAATGGATTAGCAATGAGATCCTGCTGTGTAGCACTGGGAACCATGTCTAGTCACTTATGATGGAGCATGATATGTGAGAAAAAAGAATGTATACGTGTATGTGTAACTGGGTCACCATGCTGTACAGTAGAAAAAAAAATTGTGTTGTGGAAAATAAAAATTTAAAAAAATTAAAAATAAAATAAAAACTCTGATACTAGTCCATATATATATATATATATATATATATATATATATATATATATAAAGAAAAGAAAAAAAATCAATAAAACCAAGAACTGGTTCTTTGATAAGGTAAACAAAATGGACAAACCTCTAGCTAGACTCACCAAGAAGAGGTGAGGAAAGAAACAAATAAACAAAATCAGAAATGAAAAAGGAGAAGTCACAACAGATACTGCAGAAATACAAAAAAACAAAAACAAAAACAAAAACAACATAAGAGAATACTATGAAAAATTGTATGCCAACAAATTTGAAAAGCTGGAAGAAATGGACAACTTTATACAGACATACAGCCTGCCAAAACTGAATCAAGAAGAAATAGATCAACTGAACAGACCAGTCACTAGAAATGAAATTGAATATGTCATAAAAAACACTCCCTGCAAATAAAAGTCCAGGACCACATGGCTTTGCAGGCGAATTCTACCTAACATACAAAGAGGAACTTATACTCATCCTCCTTAAACTTTTTCAAAAGGTTGAAGAAGAAGGAATACTCCCAAAGACATTATATGATGCCACCATCACCCTAATTCCAAAACCAGACAAAGATACCACCAAAAAAGAAAACTATCAGCCAATATCTTTGATGATGAATATAAACGCAAAAATTCTCAACAAAATTTTAGCCAACAGAATCCAACAAAATATAAAAAAGATCATACACCACGACCAGGTGGGATTTGTCCCAGGTGCACAGAGATGGTTCGACATATGCAAATAAATCAACATCATACACCACATTAACAAAAGTCAAAAACCGTATGATCATCTCAATAGACGCAGAAAAGACATTTGACAAAGTCCAACATCCATTCATGATAAAAACTCTTACCAAAGTGGGTATAGAGGGAACATATCTTAACATAATCAAAGCCATTTACTACAAATGCACAGCAAATATAATACTCAATGGAGAAAAGATGAAATCCTAAAATCTGGAACAAAACAAGGATGCCCACTTTCACCACTGTTATTCAACATAGCAATGGAGGCCCTAGCCACAGCAATCAGACAAAACAAAAGAAATAAAAGGCATCCAAATAGGAAGAGAAGTGGTAAAAGTGTTACTGTGTGCAGATGATATGATTCTAAATATAGAAAACCCTAAGGAATCAACCAAAAACTACTTGAACTGATCAACGAATTCAGCAAAGTAGCAGGATATAAGATTAACATCCAGAAATCAGTGGCATTTCTGTATACTAACAGTGAAATATTAGAAAAGGAATACAAAAATATAATACCTTTTAAAATTGCACCCCCAAAAAAAATCAAATACCTGGTAATAAACCTGACCAAGGAGAGAAAGACTTATATGCTGAGAACTATAAAACATTAATCAAGGAAATTAAAGAGGATTCAAAGAAATGGAAAGATATTCCATGCTCGGGGGCGGGGGGGGGGGATTAACATTGCAAAAATGGATATACTTCCCAAAGAAATCTACAGATTGCTCCTATTAGACCCCTAGCCTGGGAACCACCTTATGCTGTGATGCAACCCTAAAAAGACAAAAAAAAAATCATAAAAATGGCCATAAGCATACCCAAAGCAATCTGCAGATTCAATGCAATCCCTATCAAATGACCCATGACATTTTGCACAGAACTACAACAAACAATCCAAAAATTTACATGGAACTACGAAAGACCTAGAACTGCCAAAGCAATCCTGAGGAACACAAATTAAGCAGGAGGTATAACTCTCCCATACTTCAGGTAAAATTACAAAGCCACAATCAAGACAGTGTGGTATTGGTACCAAAACAGACATATAGACCAATGGAACAGAATAGAGAACCCAGAAATAAACCCACACCCCTATAGTCAATTAATCTTCAACAAAGGAGGCAAGAACATAAAATGGGAAAAAAACAGTCTTCTCAGCAAGTGGTGCTGGGAAAACTGGACAGCCTCGTGAAAATCAATGAAATGAACACACTGTCACACCATGCACAAAAATAAACTCAAAATGGCTTAAATATTTAAGACAAGACACCACCAAACTCCAAGAAGAGAACATAGGCAAAACCTTGTCTGATATCAACCTTACAAATGTTTTCTCAGGTCAGTCTCCCAAAGCAACAGAAATAAAAGCAAAAATAAACAATGGGATCTAATCAAACTGACAAGATTTTGCACAGCAAAAGAAACTATAAAAAAAAAGACAGCGTTTGGAATGGGAGATAATAGTTTCAAACAATGCAACTGACAAGGGCTTAATCTCTCAAATATACAAACAACTTATACAACTCAACAGCAAAAAAGCCAACCACCCAATGGAAAAATAGGCCAAAGACCTGAATAGACATTTCTCCAAGGAAGATATACAGGTGGCCAACAAGCACATGAAAAAATGCTCAACATCCCTGATTCTTAGAGAAATGCAAATCAAAACTGCTATGAGGTACTACCTCACACCAGTCATAATTCCCATCATTAATAAGTCCACAAATAACAAATGCTGGAGGGGTGTGGAGAAAAGTGAACCCTCCTGAACTGTTGGTGGCAATGTAAATTGGTACAACTACTATGGAAAACAGCATAGAGGTACCTTGGAAATCTATACATAGAACTACCATATGACCCAGCAATCCCACTCTTGGGCATATATCCGGACAAAAGTTCCCTTGAAAAAGACACCTGCACCCGCATGTTCATTGCAAAATTATTCGCAATAGCAACACATGGAAACAAACTAAATGTCTATCGGCATATGATTGGATTAAGAAAATGTGGCATATGTACACAATGGAATATTACTCAGTCATAAATAAGAACAAAATAATGCCATTTGCAGCAACATCAATGGAACTAGAGACTCACACTGAGTGAAGTAAGTCAGAAAAAGAAAAATACCATATGAAATCACTTCTATCTGGACTCTAATATATGGCACAAATGAACCTTTCCACAGAAAAGCAATTCATGGACTTGGAGAACAGACTTGTGGTTCCCAAGGGGAGGGGGAGGGAGTGGGATGGACTGGGAATTTGTGATTAATAGATGCAAATTATTTCCTTTGGAATGGATAAGCAATGAGATCCTGCTGTATATCACTAGGAACTGTATCTAGTCACTTATGATGGAGCATGATAATGTGAGAAAAGAGAGTATATACATGTATGTGTGAATGGGTCACCTTGCTGTACAGTAGAAAATGGACAGACCACTGTAAACCAGCTATAAAGGAAAAAATAAAAATCATTATTTAAAAAAAAAGAATATGGCCAAACACTGAGTCATGAAATGTCCCAGTATTTAAATGTTGGTGAGAGAAGAGGAACCAGAAAAGAAAAATAAGTTTTGATCAGTGAAAACAGAAGAAAAAAGAAGAGAGGATGGTAGTCTGAGAATTAAGAGCATAAAAAAATTCAGAAGACTTGCGTGAACGACAGAGACACTGTCAGACCCAGACATGCACACTGATTAAGGAAAGCAATGCCTTGTGTGAATCAGACACTGAATAATTCTTTGTCAATCAATGAATGAGCAAACATACATATTGTACTTTCTTCCTGCCAGGTAGTGTTCTAAAGTGTTCATGTATGTTAACCCAGCTAATTTTCATCATTACTCTATAAAATAAGCTCTACAATTCCAATTTCCTGATGAAAGAAATGAGGGTTAAATAATTTGCTCGAGGCCACAAAGCCAGTATGTAGCAGAGCCAGGATTTGGACCCAGCAATCTGGCTTCAGAGTTAATGCTCTTAACCTCTGTGTCATGCTGTCTATAGATGAATGAATAATATCAATTCAAATTTGGAATACACTGAACTGTTGGTTTCCCTGTGCTCACTCCATCCAGGTGGCACAAAGAAGTCAACTGGCAAGAGATGGGACAGTGGGAGAAAGAAAGACATGTTAATTCAGAGCCATGCATGATTCACAAAAGCACTACCAAAGTGCTAGCCACTAAGTAGCCCACAGCTCCCTGACAGCATCAAAAGTTAGGCCATTTTGAATTCTTTTGAAAGAATCCATTCTCAGAGCTTCCTAGCCTCTTCTAGTTCCTATTTCTGTCACCCCTATCTGTGCTATTTAGCGCCTTCCCCTTGGTCCATGGACATCTTTGAGGCCCCATCTTATAGCCTTTTAGCCATCTTTTTAACTCCAGCTCTTGCTGAAGCAACCAGCAACAGGAAGGTGCAACCCTCACCTTGGTTAGGTCAGGTTCTACTCTATTGTTCTGCCCTGCCACATGGGGAGCTGATAGACACCCACTCAACTGTGTTAGCACACAAACAAATCCAGAAAACCCAGAAATGCAAGCAAGAGAATACCCCATAAATAAGGGGTCTTTGACCAATGGAGACAGGAGCTGCTGGACAAATACTCCCTTCTTCCAAGTGTCTGCTCAACAACTTTAAAGAACGTTCTACACAGTTTCTAGACTGTCCCTGCAAAATTGGGCACCAGGTGCCTACCCTCAATAATATGCCCTTGCATTGACTTTCTCATCTTTCCTATTTCGCTCCCCAGACCCTCAACTCTGTCCCTGGTGGATCACTTCCTGAAGTCAATTATGCTAGCCAAGCCATTGTAATAGACTCTGCTTTGCAGGTACATCACCTTCAGGCCATTCCAGTCACGTGGTCAGTAGCCCAGCAAGAGAGCTCTGAGGCCGTGTCTTTTAGAGCGATTTGTGATCACCATGTTCAGCCCTCAGAATTCAGAAACAGGCCTAGTTGCAAGCCCTGTTTGCACTGCTCACTTATCAAGTAACCTTAGATAAACACATAACTTCTCTGTGATTCATTTTCCTCATCTATAAAATGCGAAAAATAAGATCACCCTCCTATGGTGCTGTGCGATAATGCATATGATAATGAGGTGATGGAAATGCATAGACTTGGTAGGTGGAATGCTGAGAGTCTGTATGAATATGAGTGTGAGTGTGAGTGTGTGTATGCTGTATGTGTTCTTTATTTGACCAAGCCATCTCCAAAGTGTAACAAAATTATTCCAAAGTATATTTATACAATACTGTAGCCACTAGCCACATGTGTCCATTGACATTTACATGAAATAAAATTAAATGGAATTAAGTGTGCGTGCATGTGTGTGTTGTGTCTGTTCTTTATTTTACCAAGCAATCTGCAAGCCATAACAAAATTATTCCAAAGTATATTTATACTATACTATAGCCACTAGCCATATGTGGTTATTTACATTTACATGAAATAAAATTAAATGGAATTAAAAATTCAATCTCTCAATCAAACTAACCACATCTCAAGTGTTCAACAGCCACATATGGCCAGCGGCTTATGTTGCTTTCAACAGTGTAGCTATAGAACATTTCCATTGTCATGGATAATTCTATTGAACAAATGCTGCTTAGTGTTCTTATTGCCATGAAAGATAAGGCTGGGTGGGAAGGATGTCCTTTCTCAAACACTCCAAAGCTGTGTCCATTAGGCACCTAAATAGGAATTTTTCTCCCTGAAGTTTTCCATCCAATCAGGCATCCAGGCCCATCTTAATGGTGTAAGGCCTGGAGCCAGGATCTCTGGGCCTCCTCTGCCAGAGCCAGTTCAAAGTATATGCCCCTCAGGAGAGCAGGCACCATACTGCTGAGCAGTAGAATGATGCCTTCTTGCCCACTGCTTGGCAGAGTAGAAACTGGGTAGTAATAAAAAAGGAAGCAAGCCATCTAGAGAGCCACACATCATTCTTATAGAACTCCCAACATGCCTTTATGTACCTGTAGCCTGCCTGAAAGATGCAACATGGGAAATAAGCTACTGGCAGCACAAGGGATTTAAGAGTGGAAAGTCCACTAGGCTCTTATGCTATTCCCTCTAAACCTTTTGGAGGTTGGAATGATTTTCCACGGGGGCTGCTGAGGTGACCCCCCCAACTTCTCCTGACCTACCCATAAACCAGATCAGTGAAAGCAGCATTGTTCCTGGTAGAGATGGGTCACGGAAAATTGCAAGTGGCAAGTTAATGCTCTGAGCCTCCCTCTGCTGCTAGCCCACTCAGTGTCCATGGCTCCCATGCAGGCCTGTATCCCACCTCTGATACCCTATCTGTGTCCACTCAGAAAGTTAGAAGACTTGCTGATTTTGTTTGCTGAATTTCTCTACCATCAAAATTTACCTACGTGTCTGAGTCATCCGTGGTGATAGAAAAACAAGTAAAAATACTAGCTGCATCATATCTGAAATGAACAAAAATAGTGTTTTCTTTCTTTTTATGGCTTCACCTGCAGCATATGAAAGTTCCCAGGCCAGGGGTGGAATCAGCGTTGCAGCTGAGGCCTACACCACAGCAGTACCAGATCCCAGCTACATTTGCAACCTACTCTGTACTTTTCAGCAACACTGGATCCTTAAACCAGTAAGTGAGGCCAGGGATCGAACCTGCATCCTCATGGAGACTACATTAGGTGTTTAACCTACTAAGCCACAGTGGCAACTCCAACAAAAATATTCTTGAGATGTAAAACCTTAATCCAAAACTTCCCCAAGAAGAAATCTATTTGTCGATCTTCGAGCAACCAATCCGTGTGAGAAACCCCTCCCCTGTTTACACCCACCCCCACTTCTCACTGTGTGCACAAATGGACATGAAGGGTGATGATCATAGAGACTGAAATAGTGAAAAAACAATCCTCTCTGAGGGTTAAGTGTTGACCGCAGCCCTCATCTGACCTCTAACAGGTGACCCAAGTGCCCACCACACCTCACATATATGAAAAGGGAGACTGAAGCTCTTCCTACCAAACATTCTGGATCTTCCTGCTACACTTACTCCTCATCTCTCACACTGTCATACCTGTAACACGCAACACCCTCTGGGATGTGATATGCTCTTCCTCTGTCTGCTCTTCTTAGTTCTTCATGACAACCTCACTTCTCAATCCATAGCTCTGAAAAAATTTCCCAGCATTAATTTCTACCTGGCATCCCATGTAACTTGCCGAGGCTTGGGACGTATAGCTTAAAATATAGCCCAGAAAAAGAAGTATATAAGCAGAAGCATAATCCAACAGAGGAGACATGGCTAAATCTGAGAATTTTCACATTACACCAATACCAAAACTTACAGTAGAATTTCAAGTTTAAAAATTTTGGTTTTGGAGTCAGAAGGTCTGAGTTCAAATCATGATTTAACAGGTGCAGAAGTATAGGCAAATTACTATCCTCCTTACACCTCACTTTCTAAACTTTGACATGTGACCATAAGGCCTTCATGCTACAGATTTTTAGAGGAATAAATATGGGATATGATCCATCAATCCCACTTCTGGGCATATATCCAGACAAAACTATAATTCAAAAAGATACACACCCCAGTGTTCATTGCAGCACTATTTACAATAGCCTAGATATGTAAAACAATCTAAATCTCTGTCAACAGATGAATAGATTAAGAATATGTGGTACATATGTACAACAGAATACTACTCAGCCATAAAAAAAGAACAAAATAATGCCATTTGCAGCAACATGGGTGGAACTAGAGACTCTCATACTGAGTGAAGTAAGTCAGAAAGAGAAAGACAAATATCAAATGATATCACTCATATCTGGTATCTAATATACAACACATGATATCACTTTTATATGGAATCTAAAATATGGCACAAATGAACCTATCTACAAAAGAGACTCACAGACATAGAGAATAGACTTGCAGCTGCCAAGAGGGATGGGGAAGGGAGTGGGATGGACTGGGAATTTGGGGTTGGTAGATGCAAAGTATTACATTTAGAATGGATAAGCAATGAGGTCCTACTGTACAACACAGGGAACCATATCCAATCTCTTGGGATGGACCATGATAAAAGATAATATAAGGGAGTTCCTATCCTGGCTCAGCAGAAACGAATCTGACTAGGAGCCATGAGGTTGTGGGTTTGATCCTTGCTCAGTAGGTTAAGGATCCAGCATTACCGTGAGCTGTGATGTAGGTCATAGACTCGACTCGGATCTGGCATTGACGTGGCTGTGTCGTAGCCAGTGGCTACAGCTCCAATTCAACCCCTAGTCTGGGAACCTCCATGTGCCACAGGTATGGCCCTAAAAAGACAAAAGACCAAAAACAAAACAAAACAAAACATGAATTCATTACAAAAAAGATATCAGAAAAGGAATGTGTGTGTGTGTCGGCGTGTATGTATATATATATATATGTGTGTATATATATATATATACATATATATATATGTGTATATATATATACACATATATATATGACTGTCACTTTGCTATACAGCAGAAATTTGCACAACAGTGTAAATCAACTATGGGATGAAGTGTAACAAGCATTCAATATGGTGTCTTCCCCATAGTTAGTGACTAGTTAATGATAGCAAAAATTACTAGTATTATTAACCTTATCAATATATTTATCATTATCATTATTATCCACCTAATTATAAAGACTTCTTGAAAACTGATTAGAGTCAGCAATCTAAAGAGATGGAAGCAAGAAAGCCAAGATCTGTAGCCCTATAAGGATAAAATCTGCCCTCTTGACCCAGGAGCCTCCCAGCTGCCGGGCCACAGTTGCTACCCTAGAGAATTGATTAGACTTACATGATGGTTTATTTTGCCACTTTTTGCCTATTCTCCCCTTGACTGTGTCTAGAAATAGATGTTTATTCAACCAGCTAGCCAAGGGAAATTTCCCTTTGTGACTCTCGTGGAACTCAGGAATATAAAGAATGCAATCATTTACAAAACCTGGTGAATTGGCTGATTTTCCCGTAATTTTCACCACACACTTAAAGTGTTAGTTTCACGAACACGGTAAAGAGGATAAACCAAAGGACGATTCACTATTTCTCTAAACAAATTTTCGCAGTGACATTTTGCAACAAGATAAAAATTATTTCTTAAGGAAAAAAAAATTCTCATCTTTGCACACAAACCAAAGAACGAAAAACCCCACACAAGTGATATTTTTCTTCCCTGGAGAATGTCTTTCTTTCTAGAAGACCTGCCGTTCACCTCTGCAGTCACCTCCAGGTGTTAATAGAAAATGCTTTGGTGTCTCTACCTCCTGCAAACTATGAATCACTTCCAATCCCTGCAGAAATGAGAATTAACATCTTGAGTTTATGAGTCTGGCATTCATCTACAAAAAACAGGCCTCTTATTTGAGTATAAATATTTCTGGATGGAAATCAAGGCTTACAGAAAAAAATCCCAAACTTCTCACATGTGATTTCTCTCCACTCCTCCTCTTCAACCTTTAAAAAACATGCACACGCACACAATTTAAGACCCTTTGTACTGGTTCAAAAAGCTCCTGGCACCATAGCAAACACCAAAGTAATTTGCTCCAACAGAGCCCTTCAAGTAATTTGCTAGATAAATTCATAACTGCATCTTTTGTCCTTCCACGTTAATAGCCATAGCAGAGGTGTGTGGGGACCATAAGTAATTATTTGAGGGTGAGCAAAAATGGAGAGACAAAGCCGGGGTCATTCCAAATAAAGATTTTGTACCACTTCCATGGCATCAATGGCCCCCAAATGAAAATTAATCTCCTTTGGCCTTTATTGCCAGTTAGTAGGAATCCCATTCTTCATGTGCTGCTGAGGGCACCCATATTTTTCCAACTTAGTGAGGGTGGAGGAGAAAAAGTCACGATAAAGACATATACTCTCAAGATACACAATTACCAAGCCTGGAATCCTTCCACAGGCCCTGATTATAGGAACAAGCTGCCTGGATTTGCTCCCCAATATCATTCAAAATTACAAAGTCACCAGCACCTTCCTCTGCCTCCTTCATTGACAGCTTAACGAGGCAGCCAGTGGCTAACTGGCCTGAGAATTCCACTTGTCTTGCCCCTTAAAGTACTCGGTGATACTTTCATGGAAGCCTGTGCTTTTCCTCTGAGAGCCAGGTCAATCCTGGTACAAGGGTAGTTACTGGAGAAATCAACATGAGCAGATATTTGAATCATCTGGTATATTACATTCTCACCTTGTGTGGAACAACTGATTTATCTAAAACTAGGATTGTGAGATAAAAGACAGCACACCCAGTTAAATCTGAATCTCAAATAAGACAAATATTTTGTAGAGTAAGTATCCCCCATGCTATACTTGGGATACAATTATACCTCGAATATTTGATGATCTGAAGTTCAAATTTAACTGGGTGCCTTATATTTTTACTTGCTAAATTTGGCCATCCTACTTGGAATCCCCTTGTAGTAGATTATTGTTCAAAGATATTCATGCCCAACCCTCCCTCATCTTCAATGTGGGGGTTTAAATTCCTGCTCCATCAAAATTTATCTTAACCATGTAACTTGCTTTGGTCTCATAGTAGGCAGAGAGTACTTTCTCCCTTGAATTGGGTCTGGCTGTGTAAGTTGCTTTGGCCATCATGGCTTAGTGGAAACAAATCTGACTGCTATCCATAAGGACACAGATTCGATCCCTGGCCTCCTTCAATGGGTTAAACATCTGGCGATGCCATGAGCTATGACTTGGATCTGGTGTTGCTGTGGCATCAGCTAGTAGCTACAGCTCCAATTCGACCCCTAGCCTGGGAACCTCCATATGCCATGGGTGAGCCCTAAAGAGAAAAATAAATAAATAAATACATAAGTTGCTTTGGCCGATGAGATGTTAGCAGTTTGACACAAGCAGAGGCTTGATTTGGGTTTACGTAGTAGTTGGGCTTGAATTCTTGTACTTCTCCCATTATCATGTGCCAGAGAGCAGTTCAGGCCCTCAAACAAATGTGCGGAACATCCCTGAAACTTTTGAGGGCAGCTTTGAGGAACGAAGCCCCATCAAATTTAATACATGATGCAGAGCTGCTCTGCCAACCCCAGCCTACTCCTAGCCAGACTGTAGTGTTATTTCAGACACTGAATTTAGGGGTTGTTTGTCATGCAGGAGTGATGTAGCGCTTGCTAAGTCACTACTACTCAAACAACTTCTTAAAATAGCTAAAGCTTCCCTTCGGTCTTCACCTATTGTAGATGTGGGACCCCCAAAATGTGACAGGGACTCCACCAGGACTCCTCTTGCCAAACACCGTTCTAGGGTCAGAACTTGTAGGTTAAAATCCCACCTCTGCTATTTGCAGACTGTGTAACTGTGGGCAAACAGATGAGCTTCTCTGAGTATATTCCCATACCTGTGTTAGGAGGATAATTTCTCTCCATCTGCTCACTAAAGTGAGGAACCAATGAGCCAATGTATCGAAAACGCTATGGTAAATTGTTGGGTTCTGAATGAATATTCATTAAGCATTTAGAAACACGGCTTGCATAGAGTAAGTGCTACATATGTGCATTTTCTAGAGAAACCAGGGTGTACATACAGAATGCATAGCTATTTCCACCATCCAATCTCACCTACTCAACATTCTTTAGCACATGCACTGAGCAAAGCATGGGAGATAATTACAGAATAAGGAAAGTGTTAAGAGAATTGAGAAGAACTAACTCAGATGAGAAGGTCAAAAAAGCTTCCCAGAAGAAGAAAAAGATGTTAGATAGTCTTATTACATGCCACATTAAGTTATAGTGATCTCTCTCATTCACACGCACAGAGCCAGCTACACAAATGATGTCATGGAATTGCTTTCATAGGTTCTGAGACATCGTAATTACAGAATGACAGCAGAAGCCCCTCACTCATTCTACTGTAGATAGTTATATTTTCCCAGCATAAATACAAATAGGTGGTATGAAGGAAAGGAAAGAAGAGAGAAAAAGCCACAAAAGCCCCCCAGAAATGCTATAAATCAGCTTGACTCAAGCTGTCATTTTCAAGAAAGCTAGATTAACTTTTTTGTTTGGCTTGGTATTCAGTGGCATGAAACCCATTTTTCATGCATAAGATGTAAACTTTTAAATTTTCAATTTATATTGTCTTCGATAAAGCTTAAATGCATGCTTTTATCTACCAAAGAAAAGAATTATTAATAAATTTTTCAGTCAAAATCTATTTCTATAGCTATTGTCATTTTAAGCAGGTTTCATTACAGATACCAGAACTGCATTTCAACGTGCACCGGAGATGTGTGAAATTCAAACATGTGTAAATTCAAGCACTAATAACATCATTAATGGCCCTAATAAAGAGAATACTCCCCCCCAAAAGAGGAAGGGGAGGAAGGAAATTAGCTGCACAGAAAAATAAATCAATCAACATGTGTTAAGAATCTATGTACATTTAATGCTGAACATCTAAACCTAAATATAACATGTTTCCTGCCCTTAAGGAGTTCACAATCCCATGTAGGAAACAGATAGGCAGATGGGCAATTGATGCAGTAAGTGAAATAACAGCAACAGAGAAATCATGACACGGTAAGAGTAATGGGCTATGGAGACACAGAGGACAGAGTAGTGTAGAACTTTACACAAGTGTTTTACAGAGAACATGCAATTAGGTCCAATACTGGATCTTATGCAAAAGCTGTTGGTGACCAGATAAAAACACTGTACCTTTTCCTTCCTAACAGAACCTCCTTTAATTCAGGTATCAAGCAGTTTTCTTGGAAGATAGCTCTAGACCAAGGGACTGAGTCAAGTTTCTTCTGACCAGTCACAGCCATCCCATTTCCCTTTGTCTGTGATTGGTTTAGGAGTAATCATGTGACCCATTTCTAGTCAATGAGACATAAGAGGAAATGTGGTGGGCAGGTTCTGGGAAAATTTGTACCTGGTTAATAAAGAGGAGGGATCCAGGGGAAAAATTGCCTTTGATTCACCACATCAGCTTTTCTGCCTTGGCACATTGTCCTGGCTACATACATCAGACATCTTTTCCTTCCTAACAGAACCTAACCTGGTGATTGTAGCTGCTGCAACTCATGTAATGGCAAAAAGAGATGTCCCTAGCCCTCTGAGGTTGGCGGATAGCAAAGAGGAGAACAGAAGATGTCAAGCCACCAGCCAATCCAGGAAACACCCTCTCCAAATTTCCTGTCAAGCGACAGGATAAATTCCCACACAGTTCAAGACACTATCTCAGTATCTTGTTGCTTGTAGCTGAAACATTCAAAGTCACAGGGTATAAAAATAAGTAAGACCTTGTTCCTGATATTGTGAACAAGCTTATAGTTTAGGGGCATTTGGTCTGGCCCTTAAAGTGTGAGTAGGAGTTTATCAGAGAGACTGATAAAGCATGGTAGTCCAGGGAAACACATACAGCAGAAAAAATAAATATGTGGTAGATCATGAGGGCTCAGGCCTTACTAGGGATTCAGGCTTTATTTTGCAGGCAATAAAAGCTTAGGTTTTAAGCAGAGGTTAATTTAATAAAATTCACTCTGCCTGTGGTGCAAAAGCTAGAGAAGAAAGAAGGGAGGCCAAAGGAAAGACACCAGTTAGTGTGCTGCCTAATGAAGGTGAATTAAAACCTCCCCCCCCCCTCAGGCCTTTTTGCTTTGTGGTGAGGTAAAGCATAACTTTCCACACAGGTTAACCCAACTTTCTGACTTGGCCTGTCCCTTTTTCCTGTATTCAGGGATCCTCCTGGAGTGACACTAAGCTGTATTTTTCATTTAAATTCTTCTCTCAGAATGTAATTTGCTTGGCTTTAGCATCAACAATCACTCTAGGAAATTTGTCCTGAATGGCATTAAAAAACCATCGAAACCAACTCCCCCCCCCAAAAAAAAAAACCACAAAAACTAGGAGCAATTCCAGGGAAGCAAGTAAGCTTAGCAAAAAGAACAGAACAGGGGCCAAATGGGCAGCTTCTGGGAAAACTCCTACCTGATTAAGAAAAAAGAAGACGGCTCAAGGGAAAAAAGCCCTTGATTCACCCCTTCTGCCTTGGCACATTGTCCTGTCTCCATATATCAGACAGCTTTTCCTTCCCAACAGAACCTAACTTGTTCTTCCACTGATGGGCTATGCAGCCAGGAGAAGCCACTGACACCTCATCATCACCATCATCAGCTGCACCTCCCTGTCTGTACAACTTAAAAGGTCAGATAAAGTAACCCCCCATCACTTGAAGATTTCCAATTCTATGATGCTAAGATGAAAATACTAATATTCAGGAAAACCTACTCTAGGTCATGTACTATGCTAGGCCCTTTACATACTTTATTTCATTTGGTCTTACTAGCCACCCTCTGTGCACTATTATGTCCACTGTGCAGATGAGAAAACTGAAACCCACAGATCATGACAATCTTGCTCAAGCTCAATAAGAAGTAGCACAGCCAAGATCAGAACCCAGGTCTGTGTTTTTAAAAGCATTTTCCCCATGATAATCTAAATATACATGTTTAGTCTAGAAACTTTGGAAATACACAATATAAAGAATTATACTGTGTTGTCTTAAATCTGCACTGCGAATTATGAGATTGTGCTGGTTTTTATTTTCCTCTTTATGTCTAGATATAAAAACATTTTATATTTTCTTTCTTTACCATATGCTAATATTCTTTCATAGTTGACATCGAACACTTCACACAGCGTGGCACCCTGTTCTGTTTACCAAATATCCTTCTGAACATTTTCTGTTATTAAAATTCTTCATAAATATTTTGTGGCCTGCACCACATGTTTCAAACTACTCCCCTATTATTAGTTATTTAGGTTAATTTTTCATGGGGTTTCTTTTTTTAATATAAATAATACTGTGTGAAACACATTTTGGATTGATTTGGGGAAAATAGTTTGTAAAGTATGTAAGATATTTTCCATAGTCCTGTTCCATACTACTAATATGCTCTGCCATAAACAAAGTTTAAGCAATTCACCCTCACAATCTATTAAGGTGTCTACTGAACACAATCTTTCTGATACCATTTTTTTAAACCTTTAACCATCATAGTTAAAAATATCTTCTTCCATTTTCTATTATCTTGGATTCTTAAAAAGTTTGACCATGTTTTCTGTGTTTTTTACTTTGATTTCTTCTCTGATGAATGGGCTGTCCACTTTTCTATTGAGATCTCAGTGTTTTCCCAAAGGGAATGGGCCCCTTACATAGCAGCATCTTCAACCTACTGTCCGTCATGTATGTCAGCTGATGTCTATGACAAAGCTCCCAACGTAAGAATTCCTCATTCTGTTTTTCCCTCTGGTTATATAGATCATAAACATAATGGTATGAACCAGACAAGCAGGCGGCTGTGGCCTGAAAAACTGACACAAAAGATTTTCTAAGAATCGAATCTGTCAAGGTCACTCCATTGGCCTGCCCCATGGTGAACAGAGGCTGTGATCCAGATGACTAAGTTTGAACATTAAGGATTTCAGGGACCTCCTCCGAGTACATCTCCCTGAGATCACACCCGCTGTGGGCACTGATGATTCTGAGAAGTTTGCCAGCAAGAGGTTGACCACCTTCACAGCAGGGCCCTGACTATCCAGGTTACTGTCTCCTGCCCCTACAGACCCACAGCTGAAGTGATGACAGATATTTCTCTCCATTCCACTTACACAATAAAGTCATTGATTTGCTCTGACTCTCCCCATTTCTGGGAGCCCTAACCTTTTCCTTAGTCAGTGAGAGATGACCTGAATGCCATTTATTCTTTGTTCATCCATTCATTCAAACAAATACTTTGTAAACATCTATTTGCCAGGCACTGTGATTGGCAAGGAAGATAAAATGGCAAGCAAAAATGCACATAATCCATAACCTCCTGGATTCTAATGAGAAGTAATCTTAGCCACATCATCACACTAGAGCACAATGTCCTGGTAAAGCATAGAAGAGAAAAACATGAAGAGGTAAACCTAGGTGCACCAAACGGAGCCTTAAATAATACAAAGCCACAGACTTTGGTAACCACAGCTGGGCTCTGAAAGTGTCACTCTGGCTGTTGGATCGGGGGGGACATGGGAGTGGGGAAAACTAACATTTGGAGCCCAAGAGCCTGGTCTGGGAGAAGCAGTGGGAAAGTAGCTTGTACTAGGGTGGACAGAAAGATGGAGTTTATTCATTTGCTCTTTCCTTCTTTCTATTTATCTGCTCTGTTGAATTAAGTTCTTAACACCATATTAGTACCACTGACTAGGAGAAATGCACACAAGCAGGGGATAGGGACCTACCATAAATACTATTTTTGCTGTCATCTTTAGAATAAAACTAAGTCTCAAGTGCCCTCTTTCCAGATTGAACCTGGTAGTACAAAGCCAGCTATTCAGTATATTAAGCCAATGAATTCCCACTCCATGTGACATTTTCTGATACCAAATATATCATTGCAACACCAAACAGTTCTCCCATTCTCTGACTCCAACTGGGTTCAGTCCTGACAATAACTACCCAGGGTTAGTGCAGACCCTCAAGGTGAGGGCTCAGTCCCACAAGACTTGCCTCTCTCCAGGCGCCATTTGCAAGGCCCAGATTCCCAAGCTACTTGCACTTCTGCCCAGCTTGGGCTCAAGCTCAGGGATGTTCCCATTCTTCCCTCTGATGTCATGATTGGTGAGAACAACTCACATAGTATAAGGTGCTGTCCTTACTATTACAGTTTACTGTAAAGGCCTCTTATGGGTGCCGGATGAAGCAGTACACATAGTTTGAGATCCAGAGGGTCCTGACCCCACAGAGTCAGAGTACATCATCTTCCTGACAAGTAATACATTCACCAACTTGGAAGCTCCCCAAACTCCACCGTTTAGGGGCTTTCATGGAGGTATCATTTTGTAGGTATGATGGATTAAATCATTGGTCACTGGTGATGGGATTCAGTCTCAGGACCCTCCCCTCTCTGGACATGGAAGGATGTAGGAGCTGAAGGTGCTAAGTCTCTGATCACGTGGTTGGTTTTGCTGGTGACCAGCCCCCAGCCCTCACTTGAGTTATCTTGCTGGAAAACAAAAAACTTTCTCACCCAGAGAAATTCCAAGGGTTTTAGGAGCCCTGTGCCAAGCACCAGGGACAAAGACCAAATTTTTGTTTATTTGTTTAATTATACCATGCACTTCTTTCCCCAGTACATTTTAGTCCTTTCTCTATAAGGCAAAACATTAAAAGCAAATTTTTCTTCCCTGGAACTCATACTATCATTCTAAATCTATTTGAGGTCTTTTAAATGCATTGATTAATTTTTAAAAAGGTAGCAGTTCAGTGCCTACTCTGCACCAGATATTGTTCAAGGAGTTGAGAATATAGCAACAGCAATGATTGACAAGATTTACACCCTGAGAGGATTCACACTCTACTGAGAAGACAGACATATTAGCATATGTACAGTAGACAGACACATTTACATTCATATGTATATTTATCATCTCAGGTAGCGGTCAGTGTTATGAAGAACATAGCTAGGACAAGTGGATATAAAAGGGGGAATTTTTTTTTTTTTTTAGGGCCATGCCTGCAGCATATGGAAGTTCCCAGGCTAGGCATAAAATCATACCTATAGCTGCCAGCCTATGCCACAGTCATAGCAACACCATATCAGAGCCAAGTCTGTGACCTACACCACAGCTCATGGCAATGCCAGCTCCTTAATCCACTGAGGGAGGCCAGGGATTGAACCCATATCCTCACGGATACAATGTTGGGTCCTTAACCTGCTAAGCCACAAGGAGAACTCACATTTTTTATTTTTTTTTTTTAATTTTGTGGGGAATTATTTTAAATAGAGAGGTCAAGGAAGCCTTTCTGAGGAGAGGGGGACATTTGACTGAGCCCTAAACCTTGAGAGGAGGAAGTCACACAAAGACTTTGGGAAAGAGAATTTTAAAAAGAGGAAAACAAAGTGTGAGAGACTTGTATTTGCCAGTTTATGGTTATGGCTATAGCAAACCACCCCCAAATCTCAGTGGTATAAGAGAGTAAAAGTCTAATTCTCACCTAAACTAGACTGCATTCCAACACAGGCCCTGAGAGAGAGGACATGCACCATTCCACACAGTTACTGAGGGGCAGACTCCTTCCCACACATGGACTCATCATCTGTTAAGCCCTAATCCTCCTCTGTATTCAAGTCATAGATGGAAAAAGAGAACACAAGCCTGCCTGCACCTGGATGGTGTCATGGACCAGAATCAGAAAGGATTGTTTCGGCCCACATTCTATTGTCTACAACTCAGACACCCAACTGTGAGGAGGCAAGAAAACGTGTGTGTCCAGGAATAAAAGGGAAATGGTTTGGTAAACAACTAGTGAGTTTTGCCATAGGCCCCAAGACTGAAATAATCTTGGTGTTTGCAGAGGTCTGGAAAGGAAAATGGATTTTAGTCTAATTGGCAATCAGGTGCTGACCACATACGATTTTCATTTGGGAAAAAAATTTTCTCTGGCTGCTGTGTAGAGAGTAGGTTGGAAAGGAGTAAATCATGGAAGCAGAAGAATGGCTTAAGAAGTGTTTGCACTGGTTCCAGGGAAAGCACTGTGTGGAGGCTTTGGCAGTGGAGATGGTGAGAAGTGGTCAGACTCAGAAAACATTTTGAAGGTATCACAGACAAGACTTGCCTATGGATTGAAGGTGGGGTTTGAAGGAATCAAGGATAACACCTTAGTTTTGAGTCTGAATCCAGAAGAAGATGTGACATTTCCTTAGATGAGAAAGTCTAGGAGAGAGGCAGTTTCAGGGTGGAGCAAGAGAATTAGGGTCCATGTTGGCTATGATCAACGTGAAGAGTGGAGGACACCCACAAGCTGAGGTCCCAGGAAAGAATTAAATACGTGAAACAGGTGCTTAGGAGAGAAGTCAGCTCATTTGGGAGTCACCGAGGTGAAGACATTATTTAAAGCCATGGAATGGGATGGGCGTATTGGGTCAGGAGCAGGGATAGCATCTGTGGGGGTAAAGAAGGTCAAGGGCTGACAGACTGGGGGAAGAAGATATAAGGTCACTCTTATTCCAACCATTATTTTCAATGAAAAATTGATATATTTATCATCTGAGAGGCTTGTAGAAATGGGGAAGGAATGTCTATAGAGAAAAATGTAAAATCATACAGTGATCAAAGGGGCTATATCAGGGAAGTGGGGTGGACCATCTGGCAGAGCCTGGTGCCCATTGGAGATGTGTGTCCAATGATACATGACCAGCCAACCTGTTGGGAGATTTTCTACAGCAGTGCTCAGCTGCTTGGATGCAGGCACAGAGGAGGAGGATTTGGATTTTTACCACCAGGGCTTAATCAGATGAATTTAATAGGGGCAGCAGGCAAACAAGGATGAGTGCACTGTAATTAGGACATTTGGCCTCATCAGGAAGAGAGGTCTGGCCCTTGTTTTGGTATCTGGGAGGTAACCTCAAAACCCTTGGCATTTCCTCATTAATAGGAATGTGTTTTGTTATTCAAAGTGGGCCCCTCAAACCACACCTGAGAGTTGATAGAAAGAAGGTAGCTCACAGCGGAACTAGTCACATCTGATAGTGTTGGACAGGGGTCTGGCCCCTGCAGAACAAACCAAGTGTGTTTTTAAAAAGCAAGGGCTTTGGGCCATATGGCATCAGTTGACCTTGAGGCAGAGTTTAACCACCTGGACAATCAATCAATCAATCATTTCTACATAATGGAGCTCCATTAAAAACTCTCAACACCAAAGCTTGGATGAGCTCCCTGAGTTGGTAAATACTCCATGGGTATTGTCCCATATCAATGCTGGAGGCAAGTGGGTAACTCACCCTAACAATGGAAACTCTTGTGTTTGGAAACCAACCAGATTCTACCCAATGGGTCTCTTCCTGCAGCTGATTTTAATTATCCTTTCCTTGTAGCCAGCATAATTCTGAGCATAATAGCCTTCAGTGAGTTCTGTGAAACTTTCTAGCACATTTTCAAACCTGAGGATGGTTTTGGAAACCCCTCTGTTACAGGTTGCACTGTGTCTTCCTCAAATTCATATGTCAAAGTCCTCACTCTCAGGATCTCGAAAATGTGAGCTTATTTGGAAAACATGTCATTGAAGATGTAATTCATGACATTAAGATAAAGTCACACTAGAGTAGGGTGGGCCTCTAATCCAATATGACCACTGTCGTTATAATGAGGGGAAATGTGGACACAGACACACACAGGCAGTACATCATATGAGGGTGAAGGTAGAGACTGGAGTGATGCTTCTACAAGCCAAGGAATGTCAAAAATTGCCAGCGAAACACTACCTAGGGTAGAGGCATGGAGCAGATTCTCCATTAGAGCCCTTAGGAAGAATCAATCCTCCCAACACCTTGATCCTGGACTTTTAGCCTCCAGAACTGTGAGACAGTAAGTACCTATTGCTTATATTTATTGTTAAATATATATTGTTTAAGCCGCTTAACCTGTGGTATATTGTTATATCGACTCCAAGAAACATTCCCAAGTTGGTGACAGAACTTTGGGGCAGACTTGGTAGTGTGGAGCATGAGGCCCTTATCCTCACAATTTGGCTGACTCCAGTGAAGTGTCTAGACTAGATACAGAAGGGTATGATGAAATGTGGAAAGGCAGCTAGTGAGAAAATAGTAAGAACAAGAGATTGAAGGTCCCTGCGTGGTTCAAGAATTATTGTACTTGGGATACTAAAGAGAGTGAGATGGAAAGGCAGAGCTGGTGATCAGAGGGTGATGATACAGTCGCAATCTTACAATAGAGATTTTGGAGGTGGTGCAGTTACTGGCTATTACGAAGTCCAACGTGAAACCAAGGAAAAGTGAGGCTGAAGTGGAGGAGAGGAAATCACCCTGAGAGGTATGGAAGTAAAGGAACTAAGAGGGCCAGATATTGGACCATGATCATCTTCACAGATGGTAAAGTTCCCAGTAATGATGACAGGAATAGCAGGGAAGAAGGCAGACATCACATTCTTTAATGGATAAGAGGGAACATTTCCACTGTTCACAGGTGAAATCTAAAGGAAATGATATCAGGTGGTATTGGGTCTGACATAGGCTTTAGTAGAACCTGAGAGATGTCCAAAGGGTTAACAATGGCTTGAAAGTGTCAGTGAGGAGGGATCAAGGATGATACCCACCCACCTCCAATTCTTAGTACAAGGGAGGCCCTGACTTGTACTCAATCATGGATTCATCCAACTGAGCAGATACCCTAAAGATTATTTTTCAAAGGGTTATTTTTCAAAGAGTCAGTGTCTTTCCTAAGCATAAAAGTTATGTGATGACTCCAGACATCCAAGACTTGAAATAGAGAAAACACAGCACACTTTACATAGGTAGAAAGTTGAAGAGCTTGGATTTGAACTCTGTCTTCTGTGGCTCCAGATATAACACCTTTAAAACAGAAATATCTGCAGCCCTTCCCTGGGGAGGACTATACTTCCCCATCACCTTGACATCAGGCTTTGGCCAATAAGATGTGACCAGAAGCAGTGTGCATCACTTCTCCACATTAATTTCAGGTCCAGTGTGTGATTACTATGTTCTCTTTTCCCTCTGCCATAAAACCAGCAATGTTCTAGAGGAAGGCAGCTCCATCTAGAGGTCTCAGAGGAGGACCATCTGCAGCAGAGACTCAATCAATTTTCAACAACATGCAACATGAAGGAAAAATAAAATAAATGTCATTGAAAATGTCAGAGACTTTGGAATCACTTGTTATTGCTGCATAGCCTATCTTAACCTAACTGATACAGGGAGAAACCTTGGATTACCTGAGGTTCCAAGTTTGGGTACCTGGGTAAGCAGCAGTACCACTCACTAAGCCAGCAGATACAGGAGGAGGCAGCAATCTGCCCCATCATGCTGTTTCTTCAGATTGAGCTTCCTAATAATTATTTCCAACTTTTCTCCACATTCTGTGAATGAGCTTTGCAGTAATAACTCTCCACACAAGAAATAGCCCACAGTTGGGGACCCCGCCATTCTACCTCAGTAGAATTCTCCTTCCAGCTTTGTAGGGGATGAGGGGAAGTGCAAGGGCATCTGTACATGTCCAGAGATCACAAGAAAATGTCTCACTGCTCTCCAAAAAAACTGTCACTGTATCTACACAACAAAAAAGGGACTTTCTAGTAGATCGACAACATAAGAAGAATATTCCCATGGCTGGGAACAAGTAATTTTAAGACATGTATTATATAGCCAACAGCTCCTGACAACTTCCCCTGTTTCTATTATACTTTACTAAGTTATTCCTGCTCAAACAGCCGTAAAAAATAATGTGAGTAGAAGAAAGCCTCATTTCACTGAGAATTATATCCTCCTCCTCAAGTTTTTCCCAGCAACCATTTTCATGTATCCTGCAGGCAAGAGTTTACTGTGATAATGGCCCAGAAAGTAGAACCCTCACACATTTGTAACATCACCCCACATCCTTCCTGAGCACGACTGATAGGGTCCTTCATTACACTTATCTCCTGAAGACACAGAGGAGGCACCTGGTGGTCACAAGTCTATTTATTTGTCCAGTCTTTGCTCCTGTCAGCCTTCCTCTATTTTGTTTCTTTATCAAGTCCACCTGCTGGAGGACTTGAACCTTCAAGCCCAGCATGCAGTGGTGAATACTACATTATCGTTCCCTTTTACAGATGGAGCTGCCACACAGATGTTGCGACAGGAGGCCAGGGAAGGGACCGCTCTCACAATGCTTACCACAGCCTCCTCAGGAGTAAGCACTGAGATGAGTTCAGTTTAGACTTTGACCGTCACTACCCTGTATGACAGTAATTGTCACTAAGTGGTCCCCAGTCTCATGCCATCCAATTGACCCATCACCCACTATGCTGCAAGAGAGAGCTTTCTAAAATGCAAAGCAGATCACACCTCTATCCTGCTCAGAATCTTCAGCAGATCCCCATGAGGGAACAAGTTAAGTACCCATTCTTTAGCACTCAGACAAAGCCCCTCACCATCTCTCCTCAGGCTACTTTTTTAGATTTTTCCTTCTGCATGCTGCTCTCTTTGCAAAGACTTTAGAACTTCTCTACCAGGAGAACTCTCTTTGTCTAGTTCAATCCAAACCCTTCTCTGGAAGTTATCTTCGTGTGCCTCATCCCACTCCATCCCATCTCCATCCCAACCTCAGTGGGTTAAAGGATTTCCTCACCATGGCTCTATTACCACACCACAGTTAGAATCTCACTACTTGTTTATACGGTGGTGTTTCCATCCTGTTTTTATATTCACAATAAAAGAAACCATCTTACTCTAGCACCAGTGTCGTGTCCAACATATAAGAAGGCTTCATTTCTGTTTACAACCATCTATCATGTGAAGTGGTATGAATCAAAGGTAAGAGAGGCCCAGTCCTTGCCAGAGAGGAGCAGACAAAATTGTAGGGCAAACAAGCGCATTCACAGATAATTAGACTATATAATAAATAAAGCTATGTCACAAGAGGACCATACCTCTTTCTTAAAGGTATAAAGGTGAATGAACCAGAGAACACAGGAGGAATTATGACCTCATTACTGTCTTGATTTGGAGATTAAATAGTTTAAAGAGATGAAGATGGGTGCCTAGTTGACACAAGTTGGGCTTGTGATGGTTAATTTTGTGGCAACTTGACGGGGCCAGAGTGCCAAGATATTTAATCAAACATCATTTTAGATTTTCTTTTGCAGTGTTTTTAGATGAGATTAACATTTAAATTGGGAGACTAAATAAAGCAGATTGTCTGCCCTCATGTGGGTAGGCCTCATCTAGTCACCTAAAGACCTGAATAGAAAAAAAAAAGATTGACGCTCCCTCAAGAAAGAGAGAATTCTTTCCTGCCTGTCTCCGAACTGGGACATTGGCTTTTTTTTCCTAGTTTTGGATTCAAATGGAAACACTGGTTCTTCCTGGGTCTCCAGCTAATAGCCTTCAGACCAGAATTACACTATTGGCTTTCCTGGTTCTTAGGCCTTTGGATTCAGACTAGAACTAAACGATCAGCTTTCCTGGGTTTCCAAGCTCACCACTCACCCTGAAGGTCTTGGGATTTTTCCCTCTTCCATAATTGTATGAGCAAGTTCTTTACAATAAAAACATTTATGAAAGGATTTATGTATGTGTTTGTGTATTGTGTGTGTGTATATGTGTTGCACACACTTGTGCATGTGTGTGTTGATTACTTTTATTATTGGTTCTCTTTTTTTACAGAACCCTGACCAATATACCCTCTTACAGTGATAATAATCAAGATAACATTGCTTAATCAGAGCTTGGGCTCTCCAGCCAGATGGCATGAATGCAAATTCCAGCCCCACCATTGATTAGCTTTGTGACCTTGGACAAGTTATAAAACCATTCCAAGCCCCAAGCTCCCCATTTGTAAAGTGGGGATAATAGTGGTGCCTACTTCATGGGCCCATTAGGAGGAGAAGATTAAAAGAGTGAATACACAAAAAGAGCATAGAACAATGGCTAGCACATAGTAAGCATTCAATAAACATTAATGATTAGCATTCTCAGGCATCAGCATTTATTGCTAACTCAACAAAATGGTCACTGTGCCATCTGCTTTATACACATTGGCTCCTTGAATCTACACAGCCCTACTACAGAGCTCCAGAGTTTCTCACATTGTCCACACTGTAGAGTGAAGTAAAGGAAGGCAGCCTATCCCTGGGGTGAAGAGTGTGGCTTCAGAATCTGATATGCCGTCTATGGGACCCAGGGCATGTGATTTAAACCTTATCTTCCTTAGAGCAGAACTGATTTCTGTCATTTGGAAAATTATGTAAGATATAAAAAGCTTAGCCTAGTGCTAGGCCCATAGTAAGCTCTCTAAAAATTTATTAGAAGATACTATTAGGATATTATTAATAATAATTATTAAGAGGATAAGTCCACAGTGATATTGGAGCTGAGCCCTGAACCATGGTCTGGCTGAATCAAGCCTAAGGGTCTAACCCTTCTCTGTCCTCCACTGTCTAAGTAGCTCTGCCAACCCTGGAGCAGAGGCTGAGGACAATCCTGCAGGCCAGGGCTATGGACAGTAGATCAGTAAGAGAGTGAAATCAGAAAGCCCACCCCAAACAAACACAATGAGCACTGCCTTTCCCCTCCACATGGCTCCAACTAATTAAGATTCCACAACTCTTCCCTTGGTCCTCTTCCATTTTCACAATTTTACTTCCCAGTACTAGTATGAATTTATGATTCATAACATATTCCAATTATTTTTTGTTTGTGAAAATAAAAAGACAGGTAAAAAAATACTTTGCCAATGGACGCCCTCATTGTTTGTTTACATTCAATGCACCAAAATATTTTCTTCTCCAGAAATTAGAAAAATAAAAGCCTATCTCCAAGCAGGCACCTTGGGCCTGGACAAGACCTTGGGTGGGGTCTTCATCCTAGGATCACCCCCTCTGGGAATTCCTTGGGGGGACAAGAGGTGAGCTGGGCTCTCTGGAAAACTCGAAGGTAATGGGTAGGATGACACAACGCAGCAAGGGGACCACCTGGCCCCCCCATCCTTGTCTCCAACAAACTGCTCTCCACAGATCTAGTATCAAGGGCTTCTCTCCTCATACAGTTATGTCTCTGACCTTACAGCTTTGGAACACTAGCTTTGAGCTATTTTTGTATTAGTGATAAGAGGTATTGGCTAAGACACAAACTTGTCATCTGTGTGGGTCCTCTCTATGATAGTGCAGACCTTAGTGAGATGGTTGAGGCACTGTGTCAGCCACCAAAGGGGAGCTCTGGGCTTCAGAGAACAGGCCTGGAACCTCATTAGCCCAGCACCCACCACCCCACCAGGAGCATTGGGGCCACTTTGTGACAGTGGCCTCTCAGTTCTTACCTTCTCACCTAACTGTCCCTACCTCATGCTCTTCCTAGGGCCTCCTTTCCCTACAAGACTGGCCTCCTCAACCCACAGGGGTGCCAGGCCTGTCGCTAGGCCAGAAAGCCTAAAGTGATCTTTAAACGTAGTGGTCTTTTTTGGCTACTATACTCCCTAAAGGACTTTTTTAAAAGTTTTTGTAAAAACTACTTGATCTGATAAACAAATCCAGCAAAGTAGCAAGATACAAGACTGACATTCAGAAATTGGCTATATTTCTGTACACTAACAATGAAATATTAGAAAAGGAAGATATAGAAAGATATACAGATGGCCAACAAACACATGAAAAAATGCTCAACATCGCTGATTATAAGAGAAATGCAAATCAAAACTACCATGAGATATCACCTCACACCAGTCAGAATGGCCATCATTATTAAGTCCACAGATAACAAGTGCTGGAGGGGGTGTGGAGAAAAGGGAACCCTCCTGCACTGTTGGTGGGAATGTAAACTGGTACAGCCACTATGGAGAACAGTTTGGAGATACCTTAGAAATCTATACATAGAACTTCCATATGACCCCGCGATCCCACTCTTAGGCATCTATCCGGACAAAACTCTACTTAAAAGAGACACGTGCACCCGCATGTTCATTGCAGCACGATTCACAATAGCCAGGACATGGAAACAACCCAAATGTCCATCGACAGATGATTGGATTCGGAAGAGGTGGTATATATACACAATGGAATACTACTCAGCCATAAAAAAGAATGACATAATGCCATTTGCAGGAACATGGATGGAACTAGAGAATCTCATCCTGAGTGACATGAGCCAGAAAGGCAAAGACAAATACCATAGGATATCACTTATAACTGGAATCTAATATTCAGCACAAATGAACATCTCCTCAGAAAAGAAAATCATGGACTTGGAGAAGAGACTTGTGGCTGCCTGATGGGAGGGGGAGGGAGTGGGAGGGATCGGGAGCTTGGGCTTATCAGACACAACTTAGAATAGATTTACAAGGAGATCCTGCTGAATAGCATTGAGAACTTTGTCTAGATACTCATGTTGCAACAGAAGAAAGGCTGGGGGAAAAATGTAATTGTAATGTATACATGTAAGGATAACCTGACCCCCTTGCTGTACAGTGGGAAAATTAAAAAAAAAATTATAAAAATTAAAAAAAAATTTTAAAAAAAAGGTCTTTAAGAGTTCTCTGGTGGCTCAGAGGGTTAGGGATCTGGCATAGTCACTTCTGTGACTAGGGTTGCTACTGTGAGACAGATTCAATCCCTGACCCTGGAACTTTTGCGTGCCACAGGCTTGATCAAAAAAGAAAAAAAGGTTTTATCTCATTATAAGCTTTAGTGTTTATATATAGAATGTTTATCATATGTTTAATAGTTTAAAAATGTGATTTCCAGCCTGTGTATTTTTTGCATACTTCAAATATATTTTCATTAAAACCTTAAGGCTGTAGATTTTACTTGTTTAATTCACTGAATGTCTACCGCATAACCTAGCAAGTAAGGTGGGCTTCACTGTCAAACAAGTCAGCCAAATCAAGTTTTCATTGTGACAGAAAAGTGTGCTTGATTTTTAAAAATTCAACCAAAGTATTAGTAAGGGTCCCTATAACAAATATTCTATTTCTGAATTCTGAGTATAAGATGAGATAGATGGATCACAATGGCTAGATGGATGGAGAGCTGGGAAGGGAGGAGAGGGGGGAAGATAATAGATAGATAGATAGACAGACAGGCAGATGGGTATGGGTACCTGAACATGGTTTTGAAACCAGCTTCCTTCAACATTCCTTAGCTACAATCCCTTTCCCAAGATTTTCCCACAGGAGCTATACATTCCCAAGTCATTTTTTTTAGTCCCTCAGAGATTTTTATACCTTGGAGAAAAGAATAGCAAAATTGAGTATGAGACTGTTTGGGGTTTGTTTTTTGCCACAACTGCATGTCATACAGAAGTTCCCAGGCCAGGGATTAAACCCAAGTCACAGCAGTGGTCTGAGCTATGGCAGTAATAACACTGGATGCTTAACCCGCTGAGCCAACTGGGATCTCTACATATGGTTTCTTTTCAAGAGGGGACAAGGGCACTTATAATAGGGAAGGGTGAGCTCTTGGGAGAACAAGTTTTAAGAAAGACCACATCGAGGCTGAGGATCTGGAAAATCATTCCCTTGCAGACCACAAACCCAGGTTCAAAGATCTATATCCTTCTGTCAGTCTGGCTCCTATATTACTATGATGAGCGTGGTGCTGAAGTGACCTGTACTGGGCATGTAGCAGAAATGAGAAATCAATGTTTTTGCTGCATTAAATCTTTAAGACTTTACAGATGTTTCCTACCACAGAATAATTCATTCTATCCTGACTAATATAATACATGTTTGAATTGGGTCCCTATCTATACTTGTGTCTATATTTCAATTGATGTGAAACTCAGCAGTTAGAAGAAGATGATTTATGGCCCAATATTATCTATCAAACCAAATCTTACTCACTCTTTGGGGCCCAGATTCCCCAGATTTGCCTTAGTATCTTCTTTTCCTCTCTCATCTCAAAGTATTCTTTTTCTACTCTGAACAGAGGCATTTACCTAAAAACCTATCGTAAATGCCTCTAGGAGACAGGAAGGCAGCTTAAATGGGTAATTGGGAAAACTGGAAAGAACTTGTCTTCCCTAAAGGCATCCCAACTTAATTAAAACCAGGAAATAGAGAGAGGGAAAAAAAAAAAAAAAAGACTGTGCCAGATAAATAAAGCTCTGGTCTGTCAGGTTTTGACCTTGGTCAAATTCATAAGAAATTCATTTGTTCTATGGGTGTTTTAAATGGCCATTTTGAGCTTTCACTTTATCCTGATAAACAGTAATGAAAATAATGTTTAACTTTTATAAGTAGTCTACTGCTAATCTCCCTGGACAGAGTGATAATTCCCTGCAGGTAAGGATTAATTTGCCTCAATTCTATGTTTATTATTATAGAGTCTGAACATTTATGTTTTCATAAATGTTCTTGATATAATCAGCTTTGAGGTCTTATATGGGAATGGAAGGTCCATTAAAAATGACACTGTGGAGTTGCTGTCATGGCGCAGTGGAAACAAATCCAATTAGGAACCATGAGGTTGCAGCTTCCGTCCCTGGCCTCACTCAGTGTGTTAAGGATCTGGCATCATCATGAGCTGTAGTGTAGGTCAGATCTGGCTCAGATCCAGTGTTTCTGTGGCTGTGCGGTAGGCTGGCAGCTATAGCTCCAATTCGATCCCTAGCCTGGGAACCTCCATGTGTCACGAGTGTGGACCTATAAAAAAAAATACCTTGTAATTAGCATACTGTAGCACAGCACAGTATGTGTAGTTAGTATGCCTTTGCTACAAGCTCATTTCTCCTCCTTGGAGCCCCCAGCTCCTCAAAAGTGATGCTCAATACCAAAAATACATTATCATCCATTAGTCTTACTGTTCCCACCTCTGGATGAGTTAGGATGGAGGGTGAGCCATCTAGGCTGAAAAGGCTGTCCTTTGGTTGATGTAAACCACATGGGGATTACTTCTCCAGGAAGTCTCTGGGCTCCAGCTGATATGGCCAAGGCTTCCAGCTGACTTAGAACAAGGTGACAATTGAGATTCTTCTTTAGAAATAAGAAACTACTGTCAGTCCTTAGGAATTGACTCCAGTGGCTAGCCCATCCTAGGCAGGGCAAACAAGATCCTTCTGCCCTATGAAGATTTGGGGAATTGACATGTATCTTGGCATCATAACTGTTTCAATTTCATTTACATATCACATATTAAATTCACTCATGTTAACATTTTAACAATTCCTGCTGGTATACAATGTACCTGTTATCACAAAACAATTTTTTTCAAACATCAATCAGTCTTACTACTGGCCTCCCCAAAACATCACAAAGGCAGTTTCTTGTCAGGGTTATGCCTGACCTCAGTGAGATTTTTCCAGTATTTATCCACAGTTTTATTATTTCAAAAAGTTTTTTCATCTACAGAGAATAGCACATCGATTCAGCCTTGGGAGAAAAGTGTTATATATTATCATTAGATCCTTAAAGTGGGCTCCATTTAGAGACTGTCTGGTTGCCATGCCTTTTACCTCATCCATTCTCATCTGTGAGCTAAAATGCTCTGCCCCACTCACAGGCCCAAGATACACACCTTCTCCCAACAACCAGAGGCATTGCCACCATCTTTGTCATCACACCATCCCTCTATTGGAGACTGTGTGTAATGCTAGACCAGGGTTTGGAATCCAGAGACCAGAGAAGACCTGACTTACTGATCCCTGACAGGGACTCACATCTCATTCTTGCTGATACACTGGGCTGTTAACCAGAGCTCACACTTAAAGGTGGCTCTCATTATCCTGACTCAGCCTGTCTCCATCATCTTTCTTTTCCCCAGAATCACTATCTGGGTCCAAGAATCATCCTCGCCATCTTCTGGCTTCAGTTACTCTTTGTCATGTCCATTCTCTCTATTCCTAAGTTATCTTTCAGGACTGCTTTTAGAATCTACTGATTTTGTAGCCTGAGCTCATCTCTCACTCCCCAGAAATATCCTTGCTTCTTCCTAAGCCTCCCTGCACATCTACACGTGCTAGTACTCCTACCTGGAGCATGAACCAGAGCCTGGATCTGCCACCTCCCAGAAGTATGTGTTGAGGGTAGAAGATTGGGTAGCCAGGTCAGGGCTCTAGAAAAATCTTCCCCGACCACTTCTCCCCAAGTCCTCGGTGTGGTAAGGCACCCACCTTCTGAGCTCCCAACCCATTCTTCAAGCCCTCCCTCAACCTCATCACAGCCTCATCACAAGCCTCCCACCCCACCGTGAACCAATTGAGAACACTTGACAGCCATGGTTTTAAATTTCTGTGCCCACAACTTAGAATAGATTTATAAGGAGATCCTGCTGAATAGCATTGAGAACTTTGTCTAGATACTCATGTTGCAACAGAAGAAAGGGTGGGGGAAAAAATGTAATTGTAATGTATACATGTAAGGATAAACTGACCCCCTTGCTGTACAGTGGGAAAATAAAAAAAATATTAAAAATAAATAAATAAATAAATAAATTTCTGTGTCCAAAAAAAAAAACAACAACAACAACAAAAACTACTCTTGTATCTTTCAGTTGTTTTACTATTAAGTGATACACAAATTTAAGAAGACAGATATAAACTATCATTTTACACAGAAAAATAAGTTGCTTTAAAGGATCAATGCAGCACACTATTTACATGACAAAGGAAAAAACCGTTTCCTTCTCTAGCAATTTTAGGCTATTACAAGCTGTCTACTTGACTGAAGTTTGTTACAATTATTTATATAAAATAGTATATTAAAAAAAATTTCTGTGTCCAAGGCCCTTAGGTGGGGAAGGGAAAGAGAAAAGAGGGATGGGAAGAAAGAAGGGAGGGATGGAAGAAGGAGAGAAAATGTGTTTAAAAAGCCAAAGTTTTTGCCTTCTTGACCTACCATATCACCATCACAGCCAATTTCCCTTGAAATTTTATAAAGTATTTTGAAAATCTACCTGAAAGCCTCAACAAGTGAAAATACAAAACACTTTAAGAAGAATTGAATGATTACAGTTAATGGCCTGCTTTTGATTAAAGATCATCTTAGAAATTTTCTAATGCAGAATTTTACCTCTCCCAATCATCTTTGGGGCCAGAACAATATACTAAGTCCTTAGGGCCAGAGATCTGACAAGCTGTAATTTCAGAGGATATTACCCATGAGGGATCCCAGTTACTGGTGGGGAATAATTTGCTCTTTAAAAGTCAGTATCAGAGTTCCTGTCATGGCTCAGTGGTTAATGAATCCGACTAGGAACCATGAGGTTGCAGGTTTGATCCCTGGCCTTGCTCAGTGGGTTGGGGATCTGGCGTTGCCATGAGCTGTGGTGTAGGTTGCAGACAGGGCTCGGGTCCTGAGTTGCTGTGGCCCTGGCATGGGCCGGTGGCTACAGCTCTGATTAGACCCCTAGCCTGGGAACCTCCATATGCCATGGGTGCGGCCCTAGAAAAGACAAAAAAAAAAGTCAGTATCAATAATACACCAAAATGCTCATTAATCTGAGAGTCTGATGACCTAGCAGCTTAACCACAGTCGATTTTAGTCAGAAGTGTCTGGAGGAAAAGAAAGATAAATCTACTTAGATTATCAGCTCTAGGAAAATTTCACTTCATTTTAAGACAATCTCAATTTTGGATCCTATATGGACATGACTACCCATGGCCCTTCTGGGGTAAGAGTGCCCTCTAGAAAGCTATGGACTTGACGTGTGACCAACCTAATTAATGAAAATGGCCTCTAACTTTAACCTACGACCATGAATGATGCCTACCTACCTATTTCATAGCTTAATGAGATTAACAAGCCACTTCCTTTGGGAGGCCAAAGAAAGTCAGAAGCAAGAATATATCCTCTGGATCAAGTAGAGGTCTGAGGATTGGGACAGTTGTTTGCATAACTGGTCAGCACACATCAGATTCTCCAAGATGCAGACAACCCTACTGTCGTAATGGGATTTCGATCTACAAGAACCTGTGTACTAAGTAAATGCTGGGATACAGACAAGGGGATAAAAGGTCAATAGAACGCAGTCCTCGCCACCAAGGAGCTCACGGTCTGATGGGTAAGACAACCTATTTATTAATAATCATTAGTAAATCATTTAAATTTAACCTATTTTCATTAAGAGATAAACAAGGCACAAAATTTGAGAGAGGAAGCAATTATCTGTCAGAAATAGCAGGGAAAGCCTTACAGGGGAGGATGGACTCTGAAGTACGAGTAGAAGTTCTCTATGTGAAAAGGTTAGAGGGCATTCTTGGCAGAGTGACAGCATATACAAAGGCAGAGAAGTTTAGACTACTGCCATGTGTTCAGTAAGAGCTGTAAGAAGATTGGAAGTTCAGCACAAGGCTGAATTAAAACCTCAGGTTGCCTATCTTTGAAGCACCTGCATTTGAACATAGAGAACACGTAGATGCCTGAGTGGATTGTTCTTGGGCTTCATGGCCATGGGTGGAGGGGTCATCCATGAAATTAAGCATCCTGTATTGTTTCTAAAGCATATTTGCGAATGTGTTTCTGTGCCCATACTGCCAGCCCCTTGGATTAATGACTATCCCTGGAGAGAGGGCTCCAGGATCAGGTTAAACTTTGGGAGAGTGTTGGAGAAGAAGGGATGAGGGCTTCTGATTCGGTTAATACAGGAGTCAAAACTGGCAAGGTGATTCTTTAGCCATAAACCCCTGGAGTGGGTCTTAGTCACTTTTCTAAACAGGAATAGCTCCAGATCTTCTTAGACTATATGGGTTCTCTGTGTGGGTGGGCTATGTACACTACACTGACAACTTTATTTTCACCATTTTCTTCAGGTGTTGCATTGCTGCTATGAAGATATGTGCACTGTACATCACTCAGAGCACATAATCACAGAGTACTGCAATGTAAGCAAAGACTAAGCAGTTTACCATTATCTTCCTGGTGATAGATGAATGTGAGGTGTGTATGCAATAGCAAAGCCTACAAGATGACCTTGTGACAGAGATTAAATCATACATACCTCTATGGATTCAAATGCCCACACCCCCACAGGGACCTGGGGGCCACCTGCATACATACTCAACATTTTACACTGGATAGAATTATTTTATTATCACCTTTACCAGGTACTAAAAAGATTTTATGCCTGAAATTGGCAGCAAAAGCAAAACCACATTCATCACTATCTCCTCTTTTCAAATAGACTTGGGTTTAATAAATAAAAGAGAGTAAAAATTGCTTCTACCAATTCAGGATTTAATACTATATACTCTGAATCACTTGATTCAGTTGTTTTTAAAGTTTAAGTTTTCTTACTATCTATCATTCTGAATAGTGAATCTTTCCTTAGTAAAATTACAAAATGCATGCTCAATTTCTAAGGAATTTCCTCTTAGTCTGGTTAGCCACTGAACTCAATTTCTATCACACAAGGTCTTCCTAGAAATGACTGGATTGTTATTGGAGCCCAAAATTGTTTATTTTTATTGAAGTATAGTTTATTTACAGTGTTGTGCCAAAGCAAACACTGTACAGCAAAGTGACCCATTCATACATATACATATATTCTTTTTCTCATACTATCTTCCATCATGTTCTATCCCAAGAGATTGGATATAGTTCCCTATGCTGTACAGTAGGACCTCATTGCTTATCCATTCCAAATGTAATAGTTTGCATCTGCCAACCCCAAACTCCTTGTTTATCCCTCCTCTCTCCCCCATAGTTCTCTGTTACTATGTTTATATTTTGTAGATAGGTTCATATGTGTCATATTTTAGGTTCATTCATGCCATATTTTAGATTCCCCATCTAAATGATATAATATGGTATTTGTCTTTCTCTTTCTGATTAACTTCACTTAGTATAATAATCTTTAGTTGCATCCATGTTGCTGTGAATGGCATTATTTTGCTCTTTTTATGGCTGAGTGGTGTTCCATTGCATATATGTACCACATCTTCTTAATCCATTCATCTGACTTTCAAGGTAATTGGGTAGACGGAAGGGAATATTGGCTATTTTTTATGAAGTTTAAAAATGGTCACAGAAAGTCTCACCAAGTAACAAAGCATATTTCAAAGGAGAAAACAGAATGAACTCAGACGTGCAAAAATGTTTTCTAAAATTATACTTAGTTTTTTCCTGAAAATCTATTTGATTGGAAAAAAAATCAAGACCAGCCTCCTGGGCACCCACCTCTATGTTCTTCTAGTTTCCCCTCCTTCTATCTTCCCCCACCTCAGAAGGCTATCTATAATTACCCTACGTACATATTTTGATTTTAAAAATGCACTTCAAAATGAAAGTGAAGGCTAAATTTATTTTAGGTCAACTTTTTATTTTAGTTATACCTACCTGAATATTTTGAGAATTGGTCCTATTTACAAATAGGCCATTGCTGAGATTTGTTGCTCTTTCTCAGGGAAAATCAGCCACCAATGTTTAGGCGAGTAGGCTGATAACTGGGACACCATATAAGCAAAACAAACCACCCAGCAATCAGCTAGACCAACCTCAAAGATCATTACAAATGCCTCCAGAAAAAGAAAAGGAAAGAAGAGAAAAAGAAAAGAAAAAGCTTCTAGTTGCTTTCTAGAAGCTTCTGAAATATCACTTCTGTTGAGAGGGCACATGACCTCTGAATCTTACTGTCGTCCTGTTTGGTTTTTTTTATCAACCACAACTCAATCTGTGGCTCCTAAACTTCATGTTCTTTGATTAACTCCTAAAACTGATCTTCTGACCCAGAAAAGACAATTATATTTCATTCACATGCTAGTCAGTTCAGTTAAGAGAAAAGAAGATTGTGCTCTGGGACTTTGGTTTCTGGCAAGTAGGGGCACTAGATACTCTGACAAAAATAAATGGCCCATTCCAAAAGAGCTGGATGTGAGGTAAATCACAACTTAAAACCATGGCTGAGCTCACAAAGATGAAACTCTCCAAGGGCAACAACAAACAAAAACAACAACAACAAAGTGGGGGTAAATAAAATGAGGGTAGCAAATAATCAAATGCCTTTACCAAGAATTCAGCAATTTGGAATTAATAGTTGGCCATGCACCAAATTGGTGATTAGAATTGCCCAGATTTGAACAAAGCTTAATCTAAGAACCTGTGATGCTCTCTTCACCAACATACACACAAAGTCTGAGCCTTAAAATGGATGAGTAAGCTCAGAAAAAATAAATACTAATCTGCCTGCAGCAAAAGAGGTGAAAAGGAAATCTGCCTGTCTCTGCCACAGCTGTTAGAAAGAATAATAAAAACCACACTTTTCTGTGTACAGGTGATGATGGACTTGCCCCTTGTATTATCCACATGTCCAAAAGAATGCAAACCAAAGATTTAAGGTGTACAGAGTTGTTAGTACCCCTTGGCTTTTGTTGAAAGTCAACATACATCCTCTACAGAGGAAAACAGGGCAACCTTAGCCTCTCAAGAAACTCAGATTAACTTCAACTAAATAGGAATTCACAATAAAATAAAAAAGACCCAACATATAAAGAAACAGGCTGTCATGAGTAAGAATCAATATAACAAACAAATGAACAAATAACTATGATATATGATACCCACAGTACTGTAACTTGGAATTACCACATAAAAATATAGAAAAATTGTGTATAAAATTGTTTAAAGAAGTAAAAATGTTATACAAAAAATGAGTAGGGACAAAAGCCATTACTCAAAATAGCCCAGAAGATCTGGGGGGAAAAGAACCTAATAAAAATTTTAAAAATAAAAACTGGAAGCATTTAAATTAAAAATAGGTGAATTAAACAGCTGGGTACACACAGATAAACAGAAAATTGTAAACTGGGAAGAATTATACCGAATGTGCCCAGAGATACAAGATAATGCACAGCATGAAACACAGAGGAGGGAATGACAAGATCTAATCAGGATCCCTGAAGGAGAAAGAGAACAGATGAATGAAAAAGGAAAAGGCCAGACCCAAATCTTTCAGGAAACCAGATTCAAAATACCTATACCAAATACTGGCAAACCAAATCTAGACAAAGTTAAAAATATGTAAGACATCAAGATCTGAGTATCCCATTAATTTGGCTTAACGTTAGAAAATATTTATCCACATTAACTCAAATCCACTATGGTAATATAGCAAAAGGGAAATGATATATGAGTTACCTCAAGAGATGATGAATATGCTTTGATAAAATTCTTAGAAACTTAGAAATAAAAGGAATGATCCATATGTAATCAAGGACAGCTACAAAGAAAAACCTAGAGCAAACATCACTTTCTGTAGGAACCAAGTCAAGGTTGTGCTACATCACTGTTTCCATCCCATACTGTGTTGAAAGTCCTAGCCAGTAGAGTAAGACAAGGAAAAAAAATAACAGAGGATCAAAATGAAGGGAAAAATCTTCATTATTTGCAAATGATGACTTCCTATATAAAACACCCCAAGGAAGCTGAGAGAATTTATGTAATTAGTAAGAGTATGGTAAAGTTATAGCACATAAACTCTCTATGTAAAAACTGTGTTTCTACAGAGAAGGAAGGAATGTTTTAATACCAAAAAAATAACCCAAAATCCAAAAAGAAGATATTGACTAATGTGGGGCTTCGTTAGATATAGTGGGTACATTAGATGTAGAATTTCCATTTGTTAAGATACGATAGAAAGAAAAATATAAGCCACAAACCAGAAGAAATTTGTTACCACATATATCCAGAATATATAAAAGAGCTCTTATACCTCAACAAGAGTAAGACAAGAATGCCAATAGAAAAATGGGTAAAGGATATAAACTGACAAACCAGTTCACAGCCACCAAATTAATAGAAATGTTTAAACCAAACAATACCAAGAGTTGGTAAGAATGTGAAGTAATAAGAACTCTTTATAGACTGTTGATGAAAGTATAAATGGTATAATCACTTTGGGCAACAATTTACTGTAAAGTTGAAGAGATACCTGTAAACTTCCCATAGCAAATTTTACTCCTAGGTATGCATTCTAGAGAATCTTTCATACCTGTGCTCCAAGGCATAAATCCCAAACTCTTCACAACAGTACTATAATGTAACTGCAAAAAAATTTGGAAATAAGATGTTCACTGACAAGGGAGCGAATTAATTAACTGGGCTTTATTCATCCAATGGAATGCTTTAGAGCAGTGAAATGAACAAAATACCCTCACATGGATTGACATAATGTTGGGTGAAAGAAACAAGATGAAAAGTCATACATATACATTTTTTGGCCACACCCACAGCATGTAAAAGTTCCTGTGTGACCCAAGCCACTGCAGTACTAACATCAGATCCTTAACCTGCTGCACCACAAATTAATTCCTTTATAGCATCCCCACCACCACCTTTTTTTTAACAGCCACAGCTGCAAGCATATGGAAGTTCATGGGCTAGGGGTCAAACTGGAGCATCTGTGACTATGCCACAGCTTGCAGCAACACTGGATCCTTATGCCACTGAGCGAGACCAGAGATCGAACCTATATTCTCGCAAAGACAGTGTTGGGCTCTTAACCCACTAAGCCTCAATGGGAACTCCTATGCATTTTTTTATACAAAGTTCAGGAACAAAATTCAACAACATATTGTTGAGAACACATCAGTTATATAAAATTATAATGAAAAGCAAGAATATGATAAATTCAAATCAGACCATGGGTTATCCCAGCCAGTGGGGGTGGGTGGGTGGGACCAATCAATAAGGGAAAATAGGAGGTTTCCATCATATTCAAAACATTTCACTTCATATACAGTGTCCTGCACAGGTCTTCATTTCATTTAGCTTCATACCCATGTTTTTATATGAAATATTGAAAATAATTTCAATTAAAAAATTGAAATTTCTATATACACATATACAAATAAGATGTAAATATGTATATAACATATAAATATGGAAGTTCAGATTCAATTGCTTGCTTAAACTTTCCACACTATATCCATCTGTAAAATATCCTTTTACCTAAATCAACGTGAGAATGAAGTAACACAGCACATGTGTTTTAGAAATGTAAACACAAGCCTAAAATAAGTAAAGATGCCCAAAGAATTTTTGTGGTTCACTTCTTGGTTCTAATTTGCTAGCCTGTATTACCTTGGGGAAGTTAATAGCTCCAAGTTTCAATTTCTTCACTTAGATAACAGAAATCACGGTACCTACCTCACAGGGTTGTTGAAAGGATTAAACAAAATGATGTATTTCAAGAACTTAGTTCTTTTAGTCAGAAATTGCTTGATTGAACATAGTGGAGAATTACTCAGATTTTCTTAAGTAAAAAGAAAAAGTTAATTTAGTTTAAACCTTAGTGATGTCACTTAACCCCCAAAGCTGTATGTATGTACATGCATTGGTGCCTCCTGTGGCAAAACCAACTAAAGCACTTTCAGGAAAGAAGGTGGTACTTCAGGAAGTTTCTTTTTCTCTCTGGAGCTGCACATGCTCCCACCTCTGCCTCTCTCTGATCCTGGACCTCTCTCTACAGTTCTTCCCTCTAGCGCAAAAGATACTCTCCCACATGCACTCCTAAAATATCTTCAAGTTCAAGACTGTATACTGACTATCCATTCACAGGCACAATCCCAAATTCACAGAGGAAATTCAAATTAGGTCAGGTGTCCCTCCCTGGTCCGTCATCCATGTCCAGGCACACAGGGCCATGAATTACAAATACGGTCACTCTAGTATCCTCGTGGGACCCGACACTGCTGGGGTGCTCAATAAATGAATTTTATAGTTATTAATGTCCAAAATGCCAGGATAAATAAATACCATCTGTTCATTCTATAACCTTGCCTTCTCATACGTGTGAGATTTATCTCCTGAAGATAATTACAGAAAAACCTAGGGAAATGGGCTGTTTATCATGTTTTGCAGTACATTATTGAATTCCAAGGAGTTATTCCTTAGGATATAATCAGAAGACTGGGTTTATTCAAATGAACTGCAAACCCATATTCATCCAACACCTCTTAAACCACAAGACCCTCAGCAAATTCAATTGTTGATGGCCAGTAGCTTTGTCTCACCAGGATTCCTGCTAAGAACAGACACTCAGTGAGGGGCCATTGATATGCTGTGTCTTCCAACTCTTTGTTGCAAGGTTTTATTTGATAAATACTTATTTCCAGGAGCATGCTGTGGCAAAAAAAAATCTTTATAGATGCTGTTGGGCTACTGAAATGGAGTGGATAGACTCAGCAGGTAAGAAACGGAATGTGAGCTAAATGTTTTGGGGGTCTCCCTCGGAAAAATCAAATCTGGGATCACATGTCACCTGTCCAAAGATCACCACTCCCTCATCCCAGCTCTAAGTGTCAGAAATCAGGGCACCATTTTCAAGGCTTAAATAGTTATCATTGCTCCATCATCAACTCCAAAGAGGTGCATCTTTGCAGGCAGACATGGGATGTATCACAGGTCATTGTGTTGTGAAAAAAAGTATAGTTGTTTTTTTATTTAAACAAATGTTTAAAAGGTTTAAATCTTGACTCTACCACTTACAAGCTGTGTTGTATTGTATAAGTTACTTAATCTCTTTAGCCTTGGTTTCTTCATTTATAAAATGGAGCACATAGAACTCCTCCTTGAATGAGTAATTATAAGGGATTAAACAAGTGGATGGCTACTCAGCACATCAGTCCACAGACCAGCAAAACAAATGTCTGCAGGAGACTGGAAGGGAACACAAATAAGCAAAGCAGGGTAGATGTAAAGGCTATAAAGGTGATGAAAATTGTGGAGGACTGGCATTCAAATTCAACTTTAAAAAATGGTTTTTTGAGGACGAAATCTCATTCCATCTTTAAGTTTGCGATCTGTGCCCTGGCATTCAATAAATGTTAGTTTACCACCCTCTCCCTTCTCCTTTCTTTCTTATGCTGACAACATGTTCTTTTTTTCATTGATTCCAGTGATTCTTAATGGGGTGAGTTTTAAAAACTCATGGCATTTTTGATGCTACTAACATTTGAGAAGAGAAATTAAGGGTCACATAATGAAGGTGAAATCTTGCTTGAAATTATCTGAGCCAAGAATCTAATTCTGTTTTTTATGGAGAAACAAGTATTTCTGCACAATTTTTGATATATACTAAATTTTCAGGATTACAACCATTAGGGAAATTGAGAGAAGAATTTACTTTGCTTTACTGGAACTTTACCAGAAGTGCTTTGTAATGGGCTGAATTGTGTCTCCCTAAAAATTCCTATGTTGAAGCCCTAACCCTCAAGTGCTATTTGAAGATGGAATCTTTGGGAGGTAATTTAGTTGAGGTCATGTTGGTGGAGTCCTCTTGATGGGATTGGTGTTCTTATAAGGAGAGACAAGAGAGCACACTTTCTGTCTCCACCATGTGGGGATTTAGCAAGAAGGCAGGTGTCTGCAAGGCAGAAAGAGAAACCTCACCAGTATCCAACTACGATCGCACCCAGTCAGACTTCCAGCCTCCAGAATTGTGGGATATAACCGTTGTTTGAGCCACTCAGTCTATGATATTTTGTTACTGCAGCCCAAGCAGACTAAGAATATCTTCATCATTTCAGAAAATGAAGAAAAAAAATCAAAACTATCAGTTTTTCTCAACTTGATCTATGAACTTCAATGCAATCTCAATCAAAATTCCAGCAAGTTACTTGGGGTATGTGGACAAATTAATTCTTAACTTTATATGGAGAGGCAGAAGACTCAGAACAACCAAAACAATACTGAAGAGGAAGAATTGAATTGAAGGACTGATGTTATCCAACCTCATGACTTACTATAAAGCTACAGTAATCAGGAGAGTGTGATACTGGTGAAAGAACAGACACATAGATCAGTGGAGCAGAGTAGAGAACCCCAGAAATAGACCCCCATAAACAGAGTCAACTGGTCTTTGACAAAGGGCCAAAAGCAATACAACAGAGCACAAATAATCTCTCCAGCAAATGGTGCTGGAACAACTGGACACCCACATGCAAAAAAGTGAAATCAAGGCAACATACTTTATACTCTCCACAAAAAAATAACTCAAGGAGTTCCTTTCAAGGCTCAGTGGTTAACGAACCCAACTAAGATCCATGAGGATGCAGGTTCCATGCCTGGCCTCACTCAGTGGCTTAAGGATCTGGCATTACCATGAGCTGTGGTGTAGGTCACAGATGTGACTCAGATCCTGCATTGCTGTGGCTGTGGTGTAGGCCAGCAGCTACAGCTCCCACCATTCAACCCCTAGCCTGGAAATTTCCATAAGCTGGAGATGCAGCCCTAAAAAGCAAAAAAAAAAAATTAACTCAAAATGGATCAAAGAACTAAATGTAGAATGCAAAACTATAAAACACCTAAAAGATAACCATAGGAGAAAACCTAGATGATCTTGAGAATGATGATGATTCTTAGGTATAAAAAAGTCATGATTAACAAAATAAGTAATTGATCATCTGAACTCCATTAAAATTAAAAAACTGCTATGTGAAAAGTAATATCAAAGAATTAAAAAGAATTAAAAGGCAAGCCACAAACTGTGAGAAAAAAATTTCAAAAGACACATCTGATAAAGGACCGTTATCCAAAATATACAAAGAACTTTAAAAATTCAATAAGAAAACAAATAACCTGATGAAAAAATGGACCAAAGATTTTAACAGACACCTCGCCAATGAAGATATACAGAAGGCAAATAAGTATATGAAGAGGTGCTTCACATCATATCATCAAGGAAATGAAAACTAAAACAACGAGATACAACTGAAAAATCACACACACTGAAAACACCAAATGCTGGGGAGAATGTGGAGCAACAGGAATGCTCATAAATTGCTTGTGGGAATGCAAAACAGTACAGAGCTCCTTTGGAAAACAGTTTGGTGGTTTATTATAAAACTAATTCAATTACACATTATAATTCAGCAATCACACTCTTTAGTAGTTACCCAAAGTTAAAATGTCCACACAAAAATCTGCACACAGATGTTTATAGCAGCTTTATTCTTAACTGTCAAAATTTGGAGGCAACCAAGATGTTCTTCAGTAGATGAATGGATAAAGAAATTGTGGAAAAGACAATGGAATGTTATTCACCAATAAAAAGTGAGTGATCAAGCCATGAAAATACATGCAGGAAACTTAAATGCATATTACAGAGTGAAATAAGCCAACATGAAAAATCTACATACTGTATGATTCCAACTATGACAATCTGGAGAACACAAACTATGCAGACAGTAGAAAGACCAGTAGTTGCCATTCCTGGGAGGAAGAGGGAGGAGAGTACAGGCATAACGCAAAGAATTTTTAGGGCAGTGAAAATATTCTGTGTGATATTATAATGATGCATGAAAGTCATTACACACTTGTCTAAACCCAGGAATGGCCAACAGCAAGAGTGAAACTTAAAGTAAACTATGGACTTTGGGGTCAATGTGATGTGTCAATGTAGGTTCATCAATTGTAACAAATGTATCATACTGATGGGGAATTTTAATAATGGAGAAGGTTATACATGTTTGGGGCAGGGGATAAATGAGAATTCTGTATCTTCCTCTTAATTTTTCTATCTATAGGTGTACTGTAAAAATATAAGAAAAGTCATATGAATGACTGCAATGCTTTGTGGGTATTTGGATTACTGATTGAACACACCAGTCGGATTTTGCATTCAATGTGATTTCTTATAAAGGTATATAAAGATGGAAACATTTGACAACTACTTTATCTTGGGAGTCTTGCCCAAACTTTACAGTTTGAAGTCTGTATTAATTTATTATGAATTATCTTTTATATTTTCTTTTTATTATAGGGACAGCATACTATTTGTTTTTTATTATAGTTGATTTACAGTGTTGTGACAATGTCTGCTATACAGCAAAGTGACCCAGTCATACATATATATGTACATTCTTTTTCTCATATCATCTTCCTTCATGTTCTGTTCCAAGAGATTGGATATAGTTCCCTGTGCTGTACAGTAGGACTTCATTGCTTATCTAGTCTAAATGTAATAGTTTGTATCTACTAACGCCAAACTATTGATTTTTTTCATGAATATTAGTAGGTAGATTATAACATCTATTAAATTTATTTCAGGGTAGCGAAGAGGCATTATAAAGTATTGTCTATGAAAAGACAATGCTAGAATTGTTAAAGAGAGAAGCCTCCTTATCTAGATTTTATCTTCAGAACCAACTCAAATCACCTTTAATCTCAAATGGGTCACCCTTAAATTCCAATGAATAAACTCTTCTGAAAAACCATGAAAGTACAAAGAATCATTCATGCAACAATAACAGTAGGGACCAAATAAGAGTATAAAAAGACTATTGAATTTTATGGCAAAGAGTCACCAATGCAAGGAAATGCAGATAAGAATCATCCCTGTCCTGACAGCTTGTGGCTGCTAGTCATTAAGGTGAGGGATTTGTCAATTTTCTGCCTATTTGCCCTTTCACTAAGTCTGTCCTACAACGTTAATGTTATTTTAATGTCGCTTTTACTCTATAAATTTTGCAGGATAAAGTTTTATTTCTTCATCACCTTTCAAACTAACTGCTGTAATTAAAGAAAATCATACATGAAATTAAAGAAATCTGCTTATTGGTGGAGACTGGAACAAAAGCTGCCACCTAGGTAATGCCCTTGTTTAATGCAGAAGTTCCAAGTAATGATTTTGTAAAAATAACCTTTTGAAGCTGGGTTTTAAGCGCAAAGTAACCACCTCGCAATGACACAACACATTAATTTAAAGAAGAGCTGCTTCAAATGTTTCTCTTTACAGGTCTAAAATAAAAAGTCCTAACATGTAGATGGCAAGATGAAAATCTGATTAACCCAGCAGTTACTTGGGCTACAGGATTAGATGATCTTTTTGCTGGATTGGTAACACTGTCATCTGGGTTGACTGATGCTTTGATGGATTTGTGGTTTGCACAGTGGGGTCCCACCCTCCCAGTCACTTTCCAATCACACTGCCAGGTGGAGAACCCAAGCTGACCCAGAGTAGGGTCTGGGGTTCTCAAGGCTGCCTTTCAACCTGCTTAAGAATGACCTGAACTTCTGTTAAAATGCAGATTCCTAGGTTAGGTATAGGTTGCATCTGCTTCTGGGAGCCTGGGCCCAAGAAAATGCATTTGGGTCAACTTCCTAGCTGTTTCCCATATCCCTTAGAGAACTACCAGTGTGATGACTTGCTGGGTCCCTGTCCCCAAGAACACTTTGTGACTTTCATAGGTGACTTTAGTGGGCCCTATTCACTTGCCTTTTTTTTTCTTCTCTTTTTTTTTTTTTTTGAAGTATGGTTGTGTTAGTTCCAGGTATATAGCAAAGTGATTTAGTGATACATACATAAATATCTTTTTTAGTTTCTTTTCCATTATAGGTTAGTACAAGATATTGAATACATTTTCCTGTGCTTTACAGTAGGTCCTTGTTTATCTATCTTACATATAATAGCGGGTATCTATTGATCCTAAACTCCTAATTTACCCCTCCCTCCACTTCCCCTTTGGTAACTCTAAGATTGTTTTCTTTCTTTTTTTTTTACCTGACTCTTTTTTAAATTTATTTATATATACATATTTTTTTCTACTGTACAGCATGGTGACCCATTACACTTACATGTATACATTCTTTTTTCTCACATTATGTGTTCCATCATAAGTGACTAGACAGAGTTCCCAGTGCTACACAGCAGGATCCCATTGCTAATCCATCCCTAAAGCAACATTATGTATCTATTTACCCCAAGTTCCCAGTCCCTTCCACTCCCTCCCCTTCCCCCTGATTGTTTTCTATGTCTGAGTTTTTTTGGTAAATGAGTTAAATCATATATATACACACACACACACATTTGTTTTTAGGGCTTCACCTGCACCATATGAAAGTTCCCAGGCTTGGGGTATAATCAGAGCTGCAGCTGCCAGCCCATATCACAGCTCAGAGCAACGCTGGATCCTTAACCCACTGTGTGAGACGAGGGATCAAACCCACATCCTCATGGATGCTAGTGAGGTTCACTGCCACTGCGCCACAATGGGAACTTCTGAAATTATATCATTTTTAAGATTCAACAAATAAGTGATATCATATGATATTTGTCTTTGACTTCACTCAATATGATAATCTCTAGGTCCAACCATGTTGCTGCAAATAGCATTATTTCATTCTCTTTAATGGCTCTTTAATATTTGACTCACTTGCTTTTATAGGCCACTTCCTTCATAAAATATACTTAATATTTTATGACTATATCAGCACAAATATGATTATATTAACTTAATATTATGTATGAAAACATTTTTCCCAACCTGAAAGTTCATTTTTTTTCTCATTGTGAAAGAATTTAAAACACTTTTGTGAATCCCTAAGCATCAAGGGCCCCAGGCACTGCATGTGCTATGATTCATGGATGCATCAATCCTACCTGCCCCAATATCCTTTTAGTCACCACCATCTGGGGATATTTTGTCTTCACATCCTGGAAAATCCCCTAACACGGTATTAGGGAATTTTGGGGGAATGACTCAAAGAAATAAAAATGCAAGTTATCTGAAGAAGAATGCATGGAGAGGGAGTTATCAGAATTTCTAGAAAGCCTTTGAAATATAGTGTGTATTCTCAATACCCTGGTTGGGGTGTGGGTAAAGAATGATAAGGTTTTCAAAATACCTGAGATAGATCCCCCAACTCCCAGTTCTCAGCATCAAGTATCCTGTTACTAATCATGCCGTAGTATGTATTCTCAACACCCCAGTTGAGATGAGGGTAAAGAGAGGTACAGTTTTCAAAATACCTGAGACTGATTCCCCAGATCCCTGTTCTCAGCATCTACTATCCTGCTACTAATCAAGCTCTATCTCTGTTTTTATTAATAATTCGCTGACAGGTCCTAACCTAACTGCTTCACACACAACTAATTTTATCTTCCTAACAATTATACCCCCTTAAGAGATGAAGACACTGAGGCACAGCAAAGTCAAGTCTATTACACAATTACTCAGGAAAAGGTAGAACCGAGATTTGAACTTGAAGGTCTTAGATGTCAGCACACACATTCTTAGCCCTGGCTCGCTGTTGTCCTGAAGCTGTACTCTGTTCCTCAGTCTTATGACCTGGAATCCAGGTTGTGCCATCTCCTACTGAGTCCTACTTTGGTGATCCACCCTTGCCCCAAAGCTAGGGACTGCTCTTGACTTCAGCCTCTACTCACAGGCTGGGGTCTCCAGACACCTGCAACTCAAAACTGCCCATCATGGCGCCCCACCCACCTGCCAATCAGCACCTCTTGTTGAATCTCCCAGATGCTGTAAACCTGCCTAGGTTTTTGTTCCATTTATCACTTACTCATCCATTTAACTGACATTCAATGCCTCTTCATACCAGCCTTCCATTAAGCACAAGCATATAAAGATATTGACCATGCCCCAAAATGCTTGGGTCCTACTAGAAGGAAAGCACAGCTAATTGTAACATAGCCTGTGAAGAGCCTTGGAAGAGGTGGGAGCCCAGGGCCATGGGGACTCCAGGGATAAGGAGACAATCACCAGATCCTGACTCAGGTGTCCTGCTGACTCTGGAGTCTCTGTCAGCTGGATCTGCCCCAAAGCAGAGCCCTACCTCAGATGTCTCCTCAGGTCTGGCTTTGCTACAACCTGCCAAGCTCCACATTTGGGAAGTTCTAGAACAGCTGGGCTGCTGAGCATGCGGACACATCTCAAAGGATTACCTCTCATCAGTCATCCTGCCTAGATAAAAAGCAATCTTTTGAAATCCTATTTCACTATTTACACAGGAATTTCACTGTAACACTCCTGAGTGGAAATCAGCAAAGTTTAAGCCCCTTCCCTCGGGGGATTTGTATATTTGTTTTTTTGTTTTGTCTTTTTGTCATTTCTGGGGTCACACCCACCACATATGGAGGTTCCCAGACTAGGGGTCTAATTAGAGCTGTAGCTGCCAGCCTATGCCAGAGTCACAGCAACGCGGGATCTGAGCTGCGTCTGAGACCTACACCACAGCTCACAGCAATGCTGGATCCTTAACCCACTGAGCGAGGCCAGAGATTGAACCCGCAACCTCAGGGTTCACAGTCAGATTCGTTAACCACTGAGCCAGGACAGGAGCTCCCACCTCAGGGGATTTGTTTAGTGAAGTCCTAAAAGGACTCATTACTAAAGTAACCTCACCTTTAAGCCTGTTGCATACCATGGACCCTAAAAACAGAAGAGGGGGGCTTCCTCTATTTTAAAGTTCAGTGATTTTTAGGTGGAATTACTATTTCATGTAAAAACCACTTAAAGATTATTTTCATAAAATCTCTTCTGTTAGGGCACCTGCAGTATTTCCTGGAATCTCTCTACAGCATATCTTAGGTTTTCCAGTTATATCCCCAACCCTGAAGCCCCTTCAGGACAGCAACACCATCTCACTCACCTTGTTGCTGCCCACAGCCCAATCCTGGAACAGACCAATGCTCCGCAAGTCAAAGATAGCAAACTGTTGGCCCCTGGGCCAGATTTTGACCACAGAAGTGGATTCTATAACTGACACATTGTTTTAAAACTTTTAGAATTAATTTCCCATACTTGAAAATTTGCACAGAGGTCTCCAAACTTTCTTGAAATATACCAAAGCCAGCAACACAGGGCCTGAGCGCCCATGGCCTATAATCCATTCAGGCTGAGCATTCCCCCTTTGGATGGGCTGGATGGGTGGCCACCCCTTCCTTGCCTGCTTAGCCTGCTCCAGGGACTACCCTGCACTGGAAATGCCTATGTCCATGGCTACTGCAATCAAGGCTGGTTAGAATGAATTGTCACTGTACCCTGCTCTCCTCAGGGCAAAGTCACCCTAAAGCCAAAGACTTCCAAAACAATAAAGACAAATGAGCAAAACTGAATGGGAGCATGGGAGACCAAAATAGGATGTGAAAATGGAGCACAGAAACCACCTGGTGAGAAAGGTTAGGATGGGTCTAGTCTGCAGCATAAACCCCTACTTATCTCCACATTTGGAAAGGTTTGAATGGGACACATTGACTTTAATGAGAGGGCTTTGAAATAAAGACATGCTCTCCACAGTCTGGGTGCGGTAGGAGCCACCATCCAGCACCTTGTCTAGCATATAATGAGGTGCTCCCCTCCTCTCCAGGCAGACACAGCCCCACACTAGCCCCCCTTTGGATGCAGGGCACAGTAACAGGCTGAACTGCAGTCAGACAGGCAGGAAGCTTCTGAAGCCTATAGTCTGGACCTCACCAGCCCATTCCCACCGTATTGACTAACCTTGTCCTTTATCTTGGCCTTGGTTAAAGTTCTCAAACATCCTCATTCCCTCTCTGTTGTTAAACATCTGCTGAGTTCTCTGCAGTTGGCGCAGAGAGACGGACGCTGGCTGGCTGGGTCGGGCTTACAGACACAGGACCAAGGGTCATTATGTATGGGCCCGCCCTTTACACAGCTGTAATGATTTACAAAGAATGAGGCTGAGCCCATGTGAACATCATATTGCCTTATTTAGTTGACTCCAGATGCACATGAAATAGCTTTTCAAATAGAAGATGCTCACAGACACAATTTGAAACCTGTCATGCTCTGGATTTCACTATGGAATATTAAGAGTCAAGAGCTATTTCTTTTAGAAATTACAACTTTGGAGGCCCAGGCTAGCTTAAAAAAAAAGGTATAGAAATTGCCATCTGTGGCATTCTATTTTAGCCCTCATGCCTTTCCCCATACTGTCTCTACTTTTAAAACACCTTTACCTGCCTTCCATCACCTATCCGTTAAAGCAGGGGTTAAAGCAGCTATGGAACAGCTTGGGCTGGCACTGTGCCAAGCCTAACCTGCAAGACCATGCCCCATCCATGGGCAAGACAGCAGAGCTTTTCAAAGACACTGTGTCAGCTAAAAAAAGCATCTTCTGCATTCCTGGATATATATGCCCTCACATCCATCCCTCTCCTTTCCTGTTCTGCCCCCCTGTCACAAAGTCCACAGCCCTGAAGTTTCTCTTGCTAAATAACAGCTGTTTCACATTATTCTGCTGGTGGGAGGCCCTAATGGAAGATTAGAGAACAGGAGGGAGAGAAAATGTCAGGGTGTTTCTCCCCATTTCTCTCTTGACCAGGCTGCATTTTCTCTGTCCTCCCAGCTCCCAAAGGACAGGCTGTCATGGTTCCAGCCTCCTTCAGATGACTTCAGACCCCAGGTGCTAATAACACTGCCTTCTCAATTTGTCCTTCTATCCTAGGGAGAGTAGTGCCTTCCCATTGTTGTAATCTCTGAGTTAGCCTATGTCTTAGCTCAGGTTTCCATAGTAAAATACCATATACACAATGGCTTAGAGAATAGAAATGTATTCCTCACAGTTCTGGCAGATAGGACATCCAAAATCATGGTACTGGTCAATTCAGTTCCTATTGAAGGCCCTCTTCCTGGCCTGCAGATGGTAGCCTTCTTGCTTTGTGTTCATATAGACTTTCTTCTCTTTGGTACATATAGAAAGAGAGAGAATAAGCAAACTCACTGATGTTTCTTCTTCTTGTCTTAATTTAAAAAAAAATTTTTTTTGTCTTTTGAGGGCTGTACCCATAGCATATGGAGGTTTCTAGACTAGAGGTTGAATCAGAGCTGTATTCACTGGCCTACACCACAGCCACAGCAATGCCAGATCCAAGCTGTGTCTGTGACCTACACCACAGCTCATGGAAATGCAGGATCCTTAACCAAATGAGTGAGGCCAGGATCAAACCAGCATCCTCATGGATACTAGTCAGATTCGTTTCTGCTGAGCCACTGACAGGAACTCCTGATGTTTCTTCTTATAAGGGTGTTAATCCTATCAGGAGGGCCCAACCCTCCTGACCTCATATAAACCTAATTATCACCCAAAGTCCCCATCTTCAAATACTATTACACTGGATATTAGGTCTTTAACATATGAATTTTGGAGGGACACAGTTCAGTCCACAGCATCCTGTTTAGCTACTTAGCTACTCCATCACCTATGCAACCAATGTCTGTATTAAATTCCCTCTTTGTGTAATACCTAAAGCATTTATTATTTCCCTAAGCCATGATACATACTGTGTAAATATTGTCATGATACTGAAGTTTTGTGAGACAGGCATGCCAATACACTAGTGGTAGGGGAGTAAGTGGATACAACATTTATGAAAGGCAATTTGGCAAAATATATCAAAGCCTTGTAATTTTCACATAATTTATCCCAGCAATTCCAAATCTAAGGGTAGATTCTAAAGAAACATTTGGATGAAAAGCCCATAGAATTATGTACAAGGATGTTTATCATGCCTTTAATTATAATAATCCAAAATTGGAAGCAATCTAAATATCTAATAATCATGTATGATTAAACAGTGAAGACATATTATTTGATGAATAATGCATACATTAAAAGTAATTATGTTATTATATACTCATTGGCATAGGAAATATTCATAAGATAATGACAAAATTAAAATTCAGAAAAAGTATATATAATATAGTCAAAAAACTATGTGTACACACAAGACTAGAAAGAAATACACCAAAATATTGACATGGTAATAATTTAATCATCATTTCTTTGTATGGATGGTTAAGTTGCAGGTGGTTTTTTAATTTTTCTTATATTTTTCCTTTTTTTAAATTTTTCTAAAAGAAAATGCACTGCTTTTGTCATCAGAAAAAGGCAATGCAGCTAAGTACCACATTTGAAAGTAAAGATAATAAGACAATAACTTTTTCATCTGATATTAGCAATTGATGAATAGGCTATGAGTTTTCATAGTTGAATTTCACTTCAAAGCCCATGATTTTTTTTTGACATTCTAAGGAAAGAAGATGGGAATGAGAGTTGAACAAGAAAGAGTGAAAAAGAGAGAGAGGTATGATAAGAAGCACTCAGAGCAAAACTAACCCTAAAAGTAATTGACTCACTCATTCCTCTAGTCTCTAAAACCATCTATCTTTTAATGGGGCCATCATAGGACCACCAAGTGAACTGCATCTTATTGATAATCCCTTTCCCAACACTTACCTTAGATTTTCTTTTACAAATAATGCTTTGGGGGAAGCCACTTGCCTACATTCAAACATAAGAAACAACATTATGAAACTCATAATGAATTTTCTACATGAAAGAGTTTCACCAGGATGTAGTTCATCCCATCCCCTTGTCCTCTCTGAGGATCCACAGGAAAACTCTTCTTTGATATGAGTACTTGAAATAGTTATGTTTCTACTGAACAAATGGTTCATTTTTGTCTTTCAGTCATTGCAAAGTTTGTACTTTATCACAATTCCCTCTTCATGTTGACTGTTTCAAAGTTCAGAGACTTTTATTTAAGCCCCACATCTAAGTAGTGTACAGGATTAAATGGCATCTGTTCTTATAACTTTGTAACAGCCTCCTCATTTTTAACTCATTTGAATATATATTAAAGTGTAGGTTAACATATGCATGTTTGCAGGCCACCATAAATCCTTTTTAAAATAAGAAGACCCTTCTGGTACCTTTGTTACATCTCCCAGGTTCCATCTGGTTTCAGCACTAGATCCACGGACAGCTCCCAGCACCAGCCTTCCACTTCCAGAGGTGTGTACATTCTGCCCCCAGGGCCTTTTCCAAAGTACTGTGCCAAAGTACTGGGAGCTCACAAATGCAGAAGAGGTAATGCCCATAAGGGTAATCATCAGAGAGGGAAAGTAGCTAGTGAATAAAGGTTCCAGTACCTCGTATTTCCAATCGATGATTCTAGGAGGGTTTCCAGAGAATCTGGAAGAATCAAGCACCCACTTCTTAGAGCAATGAGCTCAATAATGGACCTTTACATTGACTTTCTTCCTTGCCTGACCAACTGCCTTTGTTTTCTCTCCCCTATTCCTAGGGTCACATAAACCACCAGCACCCATCCTACACTCAAGGCTCTTCTTTCAGGGGAACCCAAATCAAAATGGTGGAATAAAAGGAAAAAATAAGGTAAGGAGAAAATAAATAAATTGCCTGATATTTATTAATTCATTGACTGAAGTTAGTTCACAAGAACAAACTAGGATTTCTTTCTACCCAGATTCCTGACTATGAGTTCCTTGCCTGAGGAAGAAAATGCCCATAAAGTGATCCCCATTCCTACCAAACACATATACCACTCTCCCCTCAGGTAATTTCTAGATCTTTGGGCAAATAGCATCTAAAATCTGATATTTGACCAAACAGAGTACTGATAGGCCGTGGATATCTCAAATCCATTTTTAATATTTTAGGCATCAGATGAAGGTGAACAATCTGCTAGACATATTGCCTCCTCCAGGTGCTTGTAGCAACCAGGGGAGTGGATATCTGAGGATTAAGATAGCACTGGCAAGTAATCAACTCCACTCAAAAGCTCTCCAATGCATGGCCAGGATGTGCTGCTGCATGGAATAAACAGGAAAGGTCTTAGAAGCCACAGAGAGACATGCGATCACACATTATCTGTCCTATAGAATGACACTGAGGACTTTGGAGAGTTCTGCAGCCTTAGGGTGCAAAACATCCCACTTTACATGCTTCATATTGCCTTTTATGGTCCCATGTGCAGTAGGCATTCAATCAAAATTTGATGAACTAATTTAACCAGATGATTATTGCTCTTTCTCTTTACAGCTCAGTCTTGGAGAGAGGGGGTGCTAGTGCTGGTGATGGCTGCCATTTATTAAATACATGCCCCTCAATCCCCTCATTTGACAATTAAGGAAACAAAAACCCAGATAGATTGAGTCCTCCCAAGATAAACAGCTGGCCATTTACAACTTTGGAACTTTGTCTCCCAAGCCAATGTTTGTTCCATTATTCTCTGCTGCTTCTACACTAATATGCAGATGAGAATTTAAACATAGGGATTTCTACAGGCAATCTTAAGTAGGCTTTGTATGGAGAAAAATTATCCCTTCTCCTATAAAGGAAGATGAGGAATTCTCCTGGCCACTCCAAGCTTATACTAAGTATAAAATAGAGTGCCCCAATCTATGGAAATAGTCACCAGCCCTTTGGTCAGGGTCTAGGGCAAGGGATTGGGGTTGAAAATCCTCAACAAGTAGCCTCAAGTGACCTTGAGGCCCAAGTAGGTATGTCTATTTGCCTCAATTTTCTTTACAAAAGAAATTATCATTTTCTATTATCCCAGGCCATGAAAATGGTAGGACTATCTTAACAGGTATAACTAGTTTATTTAGCATTCCGGAAAGCCCCAGTAGAATCTAAGCATGAAACAGTTTTATCCCCTCTCCCCCAGCCACTGCTTTTTTCTGCTCTGCCAAATCACCCCTTGATGCCAGTTCAATTTGAGCAGATCCATTAACTTTCCAGGCACTTTTAGTTACAAAAGAACTGTTCTTATTTTGGAATTGACTTCTGTTTTCTTTTTTAAAAGTACAGTTCAGCATAAACTATAACCTGAATCTCACATTCAATTTAAAGCCTCCAAACCTGACTTTTGCTCAGTTCAAGCCTTGGGTCAAGATCAGCAGTGGTGAAGAAGGTATGGTCTGTTTCTTCCTCTTCCTTCATCTCTTCTTTCTCCCTTTTCCTACTCTTACTGAGTATGAGGAAAGGGGAGTAGGAGAAAGGCAACAGGTACTCTACTTAACTGCATCCGTTGTTTAGATTCCCTATGAGCTGACTCTCAATGTCCCCAGTGGGCAGAGATATTTCAGAGCTGGCTCGCTCCTGGAATGCAAGAGTCGGTACTTTGGGGGCCTTTTCCTACTTCCCTCACGGGGTGATACACATGCTGCTGACCTCTCTAACACTTCCCTCCACTCCTATCCCAGGTAACACACCTATAGTATTTTATCCTGATCCCACAGACTGGCAGGTAATCATAAGAAGATCTAATCCAGTACTTTTTGCAATAAACTCATCCTTAGAGTCAAACTTGATATGCGGGCTGCCTCATTGCTGCCCTTTCCCTTTTGCCATTAGGGCTGCTCCAGACAACATGTGGACTTCAGGACTCCCCAGGCAGGAGGCAGACATGTTTCTATTCGCACATACCCTCCATCTCCCAGGACACATACTGAAGAAGCTGCAGAGGCTTTTCTCACTGTACCCCACTTTGTTTCAAAGGTGATCCAGAGTAGAACCATGGATTCCCCACGTGCACCCAGCTAGGAGGGGAGGGGGGTGCTAGTCTTCCCTTTTGCAGGTGCCCTCCAATCTCTATACACAGTGCCCTCATTTGACTTGAGAGACATGCTCCTTAAATGAGGAGAGAGTAAATGCCTCCTCTAAGTCTACAAACACAACTCACATCCTGCCCACTCTCCAGGCTGCTTCATACATAGGTGAAGGAAGTGCTGTGGTTTCTGTCATTTTTCTGCACTGTCCTTTCAGATTCAGGGGACAATGTCCATTGCTGTCTTTGGAATATAGTGTTATTTATTGCCTGTTGTCCTAAATGAAGAATTTTTATATAAAATTCTGACATGCATATAATGTCTCTTAGCAGAAAGTTTATATGTACAACTATATTAAAGGGAACATATCCTTTAAAAAGTTACCATTTTAGTAAAACAAAAATAAATATATAAAAATGAGAAGAATCAGATAAACAGACAATGTTCTCCATTAAATGCATTCTAGGTACTTTAAAGAAACTATCCAGAAAAAGGTTCACCAGGGGTTCATGAACCTGACCAGAAAACTGAGCCTGCTGGGTCAGACCTTCACCTTGACAGCTTCCCTTCACCTTTCTTGTTCCAATTTCCAGACACTCGTAGGCACAACCTCAGCTTCCAGTATTTGATTCAAGGGCTGCAGGTTTAACATTCCATTTTGAATACATTTCTGCAGCTCACGCTTGCAACTTTCCATAGTTATCTATCCTTTGCTTCCAGGCACCACCCCCTGCTCCAGCCCCAGACCCGTGGGACTAGCCAGCCAGATGCCCCCTCTCTACCTTCTCACCACAGACCCCTCCTGGATCTCTACAAGGAAATCACTTTTTGATCTTCACTATATATCAGCTCCCAAATTAAAGTTTAGGAAAAAGAGAGACAGTCAGACAGATCAGAGTTACTAAAAGCCAGCAAAGCAGCTTTTGCCTGAAATACTTTGGGTCAAAATAGAAGAAAATGATTGACTGAAATGAACCACAAAATTTTAGGTCTCCAAACAGTCACCATATTCACGTGACTATAGAACACAGTTTAGCACTTGCCACTAAGCTTGTGAATCAATTTTAAAAGCTGGTTGTTTGATTGAATTTGACTGTTTGGTTACTTTGCTATTATTATCCTCAAAGTGCTCTGGGCTCTAATACATGGGGGAAGAGTCAAGTAGCCTATTTTATGAACTTATTTTGTTCCCAAGACTGGAACAGGCACTTTTCATGTCTTCTCAAAGGGGCTGGGGGGAAGAGACTTCATTTCTTTTTCTGTCCCTTTTCAGCTTAAAGCCTTTTTTTCACCTTTCAAGTATTTTAGGTGTTTCATAAATGCTCAGGCCTCATCACAAACACAGTGCCAACTTTAATTCTGGGGCTGTTGAACCCAGTACCAGGAGCAAGTCAAGAGGGTGGCTTTGAGTCATGTTTTATTTATGCAAAGAAATAAAAATACACTCATGCGAGTGAAGGGTGAGATGCAGTGTGAGGCAGTGCATTTTTACAAGGCAAGTGGAAGCCTTGATTTACTCCCCATTCACTAAAACTTTACGGCTTCCTCATCAAATGAGACAGGTTTCTTTCTGTCTCTTAGACGGTAAATATGGTTAATGTGCTGATCCATGGTGCACCTGCTGTCAGGTTGTTTATTAGGAACAGGAGTTATTTAGTGACTCTCTCTTTGTTGCAGAGATGAGTCCCTGAGAGATCATTGAGGGTCCTGGAAATGATATTCAGCCAGATGTACCAGTGCCTGGGAATCCTACTGGATAATGATGAATATAAGAAAAGGTACAGAAGACATTCTTCATTTCTGGAATCCTCCTCCATTCTGGGAGTAGAATATCCTCAAGCTTTTAGTGCAAAAAAACTAATTATTTATTTCAGCTTATTAACATCTTCCAAGTCCACAAAGTGGATCACAAGAGCAGTAGTAAAGAAGAAGGAAGTGGCTTTGGCCATTACCAGCAATGTGGCCTTGGGGAACTGGCTGTATAATCAGAAATGTCCATATCATCTAATATATAGCACAAATGAACCTTTCCACAGAAACGAAACTTATGGACTTGAAGAACAGACTTGTGGTTGCCAAAGAGGAGGGGGAGGAAATGGGATGGACTGGAAGTCTGGGGTTAATAAATGCAAACTATTGCATTTGGAGTAGATAAGCAATATGATCCTGCTGTATAGCACAGGGAACTATATCTAGTCACTTGCAATGGAACATGATGGAGAATAATGTGAGAAAAAGAATGTATAGTTATAAGTGACTGGGTCACTGCTGTATAATAGAAAATTGACTGAACACTGTAAAGCAACTATAATGAAAAAAATAAAAATCATGTAAAAAAAAAAAGAAATGCCAGATCAACTTAAGCTGAGGTTTACAAATAGTAGGCCCAAGGGACACACAAAGCTCTCAGAGTTCAGGGGGTCCCTTGATTTAAACATCACTGTCCAGTAGAAGGTGTGTCACATAGCAATGTAAAATTTCTCTCTTTTTAAAAATTTCTATTAGAGCATAGTTGGTTTACAATGTTGTGCCAATTTCTGCCGTACAGCAAAGTAACACAGTCATACATATATATATATATGCATTCTCTTTCTATATATCTTCCCTCTTTGCCTATCCTAGGAGATTGGATATAGTTCCCTGTACTGCACAGTAGGACCTCATTGCTTATCCATTCTAAATATAATACTTTGCATCTACTAACCCCAAACTCCCAGTCCATCCCACTCTCTCCCCTCCCCATTGGCAAGCACAAGTCTGTTCTCCATGTCTGTGAGTCTGTTTCTGTTCTGTAGATAGGTTCATTTGTGTCATATCTTATATTCCAGATAGAACTGATATCATATAGTATTTGTCTTTCTCTTTCTGACTTATTTCACTTAGTATGTGAATCTTTGGTTGCATCCATGTTGCTACAAATGGCATTAGTCCATTCTTTTTTATGGCTGAGTATTGTTCATTGTATATATGTGCCACATTTTAATCCATTCATCTGTCAATGGACATCTATGTTGCTTCCTTGTCTCAGCTATGGTGAATAGTGCTGCTGTCAACATGTCAGTTTGTGTATCTTTTTTAATTACAGTTTTGTCCTGATATATGCCATGAGTGGGACTGTTGGAATATATGATAGTGCTATATTTACTTTTCTGAGGAACCACATACTTTTTTCCATAATGGTTTACCAAAAGTTTAAATATAGAGAGGCTGCATTAAAAAAAAAAGTTTAAAAAATTGAAATTAGCTTTAATAATTTTTTTTTTTACTTTGTAGGACCATACCTGCAGCATATGGAAGCTCCCAGGCTAGGGGTCAAATTGGAGCTACCGCTGCCAGCCTATGCCACAGCTGCAGCAATGCAGCATCCAAACCACATCTGTGACCTATGCCACAGCTTGCAGCAATGCTGAATCCTTAACCCACTAAGCAAGGCCAGGGACGAAACCTGCATCCTCATGGATACTAGTCAGTTTTGTTAGTACTGCACCATGATAGGAAATCCCAAAATATACTTTCCTTAACCCAATGTATTATTATACTGACACAGAGTCAACGTAAAGTTTATTTATGAAATATTTTGCATTTTTCCATACTACTACGGAGGGCATGATTGTCTCCTCCCAAATTCATATGTTGAAACTCTAATTCCTGGTGGGATGCCATTAGAAGGTGGAGCTTTTGAGAGGTGAAGAGGCTTAAACTGAGCCCCCATGATGATATTAGTTCCTTAAAAGAAGAGGAAAAGATACCAGAGCTTCCTCTACCAGTCATGTGAGGATATAGCAAGAAGGACAGGAAGCAGGTCTTCACCAAACACCAGATCTGCTGGCACCCTGACCTTGAGCTTCCCAGCCTCCAGAACCATGAGAAATAAGTGCTTTTGTTGAAGCCACTCAGTCTATGGTAATTTGTTAGAGCAGCCTAAACTGACTAAGACACACATTAAGTGTTCAAAATAGGGTATGCATTATACACCTCCCAGTCATGTCAATTTGGGATAACCACATTTTAAGTGCTCAATAACTGCATGTGGCTAGTGGCTGCCATATAGGAGATTGTGGCTCTAGAACAATGCTCTTCACACTTTAATGTCCATAGAAAGCACCTGAGGATCTTTTTAAAATATTAGTTTGGATTCTGTAAATCATGGTAATAGAAGCTCTCAAGTGCTGCCAATTCTTATGGCTCATGAAACTACATTTTGGGCAGCAAGGAGCTAGAATACACTTCAGTAGTTTGTTGGCATTGGCTCATGAGAGACACATGACTCATCCACTTTCAGTGATGTTACATCGAGAGCTTAAAATCGGCCACAGGGGAGTTTCTACACAGTAGAAATTGGCAAACAAGACAAATAAAAGCACTGTGTTTCTTTTTCTGCAGTTGACCATTCAACAACTCCATTTCAACAACTGTTGAACACTTACCAGCGTATCGCTGCTTGTAGTGCAGTGAGGAATCCCCCTGTTTCTAGCTCTTTTCTCAGTAATAGCATTATAGGTAATTTTTCTCCTCTTCCTTTTTCTTTTTCTTCTTCCTCTCTTCTTCCTCTTCCTGCTTATTATCAAAAAGGATCTTTTATAGTTAATATTTATGGTTAATGTAATTTTTTTTCTTTTTATGGCCACACCTGTGGCATATGGAAGTTCCCAGGCTATGGGTCCAATCAGAGCTGCAGCTGCCAGCCTAAGCCAGTCATGGCAATGCCATATCTGAGTCGCATCTGCAACCTACACTACAGATCACAGCAATGCCACATCCTTACCCCACTGAGCGAGGCTAGGGAACAAACCCACATCCTCATGCATACTAGTCAGGTTTGTAACCTGCTGAACCACAAAGGGAACTCCCTGTTTATGTAATTTTTAAAAAAAAATACACTTCCCTGTACATGAGAAGTACACAATGTTGAGAGATACGGGGCTTCCTTCTAGCAAATGCTTGCCATGAATTAAGTTTGTGAGCTAAACAAGTCTTTTAACTGTCACTCACTTTCCCCACCTATGAAATGAGCATAAACACTTTTTCTCCACATGCTTAAAGATACATATTTGAGGAGTTCCCGTCGTGGCGCAGTGGTTAACAAATCCGACTAGGAACCATGAGGTTGCGGGTTCGATCCCTGCCCTTGCTCAGTGGGTTAACCATCCGGCGTTGCCGTGAGCTGTGGTGTAGGTCACAGACGCGGCTCGGATCCCACATTGCTGTGGCTCTGGCATAGGCCGGAGGCTACAGCTCCGATTGAACCCCTAGCCTGGGAACCTCCATATGCCACGGGAGCGGCCCAAGAAACAGCAAAAAGACAAAAAAAAGATACATATTTGAGAAATGAAGTGAGATGATATCTTTGATTTTCACTGTGACTTGACACGAATTCAAGGACAATAATGAAACAGAATCAGTCACCAAGAACCCCATTGCTCTGGCATGGTTGGGTTGTTTTCCAGGTCAGAGATGTTGTCAAGGGTAGAGTTTTCAATTCTGAAGGGAACAGCTCTCTTGCCATCAATTTGCTAAACTCATAGTCTTGTCCAAGACCTAGCTGTCCCGGCTGGTTAAGAAATCCTCATCAGTCAAGGCAATCATGAAAAAAGAGGAAAAAAGTTATTGCATGCACTCTTCCTAATTTCAAAACTTAGTAAACAAAAGTGCGGTGCTAGCATAAGGATGGACATAGAGAAGAGTGAAATAGTATTAAGAGTCTAGAATTAAACCCATATGTCTATGTCCAAATGATTTTGACATGGAAGCCAACAACATTTAATGGGGAAAGAACAGTTTTTCCAAGTGATATAGGGACAATCCAGTAGCCACATTGAAAAGAATCAATTTGTACCCCTACCTTACACTATACACAAAAATTAACTAAAAAAGAATCAATGATCTAAATGTAAGAGCTAAAACTATAAAACTCTTAGAAGAAAACTTCAGTGTAATATTTTTGACCCTAGCTTAGGCAACAGTTTCTTAAATATGACACCAAAAGCACAAGCAAAAAAAGAAAAAGAGATAAATTCAATCTCATCAAAATTTACAACTTTTGTGCAACAAATGGCATTATCAAGAAAGTGAAAACATAGCCTAAACTATGGGTGAAAATAATCTCAAATTATAAATTTGATAAAGGAATCATATCCATAATACATAAAGTATTCCTAAAATAACAAAAAAAAGTTAATTAAAAATGGGAAAAGGATTTCAATAGAGATTTTGCCATATATATGCAGATAGCCAACAGGCACATGATAAGCTACTCTACATCACTAATCATGCAGAAAATGCAACTCAAAACCACAGTCAAGTACAGAAATACTAAACCCATTCTAAAAGAAATACTGAAAGGGCTTCTCTAAATTAAAAAGAGAGAGAGAGGAAAAAAGAGAAAAATAAGAATTAGGATGGAGGAAACCACATTTGGAAAGCAATCACTTACATAAGCTGGCATACAGATCTAAACATGAAGATGTTATAAAAAAAAGAAAAGACATCAAATACCTGGGAATACACCTGACCAAGAAGGTAAAGGATTTATATGCTGAGATCTATAAAACATTAATCAAGGAAATTAAAGAAGACATAAAGAAATGGAAAAATACTCCATGCTCCTGGGTTGGAAAAATTAATATTGTGAAAATGGCCATACTGCCCAAAGCAATCTACAGATTCAATGCAATCCCTATCAAATTACCCAGGACATTTTTCACAGAACTACAACAAACAATCCAAAAATTTATATGGAACCACAAAAGATCCAGAATTGCCAAAGCAATCCTGAGGAACAAAAATCAAGCAGGAGGCATATCTCTCCCTGACTTCAGGCAATATTACAAAGCTACAGTCATCAAGACAGTGTGGTATTGGTACCAAAACAGACATATAGACCAATGGAACAGAATAGAGAACCCAGAAATAAACCCAGACAACTTTGGTCAATTAATCTTTGACAAAGGAGGCAACAACATCAAATGGAAAAAAGACAGTCTTTTCAGGAAGAATTTCTGGGAAACCTGGACAGCTGCATGCAAAGCAATGAAACTAGAACACACCCTCACACCATGCACAAAAATAAACTCAAAATGGCTGTAAGACTTAAACATAAGACAAGACACCATCAAACTCCTGGAAGAGAACATAGGCAAAACCTTCTCTGATATTAACCTTACAAATGTGTTCTCAGGTCAGTCTCCCAAAGCAACAGAAATAAAAGCAAAAATAAACAATGGGACCTAAGCAAACTGACAAGCTTTTGCACAGCAAAGGAAACCAAAAAGAAAACAAAAAGACAACTTAGACAGTTGGAGAAAATAGTTTCAAATGATGCAACTGACAAGGGCTTAAATCTCTAGAATATACAAGCAACTTATATAACTCAACAGCAAAAAAGCCAACAACCCAATTGAAAAATGGGCAAAAGATCTGAATAGACATTTCTCCAAGGAAGATATACATATGGCCAAAAAGCACATGAAAAAATGCACAACATCCCTGATTCTTAGAGAAATGCAAATCAAAACTACCATGAGATATTACCTCACACCAGTCAGAATGGCCATCATTAGTAAATCCACAAATAACAAGCACTGGAGGGGTTGTGGAGAAAAGGGAACCCTCATGCACTGTTGGTGGGAATGTAAGCTGGTATAACCACTATGGAGATCAGTGTGGAGATATCTTAGAAATCTATACATAGAACTACCATATGACCCAGAAGTCCCACTCTTGGGCATATATCTGGATAAAAATTTCCTTGAAAAAGACACACCCACCCATATATGTTCATTATAACACTATTCACAATATCCAAGACATGGAAACAACCTAAATGTCTATTGACAGATGACTGGATTAGGAAGAAGTATATATACACAATGGAATACTACTCGGACATAAAAAAGAATGGACTAATGCCATTTGTAGCAACATGGATGGAACTAGAGACTCATACTGAGTGAAGTCAGTCAGAAAGAGAAAGACATACCATATGATATCATTTATATCTGGTTATCTAACATATACCATAAATGAACATTTCTGCAGAAAAGAAAATCAAGGACTTGCAGAATAGACTTGTGGTTGCCAAGGGGGAGGGGAAAGGGAAGGGAGTGGGGTGTTTGGGAAGCTTGGGGTTAATAGATACAAACTATTACCTTTGGAATGGATTAGCAATGAGATCCTGCTGTGTAGCACTGGGAATTATGTCTTGTCACTTATGATGGAGCATGATAATGTGTGAAAATAGAATGTGTATGTGTATGTGTAACTGGGTCACCATGCTGTACAGTAGAAAAAAAATTGTATTGGGGAAATAACTATTAAAAAATAATAATAAAAAACCCATAGTCACACCCATTAGAATGGCTACTATTAAAAACAAAAGAAAATAACAAGTGTTAGTAAGAAAATATATGCAGACATATTTACTGATAATAGTTAAAATAATCAGTAAATAATTGTACTGTTCAGAATAGTGAATTTTTTGTTATGTAAATTTTCTCTCAATAAAAAAAAGGAAAAGAAAGAAAATGTGATCACAATTATTTTTCTTTTTTTTTTGTTTTCTTTTTACAGCCACACCTGTGACATATGGAAGTTTCCAGGCCAGGGGGTCAAATCAGAGCTGCAGTCCCACAAAACAGCCACACCAGAAATAAGATGCATCTTCAGCCTATACCACAACTCACAGCAACACTGGAATTCTAACCCCCTGAGAGACGCCAGGGTTTAAACCCGTATCCTCATGGACACTATGTCAAATTCTTAATCCACCGACCCACAATGGGAACTCCACAATTTTTCTGATCACATTTAATCCATTCAACAAATAGCATCAAAACGGGGTGGGGGGCCTGGATTTTTGTGCTGGGTGCTAAGTATAAAGTGCTAGGTACAACTAATACAGCCTTTGCCCTCAGTGATCTTACTATCTTTTCTGTCCATCCACCTATCTAAGCCCCGCCAGTCTACTATTATGAAGAAATTAACCCCACACTGCCATGCAGATTTATACTGGCTCAAGATATAGCAGAGATTGTTGAGCCTTAAATATTTCAAGTTATTTTGTGTCTGTCTGTATGTATACATACACATTGTATTAGTTTTCTAGGACTGCCATAGCAAAGTAATACAAACTGAGTGGTAATCAGAAATTTGTCTCACAGTTCTAAAGGCTAGATGTTCAAGGTCAAGGTGTCAGTAGGACCATGCTTCATCTCAAGGTGCTAATAAAGGACCTGTTTCAGGCTTTTCTCCTAGCTTTTGTGGGTTCCTAGGCTATGGCAGCATATATATACTTTACATATATATACTTTTTCCTTCTTTTTCAGGTTAACATTTATTGCACACTCATTGTAGGCAACTGGTAAGTTCTCAAAACACATAGCCTTGCAAGGGCTTCAGAGATATACCTACTGTATTTTATGGAAACATGTAGGAGAGAACAGTAATTTGGGTGAGAAAAAGAGGACACTGGAAGGCTGGGGATAGGTATTTCAGTGTAAACAAAGGTTCTGAGGTGTGAAAATATGGTCTGCCTGAAAATCTCTTATTTCGCCTAGCCCTTAGTCACACCTTCAGCCATATTTTTACACTTTTCTACTTTGCCTCTTTACGCTTACAGCTCTTTCAACTCCTTTGCCTCTAATTCACCCATCTTTCTACTCACTACAACTTAACACTTCTGGGAAGTATTTTAGAAAATACTTTAAAAGCTCTGAAATGTCAACTGGTCCAATAGTTTTACCCATAGGAATTTATATGAGGGAAGCAGGAATTCTTTCAAAACCTTAAGTTACTTAAGTCTTATTTACATTAGCATAACAATTTTAAATTAAATGCTTAACGACAGGGAACTACTGGAGATAAATTAAAATACATTCATTAGAAGAAATTATCAAACACTTAAAATTTGTTTTGCAAGGACTATTTAATAATAAGGTAGATAACATATGCTTATATAACATGTATTTTTATATCACTGGTGCTAAAGCAAAATGTCCTATTTATTGGGTAAGAATGGCCTGCTGTATGTGTGTACACTGCAGTGCAATTTAAAAAATACTATAATTATCATTTCAGAACTTCAAAATTTGAATAGGCACCAATGTTCTCTCCTTTTTATATATGGTAAAAGGAAAGAAAATCCTTTGAAAATCATCTGACGCATGGACAAAAATTCCATAGCTATATTCCTAGGATCACTCTGTAGAGTCTTCATGATTCAGATGATACAAAGGGAGCTTCAATTCAGCCTTGCGGAGAAGACATCCTTGCTCTGATCTCCTCAATCAGGAGAATGCTGGTGGCAATCTCAGTGCAGAAGTGAAGAAGCTGTTTCTTTACACAGCAGTTATCCCAGATGCCTATTTCTGCTGCTACCACTGGCTCATCTCCTGTGTTAAAGTCCATGCCCACTAGTTAGCATGATTCTAATGTTCTCCTTGAACTTTAACTAGTGTTTCCTGAAGATCAACACCAGAGTTCTGGGCAAGAACGTTAGGAATAATGAGTAACACATAAGCAAGAACTCGAACTGCAGGTTGGGCCCTGCCCTTTACACTGAGCTTGTATTTAATCAGGGCTCTGGCCATTGCCGCTTCCACTGTACCAGCACGTGGAACTACAGAGCCATCATCAGTGACATTTTTAACAGCCCTCAAGACATATCTTATTGCATCTTTGATTTGTGTGAGGATGTGCTTATTTGGTCCTTTGATCAATAATGTGACAGAGACAGGACTGTTACATTTCTCAGTAAAGGTGAACTTCTCTTTTCCCCATGTTCCAAACATTCAGGCTTTAGGTCATCAGGAGAACTTAGGGCTACCCTACCACAAACAAGAGTCAGCCTTTCCATAGTTCTCCTTTTAGCTCTGCACGGAGCTACTACATCTTCTTTTGTGAGAGCATCTAAGGAAAGGGGGTCAATTCCCTTCTGATTAATAAAAACAAATCCTTTATCTGAATTACCACAGACTTTTGTTTTCAGTTCTAGTATTTTGTGAACTCTATCTTCCATGAATTTTCTTTCTTTATGTGCATTTCACATTTTTCAAATATTTTTTACCATTTATTTATTGCCTTTGGGGGGCACACCCATGGCATATGGAAGTTCCCAGGATAGGGGTCAAATCAGAGCTGCAGCTGCTGGTCTATGCTACAGCCACAGCAATGCAGGATCTGAGTTGCATCTATGACCTACACCACAGCTCACAGCAACAGCAGATCCTTGACCCACTGAGCAAGGCTAGGGATCAAACCCACATTCTCATGGATACTAGTTGGGTTCATTTCCACTGCGCCAAATACAACAGGAACTCCCTATGTATTTATTTTTATTAAAGTATAGTTGATTTACAGTGGTTTGCTAATTTCTGCTGTACAGCCTAAGGACCCAATTTTCAATGAATTTTCTCTCTGCTTTCCCTAGTTTCTCTCTCTCTTCTGAACTCCTACAAAAAAAAAAGAGAGAGAAGCCAGAGTTCACTTTTGCTTTTTCATATGCTAATGACATGTGTATGTGAGGGTGTATGCATCTTCCACTCCCTTTTTCACATCAGGATGCCATGCCCCATGATCCAAAACAAGACCTATGATTAAACATGTATTGGTATCAGATTTATGTTTTATCTCCATGATCTCAACCATGAAGAGGTCAATACGTTCTTCTTGTTTTTTTAATGGCCAAAAAGGTATCTGTTACAGCCTCTAGGACATCAGCAAATTCATCATGAACTTTACTGTGGAGAGATGTTCCAGCCACATCTGTAAGTATTTCCCTGTCCACCTCTTTGCTTACTTTGACTTGTTCCAAAAACCGAAGTGTCTTTTCCTTCGCAGTTTCACATCCTTCTGTTATTATTCTTGGGTGAAGACCTTTGGAAATTCAGGGATCTGCCAATTTCAGGAGCTCTCCAATGATTAGGACATTAGAAGTAGTACCATCAACAGTTATATCATCCCGAGCTGTTGCTATTTTGGCTATTAAGGAGGCTTGTCGGTGTTGAATTTGCCTTTCAGGAAGCAGCACACTCCCATCTTTAGTAAGCTTGAGGTCTCTTATACCAGAAACAAGCATCTTCCTGGTACTCTTAGGCTCCAAGTTGGTCCTTGGCACATCTTGCAACCCCAGGGCCATGCTGATGTTGACTTCCAGCACTGCCTGGACTCTAGCTACCTCAGACTTGGGTCAGGGTCTTCACAGCCACCATGAAGCTGACCCAGCAGAGAAAGGTAGGGGGAACTTGTCATGTGGAAATCCCAGAGCAGATTCAGCTTTTCCTTCTTTACAGGTCCAAGTATCCCTATTTTATAAGGATACCAGTCATAATTAATTAGGGGTCTACCCTACTTTACTATCAGCTTGTCCTAACTAATAGCATCTGCAACAACCTTTTGTGCAAATAAGGTCACACTCTAAGGTACTTGGAATTAGGACTTTACCATGTGAGTTTGCAGGGACACAATTCAACCCATAAGAAACACATACTGTGCATGTGTATGCATGTGTATACACACAGTTGGCTTCAATAGCATCTCTAAGGAATGAAAAGGGCAATTTAGTTTGGACCCTATGCTCCAGACAAGCCTACTGAGGCTCAGAGAAGTTAAGGGATTAGAAGAACCTAGGTCTCTAGACTCAGGTGAGCACCTTTCTATTCCTTGGAACAGCATGTCTCTTCTGATGCCACGGCTTCTGCTATTGCACCCAGCTAATGGGTTCTGACTTTGGCCAACACAAGTGTCAAGCTGCTGAACAGTCCCTAATGCATTTCTCAGACTGTGCTGACAGCATCCTGGCAGCAGAGTGGGCACTGGGATAAAAGTCTCTTCCAACACACAGCATTCCTTGTGGGCTGCCTGATGTGCCTGCCTTCTTACACAGCTAACAGCCATTGGCAACTGTGGGTGCATAAAACCAGGAAGTCAAATCCATAGGAACTTCAGGACAACATGTTCCCTGCCAAAGGGGCTAGGTGTCTATCAATCCAAGCCCATTGAAAGCTTACTAGTCATCACATGTTACTATGTGTTCAAAGTTATCACCAACCCACTATCTAATTTACTGAGGCAGCATCTGTAAATCTGATAGGAGAACACCACAAAATCTTCCTCTCCTCTATTCCTAAACCCAAATCCTCATCTTTAAATCAATGCCTGAACAGAAGAACAAGACTACTGTTGTCTTAAAAGACCTGAGGTAGGAGGGTGTTAATTAGCTTGGCAAAATCTCAAATTAACACACTCACCTAAATGTCACCTCTCAGAGATGGATCATAGCCACGTGGACAACCAGACAAATCATCTGAGTAGAAACAGAAAAGGGGGTTTTCTGAGAAAGAGTCCTTAGAGGCTTCAGTAAAGACGCCCTGGAAAGGGAGTCAGGAGGCAGATGCCTGCCGCTACCTCAGCACTAGCTATGGAGCCTCTGCTGAGTGGCTTCCCTTTCCTGAGTCTTGCCTCTCCCAGTTGTAAATGAAAGTGTTACATTGAGAGATCGCCAATGTCCTTCCAATTCTAACATTTTATCTGGGAGAAAAACCAGGTAAATAAACTATCCATGTGCTCTTTAAATGAACAACAGATTCCAAAGAGGTGTGTAGCTTTCATGCCGCTAAAAAGCCTGTAAACACCCCTTCCCACAGACTTCCCCCAGGCATCACGGAGATAGAAAATTCTGAGGCACTAAGCAGCACTGACCCTGCTCCTTCTGAGGACACATAAGTCAGTAGTCCCCAAGCACCCAGGGTGGCTCAAATGGCATTTGGATATGGATTCAATGCAGGTTATAGGAGCACGGGGTCTTCCCAAAGAAGACAGGAAACTAGCATAATGGAGTTCCCGTCGCAGCTCAGCGGAAATGAATCTGACTAGGATTCATGAGGATGCAGGTTTGATCCTTGGCCTTGCTCAGTGGGTTAAGGATCCAGCATTACCATGAGCTGTGGTGTAGGTTGAAGATGCAGCTTGGATCTGGCATTCCTGTGGATGTGGTGTAGGCTGGCAACTACAGCTCTGATTTGACCCCTAGCCTGGGAACATCCATATGCCATGGGTGCAGCCCTAAAAAAAGCAAAAAAAAAAAAGGAAAAGAAAGAAAAAGAAAGATAAAAGAAAGTGGCATGAGGAGAGTATCAGAGCAGACAAAGTGAGTCAAAGATCAACGCTCACAGCTAAAAAGCCACACTAGATCCTCACCTTTAGTGACTATTCAAAGAACTGAAAACCCAGGAAGACAGAGATCATAATTAATGATAGATATATACCTGGGAAGTTGCAGACTGGCAACCACTGGACCAAATTTGGGTAGGAGACCTGTTTTATTTAGCCTGTACAATGTTTTCCAGAAAACTACTTTCCAACATTTAAAAAAATGGGAGTCTTTTTTAAAGACTTTTAGCTTCTCTTGAAAAAAAAAATTAGGATGTTTGGTAACACTGGGCTTTATTTCCATTTGGCTATAATCTCCTGGGGCTGAAAAATACCTGCCCATGTCAGATGGGGTGTGGCTTCCCAATGTGTCATAGGCCAGTTACCAGCTTTGCTAACTTATGATGGCTTTCTAGGCTCATCCAGAAATAAAATGAATGAAGCCCAGGATATCCAATGCTGTTTGTCTCTGAAAACTTTTCAGTTTTCTAAATGATTACCAAGGACCAATGGCAGCATCATCTAAATCATAAATTTGATAGCAAAAAAAAAAAAGATACTGGAAACGAATCCAATGACCACCAGGAAAAGAATGATTATCTTGAAAGTGGCACATACTATGAAATATTATGCAGTTCTTGAAAAGAATCAGATAAGTGGCTCTCAACCAGGAACAATTTCTATCCCCCAGGGATAAGGGGCAGGTAGGGCTTGGCACTGCTGTTCTCTAGTAGGAGGTATACAGCAATGCTGTTAAACATCCTACAATGCACAGGACAGCCCTTCCACAGCAAAAAAAAAACTCTCCAGTTCAACATTTCTGTAGCACTGAGGCTGAGAAACCATGATCTTGATCCATTGTAGTTAACATGATGCTGAGAAAAGCAGGATGTACAGCTGTGTATACACACCATTTTAACCTAAAGACAGAAAAAAGTTATGCTCATGAATTTAATAAATAGTATTGTGATATGATTGCCATAGAATTCATCTATTTATGCATCCATATGCATAAAAAGTTTCCCAAAAGATTAGGTCACCAAATGTAAACAGGAGCCATCTCAGAGTGTCCACATGTTAGGTGATTTCTACTTTCCTTCTTTCATTTCTCAGCATTGAGAAAATTTTTTAAATGATTCTGTATTATTTATATAATCAGGAAAACACAGTAAAGACACTCTGCACTGTGAAAAAATCAATAGCTAACTCACACGCATGACCTTCAACCATAGATTTATTGGTCAGCCTACCCAACCTCACGCCTATCCCATTAACAATTGATCAGCATCTCCTGGTCTCCCTTCCCTCACCTGATTTTGAAAGGGCCTTCCTCACCAAGGGCCAGGAAAAAGCCATGTGGTTCTCAGCAGGGGAAGCCCAGACAGCTAATCCCTTAGAGCCAGCACCTAACAGGCTGGACTCCGCCATCAATGACTGACCAGCTTACAGCACCACATTTCCTCTCCCCTCTCCTAGTCATAAGGTTCTCTCCAGCACAGAGAGTCCCCAGAGAGAAAACAGAGCCCTAGGACATGGGCCAGACCCTTAATGGACTTACACACTATTGAGGAAATGTACAAAGCACATGGCAGGACTTGGCGAAAGTGTGGGCACCAGTTACTAATCCCAGAGTTCTCAAAACCCAGCTCTGCCTGGCATCTGCTCCCTAAATATCATGCTAACCACCTTATAGTCTAAAGAGCAGAGATTTTTGCAATGCCAGAGGCTCCAGAGGGCTGGAGCTCAGTCAGATTACCTCTGTGCCTGCTGAAGCAGACATCAGAACAGGGCTAAAGACTACTATTGAGGCTGCTTTCAGCTGCCTTTGCTTGGGTATCATAACGTCATCACCAATAGGCTGAGTGTAAAGTGGTATCAGCTTCTTTGTCCTACCTCCCATCCACTTGGGGACCATGTCTTACTAGTGGGTATTGAAAAAAGATTCAGTCTATCCCCAAAAGGAGTGGGTTTATATGTATTTGTATATACTACATATATACATATATTTTTATATGTGAAAATAGATTATTATATATTTTGTATATTATATAATTATATCTATTTATAATATATGTTTATATATTTTATCTATTATATATATTTGTATATATGTATATTGTATATGCGTTAATATGTACATTTGTATATGTATGGAGCTGATTTTTGTGAAAGAATGGGTGTATGCCCATACTTTCATCAGTAAGTAGTTATGATTATGCCTATCAATAGGCAAGAGTTTCAGAACATATTAAGACAAATGCTTTGGGATCAGTGTAAGAATTTAGCAATGAATATATTATACATACTATTCAAAAGTTGAATTTCAACATTAGCTAGAGAATTTAGTCAGCATGCCTAACGATGAAAATGAGCTTCTGAAATGTGCTATGTACCATGTATTTTGCTGGGTGCTTTCTTTCTTTTTTTTTTTTTTCTTTCTTTCTTTTTGCTATTTCTTTGGGCCACTCCCATGGCATATGGAAGTTCCCAGGCTAGGGGTCGAATTAGAGCTGTAGCCCCTGGCCTACGCCAGAGCCACAGGAATGCAGGATCTGAGCCGCGTCTGCAACCTACACCACAGCTCATGGCAATGCCGGATCCTTAACCCACTGAGCAAGGGCAGGGACTGAACCCGCAACCTCATGGTTCACTAGTCAGATTCGTTAACCACCGCACCACGACGGGAACTCCCTGCTGGGTGCTTTCTAAGCATGTCATCAAACCTCACAAAATTCTCCAGAGAGAGTCACATTATCCTTACTTAATAGGTGACGAAACTGAAGCTCAAAAAAAGGTTAGATAGACTGCCCAAGTCCACTGTTCACTGTCAGAGCCAGGATTCAAACCTCTATCTGTTTAAATCCAATGTGATTTCCATCATATAATGCTTTCTCCCCATTTATTCACCGCAATTCAAGAGATCCCATGTAAAGGGGAGTTCACAATGTCAATCAGAAGAGCTACAATGAAAAGCTGGTGTTTTCTGGGGTTTACACTTACACTAAAGACTTGTCTTCCCTTTAATGACTAATAATTAATTACACATCATTGGATAAATAAGATATAACAGCTAAACTGAATGTCCAAAGTATCAATATCTGGAAGTGAATCTAGAGAAACTTTAGTGAAACTATAGATTTTAATGCTTTGAGCACAACTAGTAGTGTTTCATTTCTCCTAAAGGATGATGAACTAGCCAATGACATTGGGATAAACGGAAAAAACCAAAGGAGGTTTTCATCAATTTCAAATCTCCAGTTCACGCAAGGATCATTAATTCCACTTATTGAAGTATGAAGTGGTGCTTGCTATGATTGAGACCACATGTGAATTTTCTGTGATGAGCAGCTTAATATCAAATTAAAATTCCCCAAAGAGATACAATGGGCTTGTCAGTCTCAGCTGGTTTCTCTTAGACCATCTTCTTATTAAACATAGGGTCCTGTGGGAGCTTCCAGGTCAGGCTATCTTGCTTGGGTTGTGATGATTGTTTTTTTACTAATTTTATAAAATAAATAATGTTTCTTAAGAGTTTTTGTAATTTTATGTACTTTTAAAGCATATGCCCCATTTGCATATACTGAGTATAATAATCTCATGCAGTTCTTTCCTCAAAAAAAATAATAATAATTAGACATTAAATCCTCCTATTGAAAATTTCTTTCTTTTTTTTTTGTCTTTTTGTCCTTTCTAGGGCCACATTCATGGCATATGGAGGTTCCCAGGCTGGGGTCTAATCTGCATCAGCTGGCCTACACCAGAGCCACAGCAACACCAGATCCAAGCCACATCTGCGACCTACACCACAGCTCATGGCAATACTGGATCCTTAACCCACTGAGCGAGGCCGGGGATTGAACCCACAGCCTCATGGTTCCTAGTTGGATTCGTTCCCGCTGCACCATGATGGGGACTCCCATCCTATTGATAATTTCTACCACTCCAAAAATAAAGTCTATCTTCAGAGTGCCTATGCAAAGAAAGGCTGGTATGTCTAGCTTATTTTTTGCAGTTTTATTTAAGGAAATAAGGGTGTTTTGTTTTGCTTGGCTTTGTCTTAACATTGCATCATAATAGAGAATATACCTCTCAAACTGCACACAACCCATCTGCCCCCTCCTCAAAAAAAAATCCTGATTTTTTCCCTCTAGTAGGTTCTGACACTCTGCTTGAGAATCACAGTCCCAAAGTTTTATTAACTCTGAAGAAAGGAAACTGTCTAATGTTGTCAGAATGGGTATATTTTCTCTCACAATGATGGAATAAGAATGTGCTTAAGAAGGGAGGACCTGGAGTTCCCATCATGGCTCAGTGATATCAAACCCAACTAGTCTCCATGAGGATGTGGGTTCCATCCCTGGCCTCACTAAATGGGTCAAGTATCTAGCATTGCCTGAAGCTGCGGTATAGGTCGCAGATGCCACTCAGGTCTGGCATTGCTGTGGCTGTGGTGTAGGCCGGCAGCTACAATTCCAATCTGACTCCTAGCCTAGAAATTTCCATATGCTTCAGGTGTGGCCCTAAAAAGACCAAAAAAAAAAAAAAAGAGGGAGAGAGAGAGGGAGAGAGAGGAGCTACTGTTGGCCAAGGAAAAGAATGTGTGTTTTCCCTTCCAAGGGTCAGTGCAGGGATCCTTTGAAGAAGGAAGAAAGGCCAGCAAGAATGACCCCAGAACTTGTCTCTATTTACCAAGGAAACAATCTATGTCCAGCTTGGCACATGTGGGGGCTCCCGAGTGGATGCCACAGACCCCGCTTACCCTCACTCCCTCTACGTGCTGTGAAAGCTGAGCCACTCTTCATTCACAAGAGAGAAAATATTCATAAGAGGGAAAGATGAAATAGAGTGAAATGGCTACAGGAAGGGAAAAAAAAACTCAGAGGGATAAGGAAGGCATCAGAGGAAAACAGGAAGAAAAGAAGAGGAGAGCAACCAAGGACGGCATCCAAGAAGTTTAGACCACAGAGAACAGAAGCAATCATCACAGTGACAATTTCACATTGGTAACAATAACCACCATTTATTGGGCTTTTGCTGTGTGAGACAGATGGATGGATGGTAACTAAGTAGACAAATGGGCACAATTTAGTTTAACTTCATTTCACTAACATAATCCTAAAAGACACCTATTCCAACCCCTCTTTTCTTCTGAGGAATATGAGACTCTCATAGCTAATGACTTCTCCAAGGTGTAGCAGAACCAGAACTTTACCAAGTTTGTCAGGCTTCAGATCCCATGCTGTTAATTACTAGATCCCTTATTTGTAATAAATGCCAAAAAAATATGTACACTTAGTTGCCTATTTCCTTGTTCAAATTAGACATCTTGAGACATGATGCAGTTTCAGTGATGTATCCATTGATGAAAATCGCTTGGGGACCCACTTTTGAATATTCCACTATAGCCTCAGGTACACTCTTTGGATTATATTTGTTGATGACATACCCTCATGCTTTGAGAGGAGGGGCTTATTTAGGAGATAGCCAGAAATCTCTCAGAGTGAAACTGGTTAAAAACTGTAGGAGACACTGCAAGCATTTGAGATTTAAGGAAAAAAAGAGTGTGAACACTTTGTGTGTATTATCTACTGTCTCAGAGAAAATCCCAAAGGAGAGTTGCTAGCATATTCTGATCAATGGCCCCACCATGGCAATAAACACAAAGACTTAAGACAGCCCCTTCAAAGCTCAACATTAAACTGGTATATTTGTTAAAACACCATTGCTGTAACAGTGAAATCATACCTTAGTCATTCTTCAGAGAAAAGCAATCTGTTCTCGCTTTAACTACTGGTAAATGAAATGTTTCAATAAAAAAGAAGAACAGATAAGCACTTAATTGTTTTTCATACTGATGCTGTTAAAGCATCCTGCACTGTACTTTTTGGAAAACTTTTTTGAAAAGTTCAAAAATAAATGATAATGCTCTTGGGATATGATTGCCTTTAAACTTGAAACTTCTAATCACAGGAACAAGAGCATGGATGACCAGACATTTGGGATGGGATGGCCTGCCCATCTCTGCCCTGAGACTGACTGATCTTTGAACATCTAACAGGGCTGCCTCTAATACATTTGAAAAATGGCATCACATTTGGGCTGGAGAGCTTTCTCTCCTGTTCATGGTCCATGTAGCAGGTGCTCTCCTCTGAATGGTTACTGTTTTTCTCAAGAGCTGCCAATTTTCATTACAGCGATGGACTGGGGGAGTGTTGAAATGTCACATGAAAAGAAAATTACTGGGCAGCCCCCTTTTTTTTCATTAGGATTTCAGCAAAGCGAGGAAGGCAAGGGCAGACAAGATAATGGAGGGGTTGCTCAGGCATTTATTTCACTTTCATTTTTTCTTTGAGAAAGTGTTAATAAAATTAGCAGTGTTCCAATAACAGCAAGGATTACAAAAGATACATTTATCAACAATGTGCAATTTTCCTACTGGAATGTATAATAAAACTTTTTAAATGCAAATCTCCCATCAATGAATATATAAAGGGGCCAGATAAAGAAGGGAAAAAATGACATTAAGCTAATTCTCAGTCATCTCTGAAAACTAGAAGGATTAAAACTTTTAAAGTTAACTGACAAATCTCTCCAAACTTAATTTTAAACCTTCATTCAATTTTTGCTCTGTCAACACTTCAGCAAAAGCTCCTTACAAGGAATCATGCTAACTCTTTTGAATTTTAGGGATGAGGTCAAAATCAACAGTGCTTTCCCATCACCTATCACACAAAGCTAAAAATCCTCTTACATGTGCCTCTAATTCAAGCCCTATCCAGCAAAGCCCTTTGTAATCCAGCCCACTCTGCCCCCAAATATCCTGTTTGCCCATCACAAATCCCAGGCTAAAAACTGGGCCCTGAAGTCTACGATGCTCCACTCCTCTTTGTCTTATTTCTGCTCAAATCCTCCCTATCTTCTGAAGTCTTTACAACTCAGATGCTACTTCACACTTCCCTTCTGGGTCTCACCAACCTCTTACCCCTCTCATGTCGTCTGAACCACCAACTCACACCTGATAATAAGCCACTTGAATGGATCACAATTTTTCATCGATACCATCTTCCCAGGGCAACAGTGAGCTCCTATGAAGCAGAGACAGTACTGGCCATACACACGTGATAAGCATCTGTTGACTACATGATAGACTCTGTGACTGCATGACAGACTCTATCTGTAGAGATGTAAAAGGTCAAAAGGCAGAGAGAGACAAGTAAAAAAGGAAAAGGAGAGGCAGGGGACCTCAATACTTCAAAAACCAGACAATCAACTGAACAAAGATTATTTAGAATAACGCTACCTTTACTGTATGCATGAAGGGAAAATATACAGATGACCAATGCAACTTACATTAAAACTGTTCTGAGAACTATGCTGATTGATTAATGTTGGTTCAGCAAACCTAATGTAAAGGGTATTTCCAAGAAGAGCAGATAAGGAAACATAAAATATGGCCAGAAATCAAGCATTAAAATCATAAATATGCTAAAGAAAAATTTCTCCCCCAAATCGTTCTCAACTCAAAGGGGTAAATTAAATTCATGATTGACATATTCAGACATGCTAATGCTTAAATGTCCCTGCTGGTAATAAATGAAAACACTGAAGTCTTCCAGGAATATGATGAGTACCATTTTCGTACAACAATTTGAAGCCTCCATCTGTCATTCGAAAGGCTAGAGCTGCATTGGCTCCTTTGTGAAAAACCCAAGGAGATGCTGCCCATGGTAAGAACAAGGCTAATGTTTCTAGCAAAGAAAAGCAATAACAATTACTTGAAAATGCCAAGTATCATAATATAATGCAGAACTAATGCTAATCTGGAGATGCCTAGATCCATGGCATTTTATGTGACGAAATGATGCCCATCTCTCTGAAGCAAACCCTGTGGCCTCAGCACAAGTACCATTTCTCACCTAGTTCTTTTTATGGCAGTAAAGTTTCATGGATATAGAGGCTGAAAGTCACCAAGGGTATTTCTAGAGCTGGAATGATGGCAGGACAACAAACTTTATCCTTTATTCAAACTTTGTACTCAATGACATTTCTGAAAGGCCCATGGCTTGGGATAGTTATAAATTATAACATGTTACCAAGATAGGCTTTTAGGAGGTTAAGTACCAAAACAGTATAACATGTGTGACTCTAATCCACTCCCATGGCACAAAAACATCCTTCTCTGTATTCGTTTCAAAAGTATATGGAAATAAAAGAAAGACACAGACTTTGAAAAGTGCTTTTTCAAAAAAGGCACAGTACGGAAGACAACTACATTTTATATTTACAACTGAACATAAATGACTACAAAAGGATTGGCACAGGATGACTAAAATCAAACTTACCCAACAATGCAGATCTCTCTCTCTCTAGAGATAGAGAGAGAAGAAAGAGAGAGACAAAATTCTTTATTTTACTGTACCTGGGGAACTCTCTTTGGGAGTCAAATTAGCAAGTATCAAACCTACCTTCATAAACCCATAGAATGATCTATTTTGACTAGATAATGCCTCTACCTTGCTTGTCAACTTGGGTTCCTTCTACATGAAAAACACTTTTAAGGACTAGGGACCAATCATTTCTATGATCCCTTATGCAGTCAAAAGACATTTACTAAGCATCTGATATGTTCTAGGTGCTGTGAATGAGAAAGACTCCACTCCTGCTCTCATACAGCCTACAACCCAATAGGCATATATCAATCAAATATTAGCGAAATTTGTGATACTATAAAGTGCAATACTTTGTAAAGGCTTAAAGGAAGTTTTATAGCAGATAGATAGATAGGTATGAGCAGAGAAAGGAGGGCATGAGGCCAGGTGGCAGGAAACCACCCATCAGGCAAACTGCAGGGTCCACGGATGGACAAAGAAAAGCAGGAATCTCTAGACTGACGGGAAACCATATATTTTGGGATGATAAGTGCCCTGGAGGCAGACAAAGCAAGGTGGAAAAGAGCATGAATCCCCAATGTCTGAATGTAATCTATTGCTCATTATGCCCTCATTGCATTAAAACTAGCTATGCAGACAAGAAGTACCCATCATGCACCACTAATGCCATAACACTTCCTCTTAAAGCTAAATTATGACAAAAATCCCTCCTCCTTTCAGGAAGGTGGAGTTAGAATGAAAATTAAGAAATAGGAGCCACAAACCCCTCCTTCCCAGTGAATATTCCACCTATTCAACTGAATGCCCCTTATAACAGGCTGCTTGCCTTGAAAAGGCATATTTCTATTTTAAATAAATCCTCACTTTTCTTTCTCAATTTCCAACTTGTTTCTAAATTTCTTTTATAATGAGACAAGAACCTTCCCTTTGGGAGCAGAAGTGGTCCCGATGAAGCTAGAGTGATGGGGAAGACTCCTTGGGGGAAGTCAAGTCTAAGCTAAATTTTCAAGTTGAAATGGAGTTGGCTAGGTCAAGCGGAGAAGGGGAGAAGGAAAGCATTTCTAGCAGTGAAAAGTTCAAGTGCCAAGGGCCAAAAGCAGGAAAGATCTTGGCACATTGCTGAAAGAGAACCAACATGGCTAGAAAGGACAGACTGGAAAGGAAGAGCCTGGGGAAGCAATAAAGAGTGAGATCATGCAGATCACTGAAAGCCACATTGAGGACTTTAAACCACAAAACTTTGTGGTCTGTGCACATGGGTCAGAGGAATTTCCAGACTAATAGCAGGGTGAAGAGAAAGAGTTTATCGAGATGCTGCCAGTGCTGTGAAACGACTTCCTGATGATTAGGGAAGCTGACCCTGGACACATGGTCGTGTCTGTTTTCGTAACCCTGGTAGAGGAAAACTCTTACAATATACCTGCTGACCTGCTGATTGGTTGGGAAAGAGGTGTCTTCCAATACACTTGCTGGTTGTGTGGGGGCATATAAGGTCCCTATAGGGGTGCAATGAAGAGTGTGCCTTATACCTTTCCTAGAAGGGGGCAGGAAGGAGTAGCCCAGGTTGCTCAAGGTGGGGGAGGTGGCATTACAGTGAGACCAGTGGGGTGATGATAGGGTCTGCTAATTCTTGTCTTGGTCGGAGTCTTTGAGTTCTATCTCCTTTGATTTCTACCTCTTTGAGTTCTATCTTTGAAGTCCCATAAAAAATGTCTTAGGCCAAAGACTGACATTAGTAGCTGGCATTGTTAATGAACACACAGGTTGCTTTAGGAAAATGAGGTTAAGAGTAGGTAAGGAGAAGTACTCTTGTGGCTCAGAGTGTTAAGGATCTGGTATTATTGTTGCTGTGGCACAGGTTCAATCCCTGGCCCAGGAACTTCTGCATACTATGGTTGTGGCCAAGTAAGAAAGGAAGAAAGAGTAGGTAAAGAGCAAATTAGCAGCAACGACACAAAGAGGCTCTTGAAGGAGACCAAGAAGGAGAAATAGCTTGCACTGAGCTTATGGGAAGAAGAAAACAGATTCAAGAGTTATTTATGGAGAAGAAAAAACAGAACTTGGTGATGAACTGGTGTAAAGACAAAATAAAGGAGAGAGGGGAAGCAGGGTGGACTCGGAAGTTACTGGCCTGAGGGACTAGGCTGGTGACAGCGGCATGTACTGAGGGATAGGTGAATACAGCTTATAATACTCAACATCATACTTGGTATCTGGCAAACAAGACATGTTCTTAGCTCAATTAGTCTTCAAAATGCAAAACCTAGAAACTTCTCCATCAATCATGAAACTACATAGTTTTGTAGCAGTAAAGAATTGTGCAGATCTCTGAATTAGCAAATTTGAAGGTAGAATGCTAGTCCCAGCAATATCTGAATTATTACTAGCATCATTAATACTTCTAGAAACAAAGGATTTATCCACATGTGTCCTGGACACTTGCCCCAAGGTCTTTTTAAATGTAGAATTCACAGTAAATGTCAGTGTTCTGGAGCAAACAAATCTATCAGTTGCCACAGAATTTATGTTATGGTTTTCAGAAAGCTTATGGGAATGCCAGAGGTCTTTTGAATTTTTTTATTGAACAAAGACCCCTGGAGTTTGTATTGATTGAACAAAACCAAGCAGAAAGCTTTTATTTCCCCCAAGTGTCTACTTCTTTTGTCATATTTCTCAAAAGAAAATGTACTTAATTATTTTAGCCCTGGTAAAATATACATGACAATAACAATTTTAACTTGCTTATTCTTAAATAATTCTTTCACACAAATATCATCAATCCCTGGAGTTCCCACTGTGGTCCAGCAGGTTAAGGATCCAGCATTGTCTCTGCAGTGTCTCAGGTCACTGATGAGGTGCAGGTTTGATTCTAGGCCTGGTACAGTGGGTTAAGGATCCAGCATTGCTGCAGCTATAGCATAGGTTGCAGCTGTGTCTCAGATTCGATCCCTGGCCCAGGAACTTCCATATGCCATGGGTGCAGAAAAAAAAAATCATCAATCCCTGAAGCTTTTGGATCAAATATTCAGGAGTGGCCCAGGGCTGTCATTAGACCAAAGGACTTGCCACCTTCTGCTGCAGCTCTTGCTCAGCACTTTTTTTTTTTTAATGTTTCAATTCCAGATAGCACTGCCAAATCTCTCTCTCCTCTGACATAATCTCTATCTGATGTGAATGCACGTTTTCTCCTGGGCCCATTATAAATAACACCAGGGAGCAGCTGGGAAAAAGAAATGTGCACTTTATAGCAGGTTATTTGGAAATTCAGAGAAACACAAAAATGCTGGGCAGAGAGAAGTACAAACACAGAAGGGAGGTTAGAAATATGGGACAGGACTCACTGTATATGGCTTTGATGTCCCTGTGATACATAATTTCCTAGTAACAGAGTTTAATAAATCCAAGTCACATTAATAGGGTCTGAGCTCTCAGCATCCAGGAGAGAGATCTCCTTGTCCAAAGACCCCTCATCCTTGAGGAAGGAAAGAGGATTGCTGGGCTGCATTCCAGGGGAGCCTGGAGATTGATGGGACACCAGGCACCAAGAAAATTCTACTTAATGGAATGAATACGAGGATACCCACCCCGCCTGCTGTGGGACAATGTGACTGTTTATGCACCTGAAGTTATTTCTCTGGAAGTTACAGGATCTCTTCTCCAGTGTTCTGAGGAGTCATGTGGGGAAAGTTTATTTATTTTTTTCTGCTATCAGGCACTTGGTTCTTAGAGGCAAGTAAAAAGGATATTGAAGTGATTTGATTTTTTTCTGAATAAAGAGATTTAAGTAATAATTTGTCCACAATTCAGCTATTCAACAAATAAATCATTCCTCAGCCCCACAAGGACCAACAATGCCTGATTCCAATTAACTTACAGGCATTACATTGCTCCAAAGTGTTGAGAAGGTAAAGCTCTAAGGGGCTTAGCCTTGATTTCTGTCCCTCAAAAACTCAACTCTTCTTAGTTTGGGGTAACTAGCTCTAATATAGAGATGGTGATCCATCCAGGATCTGAAGCCCTAGTGGTGGGGGGGGAGGGGGGCCTTAGAATCAAACCCCTAGTTTGGGTTCTGGTAACAGAATCCTTGCTCATCCACCTGGATAACCTGTCCTGGCTGCGGGTCCCATGGTACCAGGGCTCTGTGTCATCATTATCAGAGATCCCGAGGGAGAGGACAAGATGGCGGAGGAGTAGGGGGACACGCTCGCCCTCTTCCACAAACACAACAAAAAAAAAGCACATCTACAGAATAAATGACTCGCACAGAACAGCAACCAATCGCTGGCAGAGGAACCTAAACTCCAATAACGGCAAGAAGTTCGTGACATTACTGGGCAGATCAGGAGAAAAGAGGAGAGTGAGAGAAGGTGAATCCAAGCGGGACGGGCGCTCCTGAAAGGTAACTGCAGAGGAGAAAAGGATCCCACACCCTGGAAAGTCACCTACTCGGGGTAAAGATCAAACGAACCGGAGGAATCTCCAGATGCAGAGGAGAGTGTAGCAGTAAGTTGGAGTACAGAAAAGCCAATCAAGAAACGAACGGACCATCTGAACTACGGGCACAGTCACCAAAAATTGAGACGCCTGGGTGGGGGCTGGGCACCAAGACCTCGGCTCCAGAGGTTAGTCCCCGAGAACGGGCTGGGGGGGTGGGTTGGAGCGGAGACTGCATGGGAGGTCTAGAAACCGGTTGGTCAAGTTTGACGGGGCAGAGACTGCCTGGGAGACTAGAAAACAAAGCTGTCCCAGAGGAAGGGAGCAATACTCTAGGGGCAGGGAAGTGGAAAGCCGCATCAGAGGGAACCTGGGAGAAGAGCCTGGTCTGTGCCTGTGCTGGGGAGGGGAGAGAAGGGATGGGTCCCCATAGAATACTCCCCACGCCACAGCAAGCTTACAGGCCTGCTAGCTAGCAGAAAGCTGTGCTTCCCAGTACATCCCCTCCCCCCACCCCCACCCCCGCAATGCTCTCGCCGGACATGGGGCTGCCTGCCATCCAGGAGGGCTGGCCTCAACAATTGCCTGAAGCCTACCACCTCAGGGGCTGTCCCTGCACAGGCCTGCTTGCCCTTTGGAGGGGCTACACTTCCGCAGAGCAGCAACAAACACCACCAGCCCCCGAGAAAAGGCCTGCAGCCCAGAAAAGCTAGAACAAGCCTAGCCAGGCCGTGAATAGATCTGCCTAATTCCCGGACGGTTTTTCTGAGTCGGGCTGCCCTGGGGAGGAGCCTCCTGGGTTTCCAACGGCCCTGTTACCCGCCCAAGCCCCCAGGGGGTGTCGAGACCTAGTGGATCAGCTGCATAGGACTGCCAGCTCCAGGCAGGACCCCCTGCAGCCCAGAAAAGCTGCAACAAGGTTGGCCAAGCCGGAAAAAGATCTCAGACGGTCTTTCTGAGTCAGGCTGCCCTGGGGAGGAGCCTCTTGGGTTTTCAGCGGCCCTGCTAGCCACCCAAGCCCTCAGGGGGTGCCCCACTCCCGTGGAATAGCTGCTCAGCACCACCAGCCCCCTGGAGGAGCCCCTGCAGTCCAGAAGAGCTGCAACAAGCTTGGCCAGACTGTGAAAAGATCCGCCTACATTCTCAGGCCGTCCTTCTGAGTTGGGCTGCCCTAGGGAAGAGCCTCTTAGGTTCTCAGTGACCCAGATAGCTGCTCCAGCCCCCAGGGGGTGCTACACTCCTGAGGAACAGCTGCCCAATACCGCCAACCCCCTGCAAGAACCCCACAGCCTAAAAACACCAGAGCAAGCTCTGCATGACCAAGTGAAATCTGCTACCATCATGGTGTGGACCTCCCAGTCCTGTCTGCCCTCAGGAAGCCCTCCTTTGCTTCAAAGAAACACTGTTAGCCCCATCAACACTCCAGAAAAGCCACACTGCCTCAAAAAAGATTGACCAACAATGCCAGCCCTCAGGAAATATTCCACGGCAGTGACAAGGCAAACACTGCCCGATAACGGAGAGTACAACTCCCTCAGGAAAAAGAAAACAACAAGCAAGATGAAGAAGCTTAGAAACCACCCCCAGTCAAACCAACAGGAGAACTCACCTAAAACAGTCAACAATGAAACAGATCCCTGCAGTCTGACAGACCTGGAGTTCAAAAGAGAAATAGTGAAAATACTGAAAGAATTAAGATATGAACAGTAATGCAGATACCCTCAGAAAGGAACTAGAAAATATAAGGAGGAGCCAAGAAAAACTAGAACATTCATTTGCAGAGATGCAAACTGAACTAAGGGCAGTAAAAACCAGAATGAATAATGCAGAAGAACGAATCAGTGATATGGAAGATAGGATAATGGAAATCACCCAATCCAGTCAACAGACAGAAAACCGAATCAAAAAACTGGAAAGCAATATAAGAGACCTATGGGATAATATAAAGCAGGCCAATCTACGCATAATAGGAATTCCAGAAGGAGTAGAAAAAGATAAGGGGATGGAAAATATATTTGAAGAAATTATCGCTGGAAACTTCCCAAATCTAAAGGATGCTGGGTTCAAGATACAAGAAGCACAGAGGGCCCCAAACAAACTGAACCCAAATAGACCCACAGCAAGACACATGATAATAAAAATGGCAAAAGTTAGTGATAAAGAGAGGATCCTTTAGGCAGCAAGAGAAAAACAGAATGTTACTACAAGGGAACCCCCATAAGATTATCAGCTGATTTCTCTACAGAAACACTACAGGCCAGGAGGGAATGGCAAGAGATATGTTTCTCTTCTTAATTTTAATATAGTAATGAAGTGTTTGAACTTACAGGACCATCAGGCTAAAACACACAATTATGGGAAGGGGTTAGCATACTTAAAAAACAGGGCAACCACAAGCCAAAACCAAATATTGCATTTGCAAAAAATGAAAAAAAAATATACACTCAAGCAGATAATAACAGGAGACCATCCAACAAAAAAAAAAAAAGAAAGGAAGAATGGAGAACCATAGAATCAACTGGAACACAAGGTTCAAATGGCAATAAATAATCACCTATCAATTATCACCTTAAATATCAATGGACTGAATGCCCCAATCAAAAGACACAGACTGGCTGAGTGGATAAAAAGGCAAAAACCTTCAATATGCTGCCTACGAGAAACTCACCTTAGGACAAAAGATACATATAGATTGAAAGTGAAAGGGTGGGGAAAAATATTTCACGCCAATAGACATGACAGAAAAGCAGGAGTCGCAACGCTCATATCAGACAAAATAGACTTTAAAACAAAAGACATAAAGAAAGACAAAGAAGGACACTCCTTAATGATTAAGGGATCCATCCAAGGAGAGGATGTTACTATCGTCAACATATATGCCCCAAATACAGGAGCACCCAGATACATACAACAAATATTAACAGACATAAAGGGAGATATTGATGAGAATACAATCATAGTAGGAGACCTTAATACCCCCCTCACATCAATGGACAGATCCTCTAGACAGAAAACCAATAAAGCAACAGAGATCCTAAAGGAAACAATAGAAAAGTTAGACTTCATTGATATCTTCAGGACACTACATCCAAAAAAAGCAGAATACACATTCTTCTCAAATGCTCATGGAACATTCTCAAGAATCGACCACATATTGGGACACAAAGCTAACCTCAATAAATTTAGGAGCATAGAAATTATCTCAAGTATCTTCTCTGACCACAATGCCATGAAATTAGAAATCAACCATGGGAAAAGGAAAGAGAAAAAACCTACTGCATGGAGACTAAACAACATGCTACTAAAAAACCAATGGGTCAATGAGGAAATCAAGAAGGAAATTAAAAACTAGCTTGAAACAAATGATAATGAAGACACAACCGCTCAAAACCTATGGGATGCTGCGAAAGCAGTGCTCAGAGGGAAATTTATAGCAATACAGGCCTTTCTCAAAAAAGAAGAAAGATCCCAAATTGACAACAGGCCTTTCTCAAAAAAGAAGAAAGATCCCAAATTGACAACTTAACCCTCCACCTAAATGAATTAGAAAAAGAAGAACAAAAAAGTCCTAAAGTCAGGAGTTCCCGTCGTAGCGCAGTGGTTAACGACTCCGACTAGGAACCATGAGGTTGCAGGTTCGATCCCTGCCCTTGCTCAGTGGGTTAACGATCTGGCATTGCCGTGAGCTGTGGTGTAGGTTGCAGACGCGGCTTGGATCCTGCGTTGCTGTGGCTCTGGCGTAGGCCGGTGGCTACAGCTCCAATTTGACCCCTAGCCTGGGAACATCCATATGCCACTGGAGCGGCCCAAGAAATAGCAAAAAGACAAAAAAAAAAAAAAGTCCTAAAATCAGCAGAAGGAAGGAAATTATAAAGATCAAAGAAGAAATCAATAAAATAGAGACTCAAAAAACAACAGAGAAAATTAATAAAACCAAGAGCTGGTTCTTTGAAAAGGTAAACAAAATTGACAAACCTCTGGCCAGACTCACTCAAAAGAGGAGAGAAAGAACCCAAATAACCAAAATTAGAAATGAAAAAGGAGAAATCACAACGGATACAATAGAAATACAAAAAACCATAAGAGAATACTATGAACAACTATATGCCAACAAGTTTGACAATCTGGAAGAAATGGACAATTTTCTAGAATCTTACAGCCTGCCAAAACTGAATCAAGTAGAAACAGACCAACTGAACAGACCGATCACTAGAAATGAAATTGAAGAGGTCATAAAATCACTCCCTACAAATAAAAGTCCAGGACCAGATGGCTTCACAGGTGAATTTTATCAAACATATAAAGAGGAATTGGTGCCCATCCTCCTTAAACTCTTTCAAAAGGTTGAAGAAGAAGGAATACTCCCAAAGACTTTCTAGGAGGCCACCATCACCCTCATTCCAAAACCAGACAGAGATACCACCAAAAAAGAAAACTATCGCCCAATATCATTGATGAATATAGATGCAAAAATTCTCAACAAAATCTTAGCCAACCGAATCCAACAACATACCAAAAAAATTATACACCATGACCAGGTTGGGTTCATCCCAGGTTCACAAGGATGGCTCAACATACGCAAATCAATCAGCATCATACACCACATTAACCAAAAAAAAGTCAAAAATCATATGATCACCTCAATAGACACAGAAAAAGCATTTGACAAAGTCCAACATCCATTCATGATCAAGACCCTCGCCAAAGTGGGTATAGAGGGAACACTCCTGAATATTATCAAAGCCATTTATGATAAACCCACAGCAAATATAATCCTCAATGGGGAAAAACTGAAAGCCTTCTCACTCAAATCTGGAACAAGACAGGGATGCCCACTCTCACCACTGCTCTTCAACATTGTTTTGGAAGTCCTAGCCACAGCAATTAGACAAACAAAAGAAATAAAAGGCATCCATAGAGGAAGAGAAGAGATAAAACTGTCACTTTATGCAGATGACATGATACTATACATAGAAAACCCTAAGGACTCAACCCCAAAACTACTTGAACTGATTCATAAATTCAGCAAAGTAGCAGGATATAAGATTAACATTCAGAAGTCAGTTGCATTTCTGTATACCAGCAATGAAATATTAGAAAAGGAATACAAAGATATAATACCTTTTAAAATTGCACCTCACAAAATCAAATACCTCGGAATACACCTGACCAAGGAGGTAAAGGACCTATATGCCGAGAACTATAAAACTTTAATCAAAGAAATCAAAGAAGATGTAAAGAAATGGAAAGATATTCCATGTTCCTGACCTGGGAAAATCAATATTGTAAAAATGGCCATACTACCCAAAGCAATCTACAGATTCAATGCAATCCCTATCAAATGACCCAGGACATTTTTCACAGAACTAGAACAAACAAGCCAAACATTTATATGGAACAACAAAAGACCCAGAATCGCCAAAGCAATCCTGAGAAACAAAAACCAAGCAGGAGGCATAACTCTCCCAGACTTCAAGAAATACTACAAAGCCACAGTCAGCAAAACAGTGTGGTACTGGTATCAAAATAGACAGACGACCAACAGAACAGAATAGAGAACCTGGAAATAAACCCTGACACCTATGGTCAATTCATCTTTGACAAGGGAGGCAAGAACATCAAATGGGAAAAAGAAAGTCTATTCAGCAAGCATTGCTGGGAAACCTGGACAGCTGCATGCAAAGCAATGAAACTAGAACACACCCTCACACCATGCACAAAAATAAACTCCAAATGGCTGAAAGACTTAAATATACGCCAGGACACCATCAAACTCCTAGAAGAAAACATAGGCAAAACACTCTCGGATATCAACATCATGAATATGTTCTCAGGTCAGTCTCCCAAAGCAATAGAAATTAGAGCAAAAATAAACCCATGGGACCTCATCAAACTGAAAAGCTTTTGCACAGCAAAGGAAACCCAAAAGAATACAAAAAGACCACTTACAGAATGGGAGAAAATAGTTTCAAATGATGCAACTGACAAGGGCTTAATCTCTAGAATATATAAACAACTTATACAACCCAACAGCAAAAAAGCCAATCAATCAATGGAAAAATGGGCAAAAGACCTGAATAGACATTTCTCCAAAGAAGATATACAGATGGCCAACAAACACATGAAAAAATGCTCAACATCACTGATTATAAGAGAAATGCAAATCAAAACTACCATGAGATACCACCTCACACCAGTCAGAATGGCCATCATTAATAAATCCACAAATAACAAGTGCTGGAGGAGCTGTGGAGAAAAGGGAACCCTCCTGCACTGTTGGTGGGAATGGAAACTGGTACAGCCACTATGGAGAACAGTTTGGAGATACCTTAGATATCTATACATAGAACTTCCATATGACACTGCAATCCCACTCTTGGGCATCTATCCGGACAAAACTCTACTTAAAAGAGACACGTGCACCCGCATGTTCATTGCAGCATGATTCACAATAGCCAGGACATGGAAACAACCCAAATGTCCATCAACAGATGATTGGATTCGGAAGAGGTGGTATACATACACAATGGAATACTACTCAGCCATAAAAAAGAATGACATAATGCCATTTGCAGGAACATGGATGGAACTAGAGAATCTCATCCTGAGTGAAATGAGCCAGAAAGACAAAGACAAATACCATATGATATCACTTATAACTGGAATCTAATATATAGCACAAATGAACATCTCCTCAGAAAAGAAAATCATGGACTTGGAGAAGAGACTTGTGGCTGCCTGATGGGAGGGGGAGGGAGTGGGAGGGATCAGGAGCTTGGGCTTATCAGACACAACTTAGAATAGATTTACAAGGAGATCCTGCTGAATAGCATTGAGAACTTTGTCTAGATACTCATGTTGCAACAGAAGACAGGGTGGGGGAAAAAATGTAATTGCAATGTATACATGTAAGGACAACGTGACCCCCTTGCTGTAGGGTGGGAAAATAAAAAATAAAAAAAAAAAGAGAGATCCCACTTAACCCTTCCCCCACCAATGACTGGCATCTTGATTGTTGTACAGTGTGTGGTTGACATAAGGGGACAGTGGGTTGATAGGAATATACCAGTATATATAATCAGAGAACACTTTCATTCTTCAGGTATTTATTGAGTGCCTGTACATGCAGACCCTGTTCTAAACAGTATGGAAAGTCATACTTATCTATGAACGTCATGGACTTGTATTCTCATGGGAAAGACAAACAGCAAACAGATGTAGAGCTCCTTTAATGCCAAAGACAGAAATTCAAAGACGACACATAAAAGGAAACATGACAGACTCCCACGAAGAGATGTGAGCCCCAAGTCCCCACAGGACTGGGCAGTATTGGTGATCCCACCCATGAGAAGTGAGGGTTCCAGCAGGTACAAAGTGGCTTCCTTTGCCAATTACACACCACCCAGACTGTTCCATAGGCCACCAGCCTGACTCCTTAACAGGGCCTGGTAGAACTATTGGTGTCAACTGTGGTACACAAATCAAAATACAATTTTCCAGGTCTGGTGTCCCTTAGCAGAACCTAATCTCAGGCCTGATTGGAACTGTTCCTAAAAGAGGGGGATTTCTTAATAGAATAGAATAGGGGGATATTCTTTTTGTGAACACCTTCAGGAAACATGCTTGGAAAGAAGACCAGGAGTCACCTTGTGTGAAAGCGTTTTCCACTGAATATTGCCATGATTATGTCACTTTGGAAATACCATCTCTCTATTTAAAGCCAGATATTGAGTTTCTGATTTGGCTTCAAACATAAAAGGAATCAGAGAAATTGTAGATGAATCAATGAGACCCAGCTAGAAGTAGGTTTTGATTTCTACTATTGGCCAAATGCTTTACTGAATTAAGTAAACTAGTGAAGAAAATAATAATTAAAGAGAAGAGGTTTGTCCTCTCTTCATTGTTTTGGGGGGGGGGGTTGTTGTTTTTTTTGTTGTTGTTGTTTTGGTTTTTTTTTTTTTTTTTTTTGCTTTTTAGGGCTGTACCTGCAGCATATGGAAGTTCCCAGGCTAGGGATTGAATCAGAGGTGCAGCTGCCAGCTTGTGCTACAGCCACAGCAACAGATGATCTGAGCCGCATTGTGACCTACACCACAGGTTGCAGTAACTGCTGGATCCTTTAACCCACTGAGTGAGGTGAGGGATCAAACCTGCATCCTCGTGGATATTAATCAAGTTCTTTACCTGCCGAGCCACAACAGGAGCTCCAAAATTAATGAGTAGATAACTATTCTTCTGTCTTAGGAAACAGTAAGCTTAAGAAAGAGTGTATTTTTGCTTCTGAGGAGGGGTCAACCAGTCATGTTTTGAAGGACAGGAGCTATGGATCAATCATCATGGAACAAGCCTCCATCTGTCCTTTTCAGATGACACTCTGAGACTAAGACAGTTCCTCTAAGTCTTTCCCTATAAAGGAGACTTGTCAGGGCCTCCAAGTTCCCTGGTGGCCTAGTGGTTAAGGACCCGGTGTTATCACTGCAGTGGCTCGGGTTGCTGCTGTGTTGCAGGTTAGAGAGTTTGATCCCTGGCCTGGGAACTTCTGCATGTTGTGGGGACAGCCAAAAATAAAAATAAAAAACAAAAAACACTGGCCCAGAAGAAGCCACATCCTCCATTGGTCACATGCATTCTCAAGAGGAAAAGCTCAAAGTGTAAAAGTTTTCTTCCCTAGAACAGGAGCAGAGACGGCGACAAGGGGAAATTTCTGCTACTTCTAGTTCTGAAACAATTCTACTCCTTTCCTTTGTAAAGTATCTAAGGCCACTAGTGCTCAGTTAGGTCATGTGTGGGGGCTAAGTTTCATTTTGGCTATAGCCTCCACAGACCCTGCACTGTGGCATGGGCCCTGTCTGCCCAGATAATCTTGCCTGTCTGCCCCAATATCTTAGACTGGCTCCTAGAAGCTCCATGACAGGACACTGTTTGTTAGCCCTTCTGGCCTGAGCGCCTCTGAGCACATGCCGGTGCTCAGAAACTGACTGCTACCACCTGGGTTGGACTTTTCCCAGTAAATGACATGGATATCACTTTGCATCTGCTCCCATCCAGTGACTAGTCCCTTTCCATGTCAATCCCTCACTTATAACGTCCCTGTCCAAGTCCAGTTATCTCACCTATGCCCACATACGCCACAAGATACAGCAAGAGTGATTTAAGCCTGTTGTCTAAACTTGATTAAGACTGTAACACTCAGTCCATCTGAATTCCTATAGCCCTTACTATCCATCCAACTCACCTGGTAACTTGCATATATCATCCATACTATTATCTATCCATAGGTGTGTACGTAGGTACACATAAGCATCCTTTCTCTCAAACTGGATGCTGTGCTTCTTTAGAGCAAGACCACAATTCATACCCTGCATTCTCAGCATCTTACATGCTACCTCCTATTTGTAAGTACAATGAAATAATTATCATCGGGGTTAACTATGATAAAGATTTGTCCAATATTATCTTAGTAGACTCAATGCCTTATACACCCTGAGAGAACTGTACCTGCCCATGAGCAGACTACACAGATGAAGAGAAGAAAATCAATCCCTCAATCAAAATGATAAGCATCAGGCAAAAATAAGCTTTGTCCATCTGGAGTAGGGCCTGCTACAAGATCAGAACTATCTCTGGCTTTGGGGCTGAAGAGATACTTCAAAAGTGCCACCGATAGATGCTCTTATAAGGGATCTCTGTTAATCAAGTCACCAGAGGAACCAACACAGTCCAACCACTATGCAAAACACAGTGGCTGGTGCTTATGGCACGATCCAGGATCGTGGCTAAGAGGTCACTTGTAGAAGTCATCATGTTTTTTCACCCACCTATTATATCCTGTGCCTATCAAGGGCATGATGAATTTGTTCCTTAGCCTGTTAAATGTTTCCAATGCTATTGAAATTTTATAACTAAACACTGTAAAAACTGATCAAATATGAGTAAAGAAAGAGTTAATGCTATGAAAATTAGGTTGAAAATTGTGGAAAGGCTACAAAGTTGTGTTTAATTAGAGGAAGGTAAACAATTGTAAGAGCCTAAGAAAATTACAATAAATATGCAGGATTCTGTGCTCAGATTGCTTTGCAAGGATCTAGATTGCCCCTCTCCCTTGAGAGAGAAACTGAGCATGGTTGGTAATGTGTATGGAAGAGTAAGGCCCACAATCCAAAGTCTGAGAAAGAAAGAGGCATGCACAGGTTTTTAGGCTGACATAAAATATTTGAGCTGTGTATACATCCTTCTCTGAGATACCCATTTTTAACCAGTCTTTACATTAAAACAACTACAAATCCTGTCACATCAGATAAGAAGGCTCTTACCATGCCCCCTTCCCTACCTTCCTCCCAGAACCCAGTTGAGAAATTGCTCAGAACTCAGGAAGCCAGAAGCAGCAGGAGTTGTCACTTAAATTGTAATAAAAATATAACAGAGCCACTGCTGGGGATTTTCTTCTGTTCTGCCAGTTTTTATTTTCAGTCTTAAATATCTATATCTATATCTATCCCTTGTGTTTTTGGAAGTCTCTGAGTCTATGCAGAATATTTATAGAAATACAGTGAAAAATTAAAATCAATAGTGACAAAGAGGAGCCATGAATGACCTGCCATGCTGAGCCATTTGCCTTCAACAGGTCACCACAAAGATTCAACACAGTCAGGCAGTCAAAGGTCAGTTAAGTCAAAAGAATGAAGAGTACGCACAGGATCTGGAACCACGGTTCTGGGATGATACACAGAGAGGACTGGACACAGGCTCTTTCCCTGCAGAGCCTTCAATTAGTTTCACAATCAGCGTCGGCCATCAAGTTGAATTTAGCTCTTTATAATGATAGCAAGGCAGGATTAAGATGGAGGGGAGGGAGGCAAGAAGCCAATTTTGTGCTTTACCCCTTCAATAATCCCATGTTCACCGCCAAACAGATATTGGAAAGTAGCAAGCATGAGGCAGAAACAATGTGTAGAATAGGACTGTAGAAAGGTTTTTCATAGATTCATAAAATATTAAAACAGGAAAGGTGACCTTAGATACATCTTGTTTAACCACCTGTGTGACAGATGTGGAACCGAGACACAGAGATGCAGTTGAGTGAGGCAGGTACTGCTAATTAGGAGCAGGGTTGGGGCCAGAAATCTGATATCCTGACTCCAAGACCTGCTTTCTAGAATACTGCACAGCAATACTCACCTCTTTTGGGTTAGGGTATACTCTGCATTTCAGGACCTCAGATCTACCCAGAGCACTGAGGTTGACTATGTACTGACACAATCATTGATGGAGCTAATTTGAGAACACAGACCCATTTTCCTGGGAGAAAATCCAGTCAGAAAACCTATCTCCATTTCATTTTCTCAGCATATATTCACTTCCCTCAAAACCTCAGCAGAATTATTACAAGAACTGACATTGCTTTCTGTGATGCTGGTTTCTAAATAATTCAATTCAGCAAATATTTCATGAGTGCCTACTATGGACAAAGCACTTAATGAGTGCCCACTGTGTTCAAGGCTGGGTATTCTGGGTGACACCAAGAAGAGGGTCTCACATCTCAAGGAGCTTACGGTCTAGTCCTGGAAGCTGTGCTCCGGATACAAACACAGATCAAACTTCAGTCACAAACACAGATCAAACTTCAGTCATGGTTGCAATGCAGGTAAGAATGACCTGGAAACATCAAGAGGAGATGAGGTATAGGGGGAAATTCCATATATGAGGCTGCATTTGAGCTGGGCCTTGAAAGTAGGAGGAGACACCACATAGAGAGAAGAACTCAGACATTCTTATCCTAAAAGAGTAGCCCACTGCCCTATATAGATATATACATACATTTTTCTCTTTACCCTGGCTTATGTCCCAACCCCCTGAAACTTATATTCCACCTCCCATCACCAAATGAAAAACATTCTCACCAATTTTTCCAGTGACTTCCTAAGTTGCCAAGTTCAATTGCCATTTTTAGTCCTGATTCCAAATTATCCTTCTGCAAATCCTGTTGGCCTATTGGCCTTCTTGACACTCTTCTGTGGTTCTCATCATTTGCTCTCTCTTGCAGCTCCACTACCTCTCTGATAGCTCTTTCTCAATCTTCCTGTCCTCCATAGTTCCTTACTCATATATTTTCTATTTTGGCCCCTACACATCCTACCTTGATAATTTTACAATCTCCATGGTTCCGAACCCTCCCTTGCACTGATGACATACATTTAAATTTCTAATTTCCTATCTCTTTCTTAACCTCCAAACTTCCCTTTCCTACTATTCACTGACCTGCCAATGTGGACAGCCTATAAACACCCCAGACTCATCACATTTGAAAGCTGACATTGTCTCTTTCCCTAAATGTCCTCCCCCTTCGCCCTTACGTTCCTCATTTCTACTTAGAACTCTCAAGCACACCCTTTCATGCCTCTGTGACTTTTAATATTCTTTTCCCTTTGCTAGGAATTTTTTTTTTTGGCTGTCCCACGGCATATGGAATTCCTGGGCCAGGGATCAGATCCAAGCCACAGTCACAACCTAAGCCAAAGCTGCAGCAACACCAGATTCTTAACCCACTGTACTGGGACAGAGAGCAAACCTGTGTCAAGACACACAAAATGCTGCCAATCCCATTGTGCCACAGAGGGAGCTCGAGGAATTCTTCTTCACCTGTAAACTGCTGAGAAAAGTTCATTTTTACATGATTAGAAGTTCATTTTGCCACCTCTTCTGTGACATCCCAGAGAGCCATGTTGTCCTGAAAAAAATAACAGATCTAATTTTGAATCCTGGTGCCCACACTTATAATGTGGTCCTATAACTTGGCCTCCACTGAACTCACATTTCCTTGGCTGTAATCACTACCTCAGAGGGTTATAAGCTTCAACTGAGATATTCTCCAAGAAGAGCCTGACACAGGAGATGGGATCTGGGAAGTCCCCCAAGGATACAAGCCATTGCCCCCTCTCTCCTGTCCCTGGGCTACCACAGCACATGAATCTATTGACTACAGCCATGGTTATATGGTGTTCCCATGCCAACCCTCCTGACCCTGACCTCTTCAATAGGAAAGCCTACAGCTCAGCACCACCAGTGGGCACTCAGTACCTATTTATTTAATTCAGGAAGATTGGACCCAGACCAGCATCCAACTCTAGGACACAGGATGTTGAGTTAGCATCACTGAGTACAAGCAGGATGGCACTCTCAAGAAAAAGAGTACCATCTCTAGTACCATCAGCTGTAAATAGTTTATAATCTCGAGGATCAACTCCTTTGGGGAATAATGTAAAGAATTCCATGTGGGATACACTGATGTTTAAAGAGAAGAAGGAAGACACGGAGCAGGTAGTTGGGGCCATGCTTGGGCGAAGCCCACACTGAAGTAACAGAGGGAAAGAACAAGAGGTAGCAGCAAAGGAAAGGAGAGGGGGACATCAGGACAAAGCAGTGACAGAGAAACAAAAAAGAAAGGAATTCCAGGAAGAAAGCAGAGGGTCCATGGCGCTGAATATCAAAGAGAGGTTCTTAGATTTATGCCCCAAAAAAGCTAGCTTTGGGGTTTTGGTTAAGGAGAAGACCGTTTCAACAGGGAGTGAAAACCAGAGACTGCAAGGGGTTAAAAAGTGAGGGAAAATCTCCAAAGAAACTAAATTAAGCCTAGCATCTGTATATGTACAGGATTTTCAAGTCCTGATATTTGATAGCAGCAGCAGAAGCCAAGGCAAGAAAAGTGGGTCCTGCTTCCCACTTGTCAGGACTCTGCCACACCACGCTGGAAGGCCCTTTTCTGTGAACACTGAGTTACCCCACTGCAGCTACACGACTCATCCAGACATCAGCCAGCTGCCTCATTCAACTAAAGGCTGAGATTCTGATGGATTCCTGACTTGCATCATTGACAATTTCATCACTTATGAGACTGAGGGAGAAGCCAGGGGAATAGCTTTTTCTCAATTAATTTTAATCAACAGTCAGTCCTGAATGATGGAGAGAATGTAATAAAAAATTTTGGGGGAAAGTGATGAAATCGTCTTGTAGTAGTCCAGGAAGAGAAAGCTGGTCATAGTCAGATATGGCTCACAGGATGCAGGAGGGTGGATTTTCATGTTTGATTCCCCACCCCTCCATCCCCAAGGCATGGGGTTCCTAAATGGGAAAAACAGGGTCCTAAATCCAGCTCTGATTGTTTAGGGTCTTTTTAATTAATGACTTCAATAAACTCATACATATTAAAATTGAAGGTGACATAAAACAGAAAGAGGACTTAGAGGACTAGATCAGGACTTCCCAATCACTCATCAGCTAAGTAGGATGAATTGAAACTAATAGGATTAATTTTAATTGGAAAAATAGAAAGCTCTGCCCTGGGGTTAAGGAAAGAACAGAAGAAATGTAGGATAGGAAAAGGATAAAGATATTAAATAAATTTAGGCTTTAAAAAATTAGGAAGGAATGTTAACATTGCTAAAGATAAGTACTTAGAAGCTGGAAATATAATACATAACTTGCAAACAGGAGAAAAAAGAATGGGAACTTTTTAAATCAAGCAGAAAACCAGAAAGGAGAAAAGAAGAAATGACGAAAGCATAAACTAGATGACATACATGAGCCCAATTATATCATTTTTAGGCTCACCTGTTAAAATCCAGAATATCAAATAGTATTTAAAAATAGCTATACACTGTATACAAGAATAATCCCCAAATAACATTGGAGAATTTGAAAGTAATGTAAAAGCAAAAGAAATGCAGAAAAAAATCTTAGCAGAAAATGTCTAATACAGTAATATTTTTATAAGACAAAGTAGAGTTTAAGATGAATACAAATAAATTAATGCATTTATTAATGTAATTAGTAAATATATTAATAAAAGGAACTACTCCCAGGAGCAGATAATGCTCATTAAATTATGTACAGAAATGTAGGATAGAAGAGTTCGATTTAATGGCAGCTCATATGAAAATGATGAGGTTTTGCCTTCTTAAGTTTAATAATGGCCAAGGGGTTAACACAACTGCTTCCAAAAGTCTGGGATAACATTGAGAGTGTGAAGAACAGCTCAGATTAAGACCCACTTTCTCTGCACTATTGAAATCTATCTAGAGTAGAATGATCAGGTCTGGGTATGTTATCTTGAGACAAACATTGTCAAACCGGGGAACCTCCAGCAGAGATTGACCAGGATGAAAACAAAATGAAAAAAAAAATCCTAAGTAATAGCTGAAGAACAGGAGCTATCGTTCAAGAAAAGAGAAAAGTTTAGAGGAGCTTTTCAACTAAAGTGGGCACTGCAGTGAGGGGTGGAGCCAGGACTGGAATAGAGACTATCTCACTACAGAGAGCATTCCAGCCATCTCAACTACTCTATTCTACATTTCCTCTCTACAAAAATATCAGAAGAAAATAAATCATTTTTCTAATATCAGCATTTAAAAGATATTCCTAACCATAACATGAAGATCACTGCCATGAACAGAAAGAGGTCTTTTCTTAACAAGATACATTTTTGAAATTTGGCATAGAAAAAGAACACACCCTCACACCATGAACAAAAATAAACTCTAAATGGCTGAAAGACTTAAGCATAAGGCAAGACAGCATCAAATGCCTGGAAGAGGATATAGGCAAAATATTCTCTGATATTAACTTTACAAATGTTTTCTCAGGTCAGTCTCCCAAAGCAACAGAAATAAAAGCAAAAATAAACCATTGGGGCCTAAGCAAACTGACAAGCTTTTGCATAGAAAAGGAAACCATAAAAAAAAAAAAAGACAACTTACAGAATGGAAGAAGATAGTTTCAAATGATGTAATGGACAAGGGCCAAAATCTCCAAAATATACAAACAACTTATACAATTCAACAGCAAAAAGGCCAACAACCAATGGAAAAATGGGCCAAAGACCTGAATAGATATTTCTCCAAGGAAGATATACAGATGGCCAACAAGCATTTATTTTTAGCAAATAAAAACTACCACTGGTGTGGAACAACCTCACATCTGTCAGAACGGCCATCATTAATAAGTCCACAAATAACAAATACTGGAGAGGGTATGGAGTAAAGGGAACCCGCCTGCACTGTTGGTGGGAATGTAAGCTGGTACAACCACTGTGGAGAACAGTATGGAGGTACCTTAGAAAATGATACGTAGAACTACCATATGACCCAGCAATCCCACTCTTGGGCATATACCCAGACAAAACTTTCCTTGAAAAAGACACATGCACCCATATATGTTCATTGCAGCACTATTCACAATAGCCAAGACATGGAAACAACCCAAATTTCCATCAATAGATGATTGGATTAGGAAGATATGGTGTATATATACACAATGGAATAGTACTCAGCCATAAAAAAAGAACAAAACCATGCCATTTGCAGCAGCCTGGATGGAACTAGAGACTCTCATCCTGCGTGAAGTAAGTCAGAAAAAGAAAGACAAATACCATATGATATCCCTGACATCTGGAATCTAATATATGGCACAAATGAACCTTTCCACAGAAAAGAAAATTATGGACTTGCAGAATAGACTTGTGGTTGCCAAGGGGGAAGGGGAGAGAGTGGGATAGATTGGGAGCTTGGGGTTAATAGATGCAAACTATTGCTTTTGGAATGGATTAGCAATGAGATCCTTCTGTGTAGCACTGAGAACCATGTCTAGTCACTTATGATGGAGCATGATAATGGGAGAAAAAAGAATGTATACATGTATGTGTAACTGGGTCACCATGCTGTACAGTAGAAAAAATAAATAAATAAACAGTAAATTGCAAATATTACATCTTCAACTCAGAAATAAAAAAAAGAAAAAGATACAATATACAAAGATTAGGTAAAGACAATAAACAACAGAGTTACAATACAAAATACAAGTGAAGACAAAGAGAAATTAGATTACTCACACAGGGTTAGTGAGACTGTAAAACAGTACAGTCACTTTGGAAAACCATTCAGAAATTTTCAATAAAACTAAACATTCATTGATCATACAACCCAGAAATCATATTCTTGGGACTTTACCCCAGAGAAATGAAGACTTATGTTCACATAAAAACCTGTACATGTACATTCATAGCAGCATTATTCATAACAGCCAAACACAGGATACAACCCAGATGTCCTTCAATAGGTAAATACTTAAAGAAACCTTGATGCATTCAGATCACAGAACACCAATCAGCAATAAAAAGAACTATTTAGACAAGCAACAACTTGGATGAATTTCTAAGAGATTATGCTGAGTTAAAAAAATTAGTCCCAAAAGGTTAATTAGTGTGTGATTCCATTGTATACAACATTTTTGAAATGACGAAAGCTTAGAAATGGAGACAACATTAGAGGTTCCAGGGGCTGGTAGGAGGAGGAGGGCTCAGCATTAAAAAAAAAAAAAAAAAAAAAAAAAAAAAGGGCGTTCCCGTCGTGGCGCAGTGGTTAACGAATCCGACTAGGAACCATGAGGTTGCGGGTTCGGTCCCTGCCCTTGCTCAGTGGGTTAACGATCCGGCATTGCCGTGAGCTGTGGTGTAGGTTGCAGACGAGGCTTGGATCCCACGTTGCTGTGGCTCTGGCATAGGCCGGTGGCTACAGCTCCGATTCAACCCCTAGCCTGGGAACCTCCATATGCCGCGGGAGCGGCCCAAGAAATAGCAACAACAACAACAACAAAAGACAAAAGACAAAAAAAAAAGGTGGATAAGCTTATAAAAGGGCAACATGAGGGATCCTTGTATTGATGCTTTATAAAAGGGCAACATGAGGGATCCTTGTATTGATGCTACTGTTAAGTATCTTGACTGTGGTGGTGGATACATGAACCTACACATGTGATAAAAATTGTACAGAACTATCAAAAAGACAGTAACAGGTGTCAGCCAGGAAAAACTGGAACCCTCAAACATTGTTGGTAGGAATATAAAATGGTAGAGCCACTTTGAAAAACAGTTGGGAAGTTCTTGGAAACATTAAACATGGAGTTACTATATGATTCAGAGATATGTGCCCAAGAGAAATAAAAACATACAAATCCACACAAACTTGCAATCAATGAAAACATACAAATCCACACAAACTTGCAATCAATGTTCTTAGCAGCATTAATTGCAATAGCCCAAAAGCAGAAACAACCCAAATGTTATCATCTGATGAATGAACAAAATAATGTGGTATATCCACACAATGGAATATTATTCTACAATAAAAAGGAATGAAGTATGAATACATGCTACAATGGGAATGAATCTTAACAATGATATTCATGCTAAATGAAATAAGACAATCACAAAAGATCACATGTTATATTAATCCATTTACATGAAATGTCCAGAATAGGAAGATCCATAGGGAAAGTAGATTAGCAGTTACATAGAGCTGGAGGGATGGACAAGGAGTGACTGCTAATGGGTAAGGTTTCTTTCAGGAGTGATGAAAATGTTCTAGAATTAGATAGCAGTGAAGGTTGCAAAGCTCCGTGAAAATACTAAAACCACTGAACCAAATACTCTAATTTTTAATAAATTTTATAGAACTAAATACACACACTTTAGTGCAAGTAAAACTAGGGAATGCTGAATAGTACTGGACAGTATTGGTGAATTGTATCAATGTCAATATCTTACTTGTGATGATATTATACTACAATCTTGCAAAATGTTACCATTGGGGGAATGATAAAACGTATGCAAGATTTCTCTGTATTATTTCTTCCAACTTCATGTGATCTATGGAAGCTTCTGCAAAACTTCACAATAACCATATGCAGCAAAACTTCACATTCACCTACATACCCTTGCTCATCAGCTCATCAGTACTTGAGGAGCAATACTACTTTCTGCTCCTCCTTGTTTTACAAGAAGGTGTGATGCTCTTACCGACAGTCTAAATTAGAACCCAGCTAGAAAAGGATTCTGGGACATGTTTTCCTAGGATTCCAGCCCCTCTGATAAAGGAAGATCACAGAAGAGATCAGGGATAAGATAGATAGATAGATAGATAGATAGATAGATAGATAGATAGATAGATAGATAGGTAGATAAAATAATTAACAGAAATATAAATTTATATCCGTTCAAAACACACAATGTAATGTTTAAATAAATCTGTGTTTGAAATGATATACATAATGTCTTAGCCTGTGTTCCCACAAAGTAACACCTACAACAAAGTTTGATGTGTGGATGGTTTATTGGGGAATATGACCCCAGGAAGCAAGAATGGAAGAGTAGGAGGGTTGAACAGCAGAGAAGGGAGAGAGTAAATAAAGATAAAATATCACGTTGGCCATTGAAGAAGGAAACTAATCACTCCATCTCTTTCTGAGAAGCCGAAGCAGCAGAGGGGCCTGCCTCTTTGCTCAAAGGTTCGGGTTGCATATGTGGGGCGGTTCCCTCAGACATGTCACACATGACAGCACCATGTCAGAGAAGCAAAAGGCCCATAATTAGTGGCTAAGGGGAGGCACTAGTCAGGTTACACTCATGGGAAATGTGGAAACTTGCAAAGTCATGGCTGGTGATGATAAGGAGATTGGATGCAGTGCGCAGGAGATATCTGAGAAATACCGGATGATTCCAATTACACAAAATACATGTGTCAGACTGAAAAAAGAAAACGTCTAGAAGGAATTTTAGCAATATGATAGCAGTGTGTCTCTCTGGGCTTACAAAATTGTGGGTAATTTTTGTTTTGTTTTTTTTTTTTACTATGTTCTTATACTTTTATGCTTTCTACAGTGAACACATGCTGTTTATGTAATCACAAAATGAAATAGAGATTATTTTTAAGTAACTGAGCTATGTAGTTTGAGGATGAATATTTACACAAAGACCAGATGGCCTAGATATAAGATCTTGTACTGGGTGGAAAGTTGACCATTTGAGCTCTCAGATTATAGTCTAAGACTCTGATAATCAACCCTCAATGCCCAAGGAAGCACAAGGCACAAAGTAGGCACTCAGCACAACATACATTTGCCAAAGGATGAATACTTTCAGGAGCACAGATAAAGAGTTAGAAGATTCCTGCTCCTAGGAGTTCAGAATCTCTTAGAGAAATAAAAAGTGAGACTTAAAAAACTAGAACTACCAGATGATTACACTCCTAGGTATATATATATTTTTAAAAAGTATATGTTCAGCGTTCACAGCAGCACTACTCACAATAGCCAAAAGGTGAAAACAACCCAATGTCCATCAGTAGATGGACAGAATAGACAAAATGTGGCCTATCTATATAATGAAACATTATTCAGCCATAATAAGGCATAAGGCACTGATATATACGGCACCATGGAAGACCCTTGAGAACATAATGCTAAGTGAAAGAAACTAGACACAAAAGGCCATAAAATATGTGATTCCTTTGATGTGAAATATACAAAACAAGCAAAATCTATGAAGGGAAAAAAGTAGATAAGCAGTTGCTAAGAGCTAGGGGGAGGAAGGAATGGGAGTAATTACTGGGAATGAAGTTTATTGAGGGGCAATGAAAAGGTTCTGGAAGCAGGTAGTGGTGATGGTTGTGCAACATTCTGAATACACTAAAAATAACCAAACTGTCCTCTTTAAAGAGGTTAAAGTGGTAGATCTCCTCTTATGTGAATTTTATTTCTCTTACTCATGATAGTAAACAGTTCTAAGGAGTGTTTTAAAAGATGTTTGGTCCCAACCCAGGCAGTTTAGAGCCTGGTATCTCACACTCAACAGACTTTACACATTAATATTATCAGGCGCCCATGGTGACTGCGGCCACAGATGACGATAAATCACTGATGATTTTAAAGTGGGAAAATGGAATGACTACAATCATGGGGAAATCAGTACAGCAGGGACATGGAGCTCAGATTTGAGGACAGGGAGCCTGTAAGCCTTTCCCATTGCAACAGTCCAGGCACGAGACGCTGGGTCTAAATGTGAAGAGTGACAGTGGGAGAGGAAATGAAAATAGAAATACAAGATGTATCTGAAGGAAGAGTTGATAAGAGAAGAGGAGCATCCACAGGGGAAAAGCCTTTTCTGTCTTCCAGTCCCCATTCACCAGAGATAGGCTGTGTGACTTATGGAAAGTTACCTAACAGCTCTGTGCTTTATTTTTCTAAGATTTACAATAGGGATAAAATGGTCTATCCTGCAGTGTCACTTCAAGGATTTGTAATTAATAATGTGTAAGGATTAATAATTTGTAATGTAAATACTTATATTAATAATGTATTAATATAATATATTAACAATGCATTAATAATGTATTAATAATGTATTAATCTACACAGAAACTGCCACATGGTAAGCATTTCATAAATGATAGAAAATTTTATTGCATATGATTATTAAAATAAAATTGTGTGATTGTGTGTGTGTGGTGTATTAACAGATTGGAAGCAGGAGAAGTAAACAATTACTAATTTTAATAGAAATGTGAGGTGAAGATTTGAGTAAAAGGTAAGTAAAAACATAATATCCTTTATCTTAATATTTATATCTATTTATCTTAATAGATATTTGGGGCCTGAAAAATAATCGTTCACAGGATATATGCAACTAAAATTTTCTAGCTGGAAATTGACATTATACACATGCAGCTAAGATATAGAACAGGGATAAAATGGTCTAGTCCCTTTTAAGTAATTGGACTGAAGCTTCAGACTAACTGGGGAGGTTACTCAAACTCAGTAGGCTTAAACAATAAAAGAAACAGATAAGCTCCCATAATGGGAAATCCAGAGGTGGCTCAGCTCAGGATTATTTATTTTAAGGGGTCTGGGACATCTTTCCCCCAGCAGCCAAAATGTGCTGGTTTATCTCCAGATCTGCTATCCTCATGGTCACAACATGGCTCCACCCACTTCAGGAATTACATCAAAATGTGACAATGAAAAAACTCTTTCCTGTGAGGGAAATATATTTCCCCCTCTCTTCTCTGACTAGGTTTGGGATAACTTCCCTAGACCAATCATTAGCAAGAAGACTTGGACTCCTAAATTTAGCTGAGATAAATCTGGATTTACCCCCTGAGTCAGGGAGGGGAAGAGGGAGACTGAGATAAAAGACAAAACCAGCTGCTGGGTAGCAGGGTCTCACCAGTTTGCATCACTGGCTGAGTCTGGGTCCAAGGCCTAGGCAGGGGGCTCTCCAATTCTTCTCACTTTCACGTGACCCCTGTAGACGACAGCTGCCTTCTAGCTGCTGACCCTTTCCACCTCCTTTCCAGAATCTGGATTTTGGTGTCCTTTAGATGAAAGAGCTGTCCCACAGCTCTCCCAGGCATCCAGAGTGGAGTTATCGCCATGGTCCTGGAACTAACTCAACAGAGCAAGAGGGACGTGGTGGATTTTCCTCACTTCCCCACCACTACCTGCAGCAAGCCCCTCTCTGGTACTGTCTTTGCAAACCAAGGATAGGTTGGATCAGTTACATGGACTGACTGACTCCCTCTAACTGAGTCACACAACAGGCAAGAAGGTGGATTGGCTGGTTGGCTGGCAGATGGTGGCAATGGGTGGCTGGCAGATGGTGGAAGGTTGCCCAGTTGCCAAGAGGAGCAACAAGCCTGGGTCCAGCAGAACATAAGCCTTTTGTCTCACTGATCCATGTGGCAGATTCCATCAGCATGATTTCTCCCCACCTCCTAAGGTCCCCCTTGTTACTGACTGACCAGGAGGTGGCATCAGAGTGTTGGCTAACAGAGTCGGCCACCTGCAGTCCTCCAGATGGAGGGAAGTAGGGAGCCCAAGGGAACTTAGGACCCTCACCTCACTCTCTCTGAGCAGGAAACCCATAGCAAGCCAATCTAAAAATGCTATCAGGAAAAGATCATTAACCCACCTCTCTATCTTGCCGGGTGTGGATCTAAGTCATTTTAGAATGACAACATTCTCTTGCAAAATACCACAGACTTGCCACGAAATCCCTTGACAACAAACATCATCAATAAGACAGTTTGTTTTGAAAGTTCAGCCTGCTGGCTCCAATACTTTTACAAGGGGTCCCCGGAGAAAACTGTCCATCAAATTTTTCCTGGGTTGGGCCCACATTTTAATAAGTATTGTCTACCAAACAATTTTTCCAGCAATAATTAATTTCCTCTCCCATCTTATACTATGAAAAGTTGTATTTAACTGGGCATGCAATAAAAACCAGAAATGGGTATTACAAATTTTCCATTAAGCAGTTAAAAATTTTTAATTGAATTAAAATTAAAAGCACACATATCAAAAGTGTATGGCTCAATTTATCTTTGCACACTGAACACACCCACATAACCAGCACCCAAATCAAGAAAACAGAACCTATGTCAGGTTCTTAACAGAACTATGTCAGGTTCTTAACCAAATTATGTCAGGTTCTTAACCTGCTGAGCCACAAAGGGAACTCCAAGATGTATTCTTTATCTCCAGCTACCTTCAATCAACATTTGATAAGATCAGAATTCCTGTTGTGGCTCAACGAGTTAAGAACCCAACCAGTATCCATAAGGATGTATGTTCGATCCCTGGCCTTGATCAGCGGGCTAAGGATCCCCCATTGTCTCAAGGTAAGGCATAGGTGGCAGATGAGGCTCAGATCTGGAGTTGCTGTGGCTGTAGCATAGGCTAGCAGCTGCAGGTCTGATTTGACCCCCAGCCTGGGAACTTCCATATGCAGCAGCTATGGCCCTAAAAAGACACACACACACAAATTAACAAGATCCATGTAACACATAATTAAAGATCATTCATCCTCAGTGCCTAGGGCATATTTTATTGTATGACTACCCTACAATTGACTTACCAGTTCTGTTATTTATGGGCATTTGTGTAATTTCCAGGTGTTGACTATTTCCAATAGTATAGCTTTGAACATCCCAGTACCTGTTTTTTGAAGAATATATTTGAGCATTCCTATATCTGGTACCCAATCACCTGGCAGAGGTAAAATGCCAGGCCCTATGGTATGTGTATGTTCAGTGTTCAGCTTTGGTAGATAGATTCTACTACACAGCAGACTCTGCCAAAGTGGTTCCCTTAGACATTAGAGATTTTTAAAATATGAAAAAAAAAATTTCTGGACCCTGTAACTGCCTTCATGGATCCCTTCAAGGTCTAGGGACATGAGTTAAAACTTCTATTTAAAAGAAATGTATTATCTTGTCCTGTTGTCATGAAAACAGGTGACACTTACTATCCCTTACTTCAATTATTCTGACACTGTGATGAAATTTTCTTTCATCCCTGTTACCCCTGAACTGTAAAAATTTTCCCCACAGGTGACATCCAGCTGACATCTCTGTGCTCACCTGAGGCTTCTTTGTGTGATAGGGACCCTGAGGCTCAGAGACTTACATGATCACAGTGAGGACTGGGGTGACCTCCATAACCACATCCTCTATGCACACAACCTCTCTCTTCTGTGTCAGGGAGAAAGGGAGGAAGAACAGGGTTAGAAAGGCAGATGCTTTGGGGTAGACAGACCTAGGTCCAGACAGGGAGTTGGTCGCTCTCTGGTGTCAACCTGGGATGTATGACTAACAAGGACAGTTGTTTGGTCCCATCCATGAGCGTATGATTACCACTGCTTTTCTAAACCCAGCACTTTCCTTCCTGGTGATTGAAAAAGGCGATTAGAATCCTAAATGTCCATCAACAGATGAATGGATTAAGAATATATGGTACATACAATGGAATACTACTCAGCCATAAAAAAGAACATAATACCATTTGCAGGAACATGGATGCAACTAGAGATTCTCATACTAAGTGAAGTAAGTCAGAGAAAGATACCATATTATGTCATTTATATGTGGAAACTAAACTATGGCACAAATGAATCTATCTGCAAAACAGAAACAGACTCACAGACATAGAAAACAGACTTGTGGTTGCTGGGGCAGGGGAGGGAGTAGAATGGACTGGGAGTTGGTAGATGCAAACTATTACATTTAGAATGGATAAGCAATGAGGTCGTATTGCAGAGCACAGGGAAACTATATCCAATCTCTTGGAGTAGACCATGATGGAAGGCAATACTAGAATATGTCACTTTGCTGTACAGCAGAAATTGGCAAAACATTGTAAATCAACTATACTTTAATAAGAAAAAGGAATGAAATCTAAATGCCTGGCCATGCCTGTAAGGCCCCACCTGAACTGTGCTTCTCCTGACCTTTCACCTTCTTCTTTGCTCTTGGTGTCCCAATTATGTGGGTGCCTTTTCTTCCCTCACACAAAACAAGCAAGGTGCCTTTTCAGAGCCTCTGTACATGCCGGTCCTCTTCCCCTTGATCTCTATGTGGCTGCCTCTTCCTCATGGTTCAGGTCTCAACTTAAACATCACCATCCTTGGAGTATGCCCTTCACCCACCAAACCTTACAAAGCAGTCCCCTGCTCTCTCTATACCATTAGCCTATTTAATGTTTTTTAAGCATACATAATTCTGTGACATCACTTGCTTATGTGTTTATTGCCTTTTATAAACAGAACAAAAGACCTGTAAGGACAGTAATGATAATTCTTTTTTTTCTTTCTTTCTTTCTTTTTTATGGCTGCACTTGTAGCATATGGAGGTTTCTAGGCTAGGAGCTGAATCAGAGCCAGCCTATGCCATAGCCACAGCAATGCCAAATCCAAGCTGCGTCTGCAACCAACAACACAGCCTGTAGTGATGCCGGATCCTTAACCCACTGAGCAAAGTCAGGGATCAAACCTTCAAATAATGATATTTCTTATCCATTACTCTACTCCCCAGCACTAAGCATAGTCCCTGGCACATAACAGGTGCTCAATAAATGAGGAGTGACTGATTAAAGTCCAGGTGAAAGAGCATGCTGATCCAGATATAGCTATCATTGCTCGTCTTTGGAAAGAATAGCAAAAGCCCAGGTCCTGCTCACCAGAGTTTGATACTTTCCCCTCCTGAGCCGAGGATTAGCAACTGCACTGGCCCTAAGACAACTACTCATCTAAGAACACAACACCTCTCTCTCATCTCATTTCAACAAATCAATGTCATGGACTTTCTCTTCAGCAAAAATTGTGCTGATGGCTTTCTGTGAATTGGCAATACACCAAGAGGATTATTTAACTTGTAAAAAAAGGAAATTGTTGGCTGTGGTCAGTGCAAACCTGATTCTGTCCCTCCTAGCTTCCTGGGCTCTGGGAGCCAAGACACCATCGGTGGGGAAGCCACCCAGCAGGACCAACCATATGCGATCACAGGACACCACATTGGCTAAGCCCAGCGAGGGCAAGAAGCACTGCTCTGTCTGCTCCTGGGGCCCTGAGCCAGCAGTTTCAAATAACTCCTGCCACTTAACAGAAAGAAGGAGCTTCATTTGTTGGAATTCCTCAGATTTAAAAACAATGTGTATCAGTCCTTTTGTCTTTTCCTAGGAAGTGTGAGTTACCCAAGTTATGAACTATGTGCTCTGCTAACTTCAGGGCTGGTCAATACTAGCAAGAGGTCCAAAGAGAACATGAAATAATGAAGATGTGGAGAAGCTATAAGTGTTCTTCAAACAGAACACTTCAATACCTAGATTTCATTGGACAGAAAATGAACTAGAATGATGTAATCAACTCTGATAGAACAGAGAATCTTAATGTTGGCTTGGCCCAGACCCTATAAGATGACATACAAATGGATCTCAAATACCATCTGATTATTCACAACTTTGATCCTAAAGCACCTATCCCAACCCATTGGTGAATCAGAACCCACATGGCCAGTTCCCACAGGCTTCTGGAAAGACTTCTCTCCCATCAGAATGGAACCTTGCCTTCCCTCTGGGCCAAGATGACTGCCACAGGCTCTCACGTCAGTGCTCCTGCCAGGATGAACACTGTGTTCATCTCAGTCCCAGCGGAGGAACCCAGACAGATCTGGAACCATCCACACACCCACATCCCCTCTGAACCAGCTGCTTAGAACTCCACAGAGCTCACTGCAGCCATGAGGTCGGGCTGCAGCTAGTGATGGCTGCATACACCCTGCTGGGGCCCCAGAAACACTGGGTGAGATCTCTGTTCAGGGTCCTGGTATGTCCATTGGCCAGTGTGAACACAATGCCTGCATGACACAGCTGGTACCCACACATGGTTTCAATCTCAAAGACTCCTGGCAGAGGAGATGGGGAAGCGGGCCTGGTGGACAGGTGCAGCACAGGCACCAGGAGTTGAAGCTCTGGGGGCTAGCAGAGCCCACCCAGGCTTTCAGAAGCCTCCCCTCTGCAGAGCTCCAGTCTGCTCCACAACAGGGTTCAATTGGTAGGAAGTCAGGCCAGAAGGGAGCACAGAAATATTCAAGCTACAAAAATAAGAATGAGGAATGCAGAACAAGAGCCTGCAATTAGCATGGAGGCCATAGCAATCAGTGCAGGCACACTGGCAAGCCCTTTGGGGTCCCAGGCTGCCTCTCCAAGTGGCAATGGCCTCACAATTGTTCTAGAGAGACCTCTGATACGTAAACCTTTGATTATATATGCTTCCCCAGAATCACAATTTATACTGCTATTATGGGGTATCATCCTCTCAGTGACCTAAAAGGGCTCTGGGTCAGAGAATGTAAAAACAAATGGTGTGCAGTCCACAGATGAGGACTTTGGTTTTGTTTTGGTTTGGTTTTTGGCTTTTGGCTGCACTCACAGAATGCTAATGTTCATGGGCCTAGGATCGAACTCATGCCATAGCAGTAAACAGAGCCATAGCAGTGATAATAACAGATCCTTAACCCACTGAGCCACCAGGGAACTCCCAGGGCTTTTTTTTAAAATGTGAATTATTTGCCAACATTTACATTGAGAAATTGCACATTATAATCCATATTTACAATGCCTCTTGAGAAAGCCGAAGATCTGTCCAAATTGAGCTTGCTATTCAGCATGGCAGTACCCAGCCAGAGCTCAGAGCAGTCTCCAGGTAGGCCATCCACCTGGCTCACCTCCTCACTTAAACAGCTGACCCCATAGGAATTTCAGTTTGAGAGCCCTGGATTCAGCACTTGGTGTTCCAAACAGAGGGTGCTGTATGTATGTGTGGTGGGGTGGGGGGTGAGGGAGATCTGGGGTAACATTAACTGTGGTGGTAGCTGACGTAATAGCTACTGTCCTGGTTGTCTCTGATGAGAATTTGTTGTGGAAGATTCCATGCAGTACAATGCCCATTTCAGGAAGACAGGATAGGCACAGATCTTCAGTGAACAAGCTTTAAACCAACGGAAAGATCAGTGTAGGCTGATTTTGTAAAACACTGAAAAAATTCAAAGTGACAATGATTGATAGGGTATGGGCATGGAGGCTCCATAAAGCAAGCAGGAGATCATAAATTGGAAGTTCATTGCTCACTGTCACACAGGGAACAAAAGCTGCAGCCTACAGCCTCCAATGTGAGATGGACAGATGCAGCCGGCCCCCTCCTGGGTTTTAGGTGTAACGTCCCAGGATATCCATAAAGAGGAGAATCTCTGACTCTAATGTCTGACCTCACATCAACTCAGGATGCCCCTTGGAGGGGTCATTTTTGAGCACTTAGTATGTGCTGGTATTGAATGAGGCACTTCACCTGCACTGGATCATAGAAAAGGAAAAGAATGTGGACTTGAAGTGCAGGCTTGGATTTGGCTGATTGGGTTCAAATACTGGCTTCATGCCATATAAGATGTCCAAACTTGAATGTCTTAGCTCTTTAAAATTTCCTCCCCTCAGCCCAGAAAAGGAAAAATGGATGTAATCTACTATATTTTTGTTACAAGGATTAAAGAGTTGTTTAGTGCAGTAGCTGGCTGATAGTAAATATACAATAAGGAACTATTATCATTATTATTACTATTGTTATTATTACTAAGGCTTTTATCAAGGAAACTGAAAGCCAAAAGGGTAAGCAATTTGTCCCAGATGATCATATAATAAGTAACAGAACCAGTACTCACACTCAGCTTCATCTGCCTAAGGACATTTGTGGTTCTGGCACCTTATTTCCAATGACAGTTCAGGGCTTCCTGGACAAAGAGTAAAGATCCTAAATGAAAAAGAGAGCAAGGGTTTGAATAATGATTTCAAAGTACAGTACTAAATCATTCCTGGTTTCTGGAACATTTCCTACGCCTCAATCCCACTGTTCTATGCATCAGTTGAAGCCATTTTCCATGCACAGGTTAAGCCCAATTCTCCTTGGAAAGACAATGTCATCCATCCCAGACACAAGTCATGCTTAATGGAGAATGGCAGGACAGGGTCATCTGCAAAGCCACTTGGAGCTCAGCCATCCTCCCACATGGAAGGCGAGCTCACTGCCACTCATCCCCACTGTCCTGGACGTTCTCCAGGAATGAGTGACAATTCCTGCCATGTGGGCAGTCAGAGGCATGGGGGTGGTGGAATCGTATGGGAGGTGGACAAAACACGTTGGGGATGAACAAAAGCCAAACAGATGGCATGGCCGCGCTGCAGGTGGCTAAGAAACCACAGCAGCAAGCTGGCTAAGTGGGCATATGCCCAGCCGAAGGAACCAGGAGAGGGGCAGAGAGGTCCAGTCCCAAAGGCACTGTCATGGCAAAGAACCACCATAGCCAGGAAACTAAAGGAGATGTTCACAGACTAGTCAAGAATCAAATCCCAGTGATGTGAGGGGCTCGGGATGATTGGGGAGGGGGAGGGGGGTCAGAAATGGAATAATCAGAAACACAGAGCAGAAGTTAAGAATAGCAGCCAGAAGCCAGCCTGGCCAGGTCTAAAAAATCTGGAACAAGGGACCACTAACACAGGGATGGCAGGCAAAGTTAGGAAGCCTAAATAGACCAAGGGGTCTTCTGATGTCTCAACAAGGGTAAGGGGCCACTTGGATTTCTTTTGGAAGCAGTCACCATCCCCCTTCTCAGAGAAGTCACCATTAATGTGCATAGGCACACATATACACACATAAATATGTGCAGGTATACACATATATGTGTTCTCAGTTATTCAAAAACAGGATTAGACCACATATACCCAAATTTTCAGGATTAGACTACATCACCCAATTTTTCTCACTCAATTGGATCAGTGACATCTTCCAATGTCTGTGAATTTACTGCTGCATGATCACCTTAATGGCTTCATTGTAATCCATCCTATACACATATATGTACCACAACCAACTTAGCCACTCCCTACAGAAGACCAGGTGTGGTAGAGGATATATGGCTTTTCACTGCTATACGCATACAGTTATTATCATTGGTTTTCTCAAGATTAATTCCTGGATGTTGAAGTGGTGAATCAAAGGGTATATGAATTTTTAAATATTTTACTATGTAAGAAAAAAAAAGGCTGAACCAATTTACCCTCTCACCAGCAGTATGAAAGGGTTGTTTCCTACACACCCATCCCAACCCTATATAGTATTATTCCTTTGCAACTTACTAAGTAAAAATGCCACATCATTTTTCTGTTTGTACCCCTCTGCTTACTAAAGAGACTGGACATTTTTATACGTATATCCACAGCTAATCCCGCTACAGAAAGGTGTCATTTTTGAAAGAGATCGGTGAAACTAGCTGGTCAGTTGCTCAGACATGACCTCAGAGAGAGTCCTTCTTCAAGTCTGCAGGTTCTATCATGGGTTCAAGGGGCTGCACCTCAGCTCTGCAGATGTAAAACCTGACTTCTTCTGTTTACTCAAGTATGTTCTTGCTCTGGAAACAGATGTTTACTAAGAAAGTTCACAGGAGATGGATTGTTTAACCAGGAGGCTAATTTATCAACTTGCAATAAAGAAATATCATCGTTTCAACAATGGGGATATTCATGTCGATTAACTAGGATACTCCCTTCTGGAAAGCAGATTAATAATCAGAAGGTTACTCGATGAATAAAAATGTATCCCCAGAGACAGAGAGGAGTAGCAAGATGGTATTTCTAGAGAGCAGAATACATCTGCAGACAGAGTTAGAGTCCTCCACACTGGTGAATTCTATCTCTAATTCCACGTGTCTTGACAGTTACTCTAACCAAGCCCATCCAGACACCCACTCCCTTCCCAGACATGGTCAGGAGGTCTGTGGCCATGGATAACCCACATGATGATCAAACTAACAACTTCAGTCACATTCACCTCCTACTCTAACCTACAAAGTTAATCAGCCACACAGGCCCATGGGCACAAAACCAATAGCTTCCACTGATGCTCTATTCTAACCTTCTGGGCCAATCAACCAAAATCAATATCCTCTCTCTGTCTCAGTCTGTCTCTTCCATCTGCTCTCTCTAGGCCTTGGTTATTGTCTCTGTCTTTCTCTGTCTCTCTGTCTCTGTCTCTGTCTCTCTCTCTCACACACGCATATACACACGCACACTCACATACACACGCACACTCACACACACACACACACTATTTCTTTCTTTTCTCATACTGTGATCCAAATGTTTTCTATTTTGACTTAGCCTTCTTTTGTTGCATGAATCCATATTTTGCCTCCCCACCTTATATCTACCTGAGATCACCCACTGGCTCTCCATCTAGGATGGATGTACTCTGTATAAACCGAGTTATACTCGGAGCCAGAGGATAAACATGGCTTACCTGAGAAACTCATTTTTCTAAATGTTACATAATTTAAAGCATTTCAAAAGCAGATATGTAGCAGAATACAAAATGTATGTTTTTTTCATAGAAAATATAATTTTTGAAAAAAAAGAGACTCAAAGAAATTCCATGTTGCCTAAAGTTTTTGATGAAACCCCCGGCCAGTCCTCACCCTCCACACCCTCACTCCACCATGGGAGGCTATGCAGCCTGGTCCTCTGCCTCTTAAAGGCACTTTGGTAGGAAGGTTTATGAAGCATTAGTATTGGCAATCCATTAGGATAAAGGATATGAGCAAAAATCAGATAGACATGTCAGATGGACCTAGGGTCAGATGACAGACTTGGGATCAGACAGACATGGGGTCAGACAGACTTTGGGTCAAATAAACCTGGCTTGGAAAACAGCACCCCCTTTACTAGATGAGTGCCTTCACTAGATGAGTGATTTATTTACTGCCTCTAAGCCTCAATTTCCTCATTTGCTAAATGGGATAATAACAAAATAACTGATGGCATGTTTGAGAGTCATGAGAGTCAATAAAATTTGCACTATTGATTTTTAAAAATGTATTCGTAACCAATCTTGGCTTGGCTCTTGGGCTTCCATTTCTGCTGGTAGTGGAACATGTTTAATCCTTTAGTAGAAGATAACCTGGTCTTTTCTAATTCAAGATGTACTTTGGGGGGTAAAGGTTGACTTAAGTTCAAGGTTCAGCTCTTAAACTTCCTTGTCCCTGGGAGATATCTGGGTACAAAGGGATTCTTCACACTATTAGGATAGAGCCATGCCTAGCCCCCCTGCTGGAGTTCACACCTGTTCTGATCCACGTGCTGTAAGTGTTCACACCAGCATAGCCACAGCCTGGGCCGGAAGGAGGAAGACAGGCCTCCTTGTTCTACACCTGGGTTGATCCAATATTGGTAGCTTCTGCTACTGTGCCTTTTCTAGGTGGTACACTGCCTTTCCTGGCAGCATCCAGCTGTCTCCCAGGCTTCCAGTGCACAGACCCTCTAAGAGGTAGCCAAGGTTCTCCAGGATCACATGACCACCAGGGCATCCTCCTCGGTGTCTCAGTCAAGCATCTCCAAGGGCAGCACACTGGCACTCACTCCTGGGCTGATGCTCACACCTTCTCTGCTCAAGGGACTGGAGTGTAGGTGGGGGATGTTAGAGAGCAGATGTCTTTGGGAAGCCTAGCAGATATTCTCCCAAAGATGGGAATAGATAGAACCCATGACAACTTTGCCATTTACAAAGCAACTTCCTGGTTTATCCTCTCCCTCTGCAATCAACCTCTGCCCACAAAAGAACATGTCCAGGCGAGATGTAGGATCTTTGAGGTCGGCTCTGAGCCACAAGTTGTTCAAATAGTGTTATGCATCAAACAAAAGTTGTCCCGTGTTCCCAGCCCAAAATTAAATGTCTTAAGTGATCAAAAGTGAAATAGCTACTGACAAAAAAGGCAGGCAGAAGATACACATAAACTTGAAACATATACAAATCATGACTCAAATTTGACTCTTATCTCTAAGTATCATGAGAATTAACTAATGTTGAGCTCCTGAAGGATATAAGTGATGTAGAAATGCTAAACAATTTACATTTGCTGAGCCACTTACTATGTTGCCTGAAATACTGCGCAATGCTGATATTCTAGAAGATTAATCCCCCCCAAAAGCAAATGACTTCCAAAGTGGCTTGATAAATGACAAGGAAATAGCAGTTTTATGAATCTCATACTGATGTTTTTGTGCTCCGATGGAACAAATATTAAAAGAGAAAAATCTATCCATATCTCCAGGGTAATATTATGGTGCCTAGGTAGCTGCACCTGGCTTTCTGAAAAAAGCCATGCCAACAAAACAGCTTTCCCTGAGGGAGTTCCCACAGTGGCATAGTGAGTTAAGGGTCTGGTGTTGTCTCTGGGGTGACTCAGGTCACTGCTGAGATGCGGGCTTGATCCCCAGCCCAGGGCAGTGGGTTAAGGATATGGTGTTGCTGCACCTGTGGCATAGGTCACAGATGAGGCTCAGAAATTTCCATATGCTGTGGTTGTGACCCCAAAAAAGAAACAAAACAAAACAAAAAAACCCAGCTTTCCCTAAAGCTGGCATGTGAAGAAATGGGTTTGCTATTTCAGTGAACATTTCTTGAACATGTTGAAAATACGAAGATAAGGAAAGTGATGCCTCCCCTGAGCTTGCTGGCCCTCACATGATATTCTGACTTGATCATTTCTCTACCTTGTCAGCTAGTGCAATTCCTGGGACTCTCCCAGTTTTCTGGGCTTCAACAGCCTGGTGATCCTTTTCCCACCTCCTGGTTCCTCAAACGCTGAATCCAATGAGTCACTAAGACCCTGGGTGACTGCTCCAATCCCTCCTCCTTGGTTGAGAGTTGCCCCCAGAGCCATAATTCCCCAGAATTTGCAGGCTGCCTTGGCCCTAGGCATAGATGCACAGATGGCCCAAAGCCATCCTCACAGCCAGGGCTAAAAGCCCAAGCAGATCCAGGGCTACGACAAGGGGCTCCCCCTGTATCTCCTCCACCAGCCCTACCCAAGGAGGCCACAAAGCAGAGAGATGACAATGTGAACATTCAATGAGGAGACGTCAAGGGATGGAGGGGAAAAAAAGAGAGAGAGAGAAGATGGTAAGATAAGAAGGAGATGGAAGAGGGAAAGGAAGGGGTGCAGAAGCCAGGCGAGAGGGCACAGTTAGAACCCCAGGAAAAGCTCAATGGCCCTGCTGATAGATGGAAAGCAGAGAGCAGATTCTTAGACAAATGCCACTTAATGAAATAGTGTCGGGAGCTCCAAAAGGCCTCCAGTTTGTCCAAGCATACTTCTCAATAATGGAGATGGGAGTCAGGAGCATGTTAGTAAGCAGAGCTGAGAATATTTTTTTTAAATGACACCAGGTTTCACCCCCAAAGATAGTCATATTCTGAACAGAAGACTCTGAGAATTTTCCATCTGAAATTTGCAACTTCAAATAAGGATAAGCAGGAGTTTCCATCATGCCTCAGCAGAAACAAACCTGACTAGTATCCATGAGGATGCATGTTTTATCCCTGACCTCGCTCATTGGGTTAAGGATCCGGCATTGCCATGAGCTGTGATGTACATTGTAGATGAGGCTCAGATCTGGCATTACTGTGGCAGTGGTGTAGGCCAGCAGCTGCAGCTCCGATTTGACCCCTAGCCTAGGAACCTCCATATGCCATGGGTTCAGCCCTAAAAAGATCAAAAAAAAAAAAGGATAAGCAAAGGCAACACCCTGGCTCATATGTCCCAGAATGACTGGTAACCTTGGCTACTAGAAAAGGTGTGCTTCCTGCAATGGTCTGTGGCTCCTGAGCAGTGTGATTGGGGGGCGCAGGGGAGGGAGCTGGCACCTGGAAGTCCTCTCTCCTCTAGGACCATCTTTCTCATCAGCTCACTGATGCTAAAGCTCCAGTTTCATTGGGAGGAGGAAAGAAATGAGCAACCCGGTGCTGAGTGCCTATCCCATGCCAGTTCTATGCCAGAGGATTTTCATACATTACCTCATTTATTCCTCATAGGTAAAGATGTCTAATCCCCATTTTACCGAAGAGAAAATTAAGGCTGGAAGTAGTTCAGAACACTTCATGTATCACACAGCCAATAAGAGGCAGAGCCAAGACTTGGGCTCTTTCAGCACCCAAATCCCCAATCTATCCCCTGCACTACCACCAGGCTTAGCACTTTATCTGCTGGTGACGGTGCTATCATCCCCAAAAAGAACTGCACACTTTTAGATGTCCCTAGCTTATTCATTCAGTATGTATCTATTTAACACTTTGTGGATATCATTCATATACCAGGTATTTGAGTCCGATTAATGTGCCAGGCACTGTGCTTTTGGGGGTACCATAGCAATTGACCCAAATGTGATCTTGGTGCCCTAGTGGGGAAAGGGGGCATAAAACAAGTAAATAGATGAATTACAAATTGCAAATTTGGATTGTGCTATGAAGGAAATAAACAGGAGGCTGGGACCGAGAGAAGCAGGGGAAGGATGGCCTGCAATAGAGGATGACATTTAAGACAAACTTTGTAGAATGAGGGGAGTGGGCCTGGAGTCTGGGAGAAAGGGAGTCCAAGCAGCAGAAACAACCCATGACAAGATCCATAGCATGAAACAAGCTTAAAGAAGGTTCCTCTGACTGGACAATGGTGAGTGAATGAAGCAGGGCTGTGCAGGATGTTTGAGAAACATCCTGCAGGGTTCTGCATTCCCTTTGGGGACTCAGGGCTTTGTGCTCTGTGCAAAGAAAGCCTTGACGGATTAGGATCAGAGAAGGGATGTGATCCAATTATGTTTAGAAAAGATTTCTCTGGCTACACATAGAAAATGGACTCTCAGAAGCCAACGGTAGATAGAGGGAGAACTGTTAGCAGACTGTGGTAGTATTTTAGAAAAGAGATAAAAGATGGCCGGAATAGAGTGGTGGTGACAGAGGTGGAAGGAAGTAGCTGGCTCTTCCAGGACTAGAGGGGAGCCTCTGGTTTGGAGGCTGAACGAAAAGGACTTGCTAACAGACAGGGTAGGGGAAGCAAAGATGGAGGTGACCACTGGGCTTCTGCTGGAGAAATTAGGTAGATAATAGAGTCATTACCTAGATGATTTGGTAGGGGAAGAAGAAGAAGAACATAGTTCTGATGCTGAACTCTTGGTTCCTGAAATTGGAGACATTCAGGGAAGAGGGGATGTCTATTAAAACCCTGCTCTGTGAGAGAGGACAGCTCAGGAGAAATTAATGTTGTTAAAACTGAGAGAAGGAATAAAGACGTAGGAAAAGACCAGGGAAGATACTGACATTCAGTGATCTGGTGAAGGCAGAAGAGTTAGCAAAGAAAACCAAGGAGCAGCTGGTAATGTCTTAGGTGAAACAGAAAAGGAGATGTCACAGAAGCCAGGAGAGAGGCCGTCTTAAAGGCTATGTTAAGGCTGCTGAGAGGTGAAGAAAAATAAAAGGATAAAATGACAAATAAGAGAGACTTCTCATCCCAGAAGAGTTCACAGTCTGAAGAAGACTGACCTGATTGATGAAGGAATAAAAAGCTCGTGTAACATTTATTGAGCAATTACTATGTGATGGGAACTAAGCTAACTGATTGATATCCATTATCATCAAAGCCTCCAGTGACACAGGAATCATTATTATCCATTTCACAGGTGAGGGAACTAAAGCTTGGAGAGAGTTTGTAGCTCATAAAAGTCACAGGGCTGGTAAGGGGGAGAATCCGTACTTAAATGTAGGCATGTGGTTCCCAAGGCACATTCATAAACACAAAGGTATCTGCCTCAAGCTGGGGACACAGACATACATCCCACTCCCTTATTACTCTTTTTGGCTTTTTCCTGCCTAACTTCTGGTTCTCCTTATCCCCAAAGACACCCTTGCTAGGAACCTAGGATGGCTCTTCTCGCTACAGTGACCTTGTTCGTTGTGGCAGTGATGATGAAGGATCAGCTCTCGTGGCATCAGTTCATGCCCCTGCCACCCCCTCACAGACAGCTACAAGGTTAACCTTGCTAGAACCCTAAATCTTGCCCAAAGCCCCATTGGTGCCCCAACTACAAGAACTGGCTGGGGAATATTTAATCTTCACTTTAAATCAGACACTGATCAGATCAATCTCAAGTACTCTGGACATCGGTTAACATGGCAAAGCAGCAAAGGGAGTAATCATTTGCTGATAAAACTGAGAAAATGGAAGAAAAAGCTATTTCAGCTTAAATTGTTTCCTATAAAACAGTTTTAAAGGTAAAAGGTACTATCTTCTTGTCAGTGTCAACATTTCTCTTGCTGGATAAGTAAAATTATGTTTCTGTCAACGATGAAATCTCTCCAAACGGGAGATGACATTTTGTTTGGTTTCTGGCAAGGAAAGATTGGGTCTGATAAAACCGGTGACTATGTGGATGCATAAAAACATTTGCATAGAAGACAAGGGAACATTACTCCTTTTCTACTGTCTGCTGTGAGTGCATGCCCAGAACTCTTAAACCTTGCCTAATTTGGCTCAATTGACTTGATGAATGTTTTTCACTGAATTTCTGCCTGTCTTTTGGGTGAGAGATACAGTCAGAGACTGTGTGCTACTGCTTTCTTTCTATCACCTATTATCCAAACTCACTGCTTGATTATCCAGCAGCCAATATTAAGATAGACACTTGCTCTCTGGCCCCCAGCAGTGCTATCTTGCTGACCCACCTAAAGCCATAGTCCATCACTTGTTCATCTGAATTCAGTTGCATCACAAAATCAAAACCGGTTTAAGAGGTACCTGATTCTGCATGAGAACTCAATATTTGAGGCTCCTGAGCTAAAGAGATACTGGTTTTCCAGCTGCACTTCACCTTTCTCTCTCCGATGGATGACTTGCCAGCTGAGCCCACAGGCGTTAATACCCTCACCGCTAAGTGGAAATCCCCATGACCTATGGCTGCAGAAAGGGGACAAAGGAATTGTTTTGAAGGGTTAAAGCAATTCCCTCCTGTAGGAGAGAATCAAGCCCCCCTTATTTCATAGTTGCTGAGCTAAAGCTTGCAGTGGCATGGCATCTAGCATCAGCTTGTGCCCAGAAAACCCGGGCTAAGAAAGAGAAGAAGGAGCACAGCTTGAGCATGCATTAATACATTAATATGCTCAGACTTAGCAGAAATGGAATTCTCTAAGATATTAAGAGGCTTCTGTGTCTCACCTTATAGCACAGCTCTGATGCTGTTCTCAGATCTTTCATGGCTGATTCTTCTCAAATTAACAGTTAATCTGAGTCATAGGCACATTTTGGAAAGTTGTAAATGTGGAGCTTGAACCAAGCTAAAATTGCACATGTATGAGAAACAGAAATGGCTAGGAGAAACAAGTGAAGGAGAATTTAGAAGTAAGAGTTTAACTATTTCCATGGATCTATCCAAAGAATATGACTAAATGCCGTTTTTATTCCCATTCACACAAATATTAGGAATTTAAGATTTTTTCTAAATTATGCCATTATACAAAGCATAATTGCACTTTCTCCCACTTCTGCCCTCTTTCTCTTTCTCCACCCTACCCTGCCTCTAAATAAATCAAATTTACAACATAAGATGTGGCTGATTACAACCTTCAATATTATTTAGCGAGCCATCAAGACAGAAAAAAAAAAAATGCTGCCAGTTTAAACCCTGACACAGACACACACCTTGCTTTCAGAGATGTTGAAATGTGAAAAAAGGGTTCATAAAATCTATGAACCACATTCTACACACACACATGCACATAACACATACACACATACTACACTCATCAATGAATTTCTCTAACAAGTATAGAAAAACTGTCATCGAGAACCAATTTTCCAAACAGGCTTGATTTGTGCCACCCTTGGAAAGGAGGGGGTGGGAAGTTTGAAGTTTATTTTATGGCACACATTTGCTGCTCTAAAGACAACCCAGAACACCATTGACAGATAATGGACCACATTTCACATCTGAGAAATGTGTCTTATTTTAAAACTGAAAGCAGAGAAAGTCATTAGATCTGCTTTCGCTCTTGCCACAGAATGGCAGGGCAATTTTCATTATACCTGCTCCTTTTTGTTTTCTTCATTTTCCATTTTCCTCTTCTACATTCATCTTTATTCTTGCTATCTTTTTTTTTTTTTTACTTGAAATCTAATATAGGCATCTCCATAGCTCATTAACGTGGCCTGCCTCAAAGCTCCTTAATAATAACTTATTGTACATGTTTATTACACTTGATAGGAAGTAATTTTATTGAAGCCCCTTTGTCTCCTCATTTGCAGGTAATCTTGTGTCTCCACATGGGTAATACTATCCCTAAGAAAGTATTATTTTTAGCATTATTCTTGTTTGTTATAACCAGGGAGATGATAATGAGAATTCATGAGGCTGCAGAGCAGGTACAGTGACTCCATCTCTAAAACAGCCTACTGCCTAACTATAATGAAGATGCTTTGTATATATTTGGCATAATATTCCTGACACCTAATGGTGGCCATTTTCTCTTCAATACTAAGGATTTGTTTAGATCAACTTACCCATTGCACTGGGTATTCGTTAAAGCCTTCCTTATCTAGGTCACTGTTACAAAAGGCGGGTGCCAATTAATTGAAGTTTATTTATTCATTAAGTGAACATTTATTAAGTGTCCAACCTTTTGCCCGGACACCCTAGAAGGTACTGAGGATAGGTTAATAGCTAAGGCATCAGCCCAGGCCTGAGGTTTAGCAGAAAAGAGAACCCTCCCCACCCAAACATATGTTAATTAAACATGAACTGGTATATTTGTCCATTCCAGCTGCTGTAGCAAAATGCCACAGACTAGGTTGCTTGTAAAAAAACAAACCCAATTCTGGAGGCTAGAAGTCTGAGATCAGGGTATCAGTATGGTCAGAGGGCTTTCTTTCTTCGGGGTAGCAGACTTCTCACTGCATCTTCACATGGCAGAAGGGGCCAGGGAGCTCTATGGGATTTCCCTTATAAGAGCATTAAGCACACTTTCAAAGCCTCCATCCACATCATCTAATCACTTCCCAAAGGTCCCAACTTCAGCACCATCACACTCTGCATTAGAATTCAACATGTGAATCCAAGGAGGAAACATTCAGATCATCACATCCAACAACCTCCAGACAGTTAAACTAGTACTGTCCCTCCACTATTTTCTCCATGTACCAGAAATGATCACCTCTTTCCCTGGATCCCTGTTCCCCTCAACTAAGACAGTTCAAGCCTGTGTCTATAGCATTCCCACCTTCTAATCCCACAAATACCCACAAGATTTATTCTTAAGAACAAAAGAAAAAGGGGAGTTCTGACTGTGGCTCAGCGGTAACAAACCCGACTAGTATCTATGAGGATGCAGGTTAGATCCCTTGCCTCACTCAGTAGGTTAAGGATCCAGCACTGCCACGAGCTGTGGTGTAGGTTGCAGACACAGTTCAGATCCTGCATGGCTGTGGCTATGGCTGCGGCATAGTCCAGCAGCTACAAATCTGATTCGCCCCCTAGCCTGGGAATTTCCATATGCCACAGGTGCAGCCCTAAAAAAATTTTTTAAATAAAAGGGATGGAGTTTCCATCGTGGCGCAGTGGTTAACGAATCCGACTAGGAACCATGAGGTTGCAGGTTCGATCCCTGCCCTTGCTCAGTGGGTTAACTATCCGGCGTTGCCATGCGCTCTGGTGTAGGTCACAGATGCGGCTCGGATCTCGCGCTGCTGTGCCGCTGGTGTAGGCTGGCAACTACAGCTCCGATTAGACCCCTAGCCTGGGAACCTCCATATGCCATGGGAGCGGCCCAGGAAATGGCAAAAAGACAAAAATAATAATAATAATAATAAATAAAAGGGAAATATCAATTAGAGGTAGAGCCTATTCCATCATTTATATCCTCTGCTTCATTTCTCTGAGGCCTTCAAACAAAACTAGAATGTGTTCAATTTTACTTTAACCATTTATTATGGAAAATTTCGAATATATAAATTAGAAAGACAACACTATGAACCCCATGTACTTCTTCCCAGCCTTAATAATTACCAACAATTCTGCCATTTTTATTTCATCTCTGCCTCTACTAACTCCAAACTCCCTGTCCATCCCACTCCCTCCCCCTATCCCTTGGCAACCACAGTCTGTTTTCTATGTCTGTGAATCTTTTAATCCAAAACAGTTTTCTCTCCATTTCTAAGCCATTTATTTTTGTCCAGTGGTTTAATGCATCCTTGAGGTGTCATCCAACATGTTCCCCTTTCCTCTGTACTTTCTATAAACTGGTAGTTGGATCTAGAGATTTGATTACATCTAGGTTTAATATTTTTACTGACAAGATGCTGCTATATCCTGTTGCATCAACCACATCAAGAGGCACATAATATCTGCTTGTGCCACTTTTTCTGATAATCAATGAGTTCAGATGGTGTCAACCTGATTTACCCACTAAAAAGTCTCCCCATGATCTTTCACCTAGTGTTTGTGTAGCCATTGATAATCATGGCCTAGAGCCACTATTCCATCAGGGATTTTATTTCAATTAATCATTTCACGTTACAAGTATACCATAGAATGAGATCATTTACCCCCATACTGATCGAGCTAAATCAGAAAAAAAACTAAGTTAAAACTTTTTTAAAGCACTGAAACGCACTTGAGACAGCTATCCAAAAGATAAAGAAATAAGTTGCAGAGTTCACCTTATAGATCCCTCCACCTCTTTTGAGAACAAAAACTCTATATTAACTGAAAATCTCCTGGACTACCTACCTGAGATCACTTGTCCTTTTAATATCTACTGATTAAGAAAATGTAAATGATGAAAAGCTTCTATGAATTCAGTGACCCAATAAACAGGGTTATCTATTCTACTGATCACAGCAGTAGTCTATATATATCCTTAAAATACAACAAAGTATATTTCATAGGGATAAAATGTAATTTTAAATCATACAAGTTGCAGACTTTCTTCCCTCTGCATTACATCCCAAATCATACCCTCGAACGAACTGATCACTAAAGAGAGACTGGTATAAGAGAACTTCAGGCTGCATGTAACAAAAAGTCTGTAGGAGTTTACAGAAAGCAAAGAACAAGATTTTCTGGCTAGATTTTCTCCCCCTCCACTCTCTACCCTTTGATGTTCTCAAAATAGACTGCAGAAGCCTCAAATTCCTATTCCAATTATTCTGGATGCTGAGATTTGACATGCCCTGCTCATGCTATGTGTGAGACACAGTGCTGATTCAGTTGACAAAGTTTTCTTACAGATATGCAACTCTGGGCAGCCCCCTTTTCTTCCCCCACTGGAGTCCACAGTCCAGCAACTGCGCACAATGGGTCTCTGGTACTTTGGTTCCTAACATAACTACCAGAGACCCATTGTGGGTAGTTGGTAGATGGCTCTACCATCACCATCCCACAGTAATATTAACAGTGCTCTCCATTAAGTGCCTAGACAAATCTGGAAGGCAAAAAAAGCATATTCTCCCCATAAGGCCACCTTTTAGGCTAGAAGTTGGTTCCCCAAGACCAATTAGATAGGCTACAGTACCATCAGTCCTAGAGGCAACCAAGGTAAGGAACCCCAGTGGCCTACTCTTTGGCTAAGGCCAGAAACACACACTGTGCAACTGCCTGGTTAGGTTGGTTTCTCACAGACAAGATATGAGGCTGATCTGGCCACTGACCTAAATTCTGATGCTTGCAGCACACTCTTATGGGCCCTGACTCATCCCCCTTCCTCTAGATAACAGACCACTTGATATTTCTGGTGATAATCTCCACTCAAAGGTATGTTATTCCAGAGCTCATGAGGTAAAACTTTGGAAATTGCGGAGGCATGAAGTGACTTGTTGCAAGCAGAGCTGATTTTGCAGAGATGCCAAGAAGATGAGGAGCAGCTTCAATCCATCCATCAGAAAGAATTTGCAAAACATCTTGAATGAGTGAGTTCCCTGAAAAGACAGCTCATGAGAGGTTTAGGGAGGCAGAGTGAACCTGAGGAGAATGGCAAGGCTGCCAGCTAAACCAAGGCTCCTGTCCCAATCCTTAATCCCTAATTTTGCCCTAGAGCTATTTTCTCAATATTCAAAAACCAGAGGGACAACATGCCATGATCCAAAAGGCTAAGTACACTCTCTCCGGCAAGTCTTGTCCAATATTCCTCTTAATATTTTTTTAGAATGGCTCAACTAGAACATACTTCTAAAATGCAAATCATGAGGGAAAAAAACAAAACAACATCATACGAACACTGACTCCAGCCTTGAGAAATGAATCCTGACAAGATACACGTAAAACTTTTTTAGAGAACCACTGTGTCTTCCTGCCTTGCCTCTTCAAGTGAAACTAGACAGTAATGAAGTCAGGCTCAGTGTTCATTCATTCATTCATGTATAAGCATTTATTGGGCAAGCCTGCGCTAAGAGGTGCAGAGATGAACAGGACAGATTGCTGGTCCACAATTTCCTGATCTAGCCAGTTAGATAGAAAACTATGGAACTAACTTCAGAGCCACAAGGGAGGATGTCTCTACAGTAGAAGTGAGTCTCTCATGCCATGGATGCAGCATTCTAATTTCTCAGTGGGCAGTGAGGGAAAGCTATGCAGGAACATGTCTCTGGAGTCTTTTTTCTGACCTCAATTTATTGCAGCTGCAGGCTGTGGCCCTGGAATAAGAAGAGTTTAGATTCTATTCAGCTTTCTGGGTTTTCTGTGGCCAAAGCTCTCATCCAACAATGATAGCCACCTGAGGAGAATGATTCCTGGAAAAAGAGGAGAGTGACTTAATCAAAGACCACCTCCCCAGCGGGACGATGGAAGAAGAAAGAAGTAAGGGGACTCTTAACAAATATTTACTCCACTTGGTGATGGATAGCACAGATGAGAAAGTTGAAGTTCAGGCTTCATACATTAAAAATTTGGGGCATTCCTCCATGGCTCAGCAGGCTAAGTACCCAGTGTTGTCATTGCTGTGACTCAGGTCGCTGCTGTGGTGCAGATTCATTCCCTGGCCTGGGAACATCCACATGTCATGCGTACACTCAAAAAAAATTTGTTTTTTATTGCAGTAACTGTAGATTCACATGCATCGTAAGAAATAATGCAGAGAGATCCCTTGTACATATTTCCCAGCTTCCTCCAAAGGTAACATTTTGCAAAATCACACTCTACCATACGATCCAGCAATCCCACTCCTGGGCATATATCTGGACAAAACATTCATTTAAAAAGATACACATTCGCCCCTATGTTCATTGTAGCACTATTCACAATAGCTGAGACATGGAAACAACCTAACTGTCCACTGACAGATGACTGGATTAAGAAGATGTGGTACATATATACACAATGAAATAAAAAAGAACAAAATAATGCCATTTGCAGCAACATGGCTGCAACTAGAGATTCTCATACTAAGTGAAGTCAGAAAGAGAAAGACAAATACCATATGATATCACTTATAGGTGGAATCTAAAATATGGCACAAATGAACCTATCCACAGAACAAAAAGAGACTCACAGACATAGAAAACAGACTTATGATTGCCAAGGGAGAGAGGGGCATGGAGTGGGATGGACAGGGGATTTGGGGTTGATAGATACAAACTATTTATGTTTAGAATGGATAAGCAATGAGGTCCTTACCATACAGCACAGGGAACTATATCTAATCTCTTGGGACAGAACATGATGGAAGATAATATGAACAAAAGAGTGTGTATATATATATATATGCATATATACATACATATATATATGCATATATACATACATATATATATGCATATATACATATATATATGCATATATATACATATATATGAATGACTGAGTCACTATGCTGTACAGCAGAAACTGACACAATACTGTAAATCAACTCTACTAAAAATAAAATTTTTAAAAAGGGAAAAAAAAGAAAAATGAGAACAAGAATATCCTCTTGGGAGGAGCCAATGAAATATTTTACACGCAGGGTTTTCCCTTGGTTTGGGCTTGTATGAAATCCTTACAGAAGATTTTGACACTTTTATAGGAAGGAAGGAGGGAAGGAAGGAAAGAGAGGGAGGGAAGAAAGGCCAGTGCATGGGTTGCGGGAAGGCTAAAGTAATCATGCAATTAGCCTGATGTTAATAAATGATTATAGTATCATCCTTTCACACCTTAAATAAGAAGCTGGGAGAAATATTCAGGGCTGCCATATGAAGATTCACATTCCAGAGGCTGTTGTCTATTCCATCCCCTTTCAAGGACAGCACAGACCTCTTAACCACATATTTATCTGTCACAAAATACCTCTGGTGTGAGTTCCCTACTGGTCTAGTGGTTAGGACTTGGTGCTTTCACCGCTGCAGCCCGGCTTCAATCCCTGGTCTAGGAACTCAAATTCCACATCAAACTGCTACACACCACAGCCAAGGGGGGGGGAAAAATACCTCTGGTGCCCTCAATCAGCCACAATTTGTAGCCTATTGAAGACAGAACACATATTTTTAGAAAGCTTAACAGTGACACACCACTGCTCACCCCGGAGACTTCTTCTCAGGATAACTCACTTCCTGTCAAACAGTGGAGTCACACAATGGGGTGGCTCATTGGGGAAGAGCCTCTTTAATGCCCAATAGCCTTAATGGACCAATCTTTAAACAGACCTCCCAGTATGAAAGCTGATTAATCATAGAATCAAGAGGAAAGCTTCTCTTTAACTTTCCATTTCCTTTCTGGCAGAAGACAGATCTGTAATGGGATTTTAACACAGCTTTTTGCAGCTCCCGACTTCTTGAGCAGTAAAACCAGCTTCATGGCAATATTTTTCCTCCTCCACCACCTCCCTAGCTTTGGGGATCAAATTTTTTCAAATCTGTCTGCGGATGAATCTGACGAGCTTCCTTCATTATTTATCCTGGAGGAAATGAGGAAAAACCATTACCAGTTTGCCTCGCAGCACTTGGCAAGGCTAACCACTGAGTACGCTGGTGTCCTGTTTAATCAAATAATTTATTTACACAGGATTGACATTTCTGGTCATACGTCACATTAAAAAGAAGAAAAGCTGAGGCTCTGTCAGCAATGTTCTCCTTTAATTCCTATGAGATATAAATTTGTTCTTCCCCCTCTTAAGAAAAACTTCTTAGATCTCTAGTCTTTAATATGGAAACATCCCCTCTCTTCACTCTGGGGATTAGGGGCAAAAGGAAGGGAAGGTGCTAGAACATGCACTCACCGAGGTCTGCCTAGCTCACTGCCATGCCTGAGTGGGCACCTGCCTGTGGGAAGAGGAAGGAGTTTGTCTCACACCAGACACCTTCCCTAGAGTATGAAGTTCGACCAGGCTTCCTATTTACCCTGGGTTCCAAATAAGAGGTCAGAGAGCAGTGTTGAGGCAGGCTGCCTGCCTTCTGGGTTTTGGAGGATACGCTCTGACTCCCTGCCTCTTCATGTTAACCAACAAATATCAAAATCGCATCATGTGCAAGGGGCTGAATGTCAAATATGTGAAGCCAGAAAACCATCCAGTGGGGAGAAGGGAGCGACTGTAGCAACCACGTACCACACTCAGTGCTAGGAATGGACACACATTTTCTCCTTGAATTCCCATGAGATACAAATTTATCCTCCCCCATTTTACCCACATAGAAACTGGAGCTCAGAGGAGTTAATTAACTTCCCCAAGGTCACACAGCCAGGACAGAACCCAAGCTCATCTTCTTCCAGCTACATCACAAATTATCCCTGGTCTGCTGATTATTAGCTACTGTTCTTCCCCATGTCTTTTTCCCCTCCATTCACAAATGGTCACCGCTTTACCAGTTTTTTTCTTCTTTGGACTACTACGGCTTTAGGACTACCCTCTCCCTGATAACTCCCCAAAGGGTTTTTATTTATGTTACTACCAAATTCATCCAACAAGTTGGGTCAGATTCAGAGAGAATGGAATGATTCATCATCTAAATATTCTATATATACCCCACCTGGTACAGCTGTATAAAAATTGTAGGCTATGAATCTTCATATCTAGCGCTGGAAAACAAGTATGTGACCCCTAAGAACAAATCTGGGGGGCACAAACCCTGAAAAACATAACTGTTATCTCTTCCATTTCTATGCAATTAAAACTGCAAATAAATAAGCAAATAAATAAGCAAGTAAGCAAATACATGAATAAATAAATAAGGGGAGTTCCCATTGTGGCGCTGCAGAAATGAATCTGACTAGTAACAATGAGATTTTGGGTTTGATGCCTGGCCTCACTCAGTGGGTCAAGGATCTGCCATTGCCATGAACTTTAGTGCAGGTCACAGATGCAGCTGGGATCTGGTGTTGCTGTGGCTGTGGCAGAGGACAGCAGCTGTAGCTCCAATTCGACCCTTAGCCTGGGAACCTCCATATGCTGCAGGTATGGCCCCAAAAAGCAAAATATAAATAAATAAATAAATAAATAAATAAATAAATAAATAAATAAAATAAGGGTTCAAATGAAGTAAGGACCATCAAGAAAGCCTGATGTGTTCCTTCTTTGCTGTCACTGATTACAACCCTCTCCACCTCCATGCTGTGGCAGCTCCCAGGCTCTCTTATGCATTCACCTCTGGGAGCAATGACATTTGCTGATTACACCCATTTGGTTTTTAGAGGCCAAGGTGGATTGTATTCGCCTTTCCTATTAGCCTAGCAATACCTCCCTGTATTTTTTGCAGTAGATTTTCTAAACTGCAATAGGTTCTAATCAATCTTCCTGGCTTCATTTCTCAGAATCTCACAATCTCCTCAAGGAACATTTCAACCCTGATTTATCATCATTACCAGACCCTAAATATTCACCAGATTCTATATTATTTATTACACCTAGTTAATTTCCCTGTTCTGGACTTATGGGTCGAATCACAGAGCATGTGAAAGACTAGCCACACAATATGTCACAAAGACTCTACTATAACGCAGAGTCACATTTAGAAAGAAAAGTTTCACCTCCACCTCCTACAGCATAGCTTTGAACAGCAGCTGAGCCCTTCTGCTTCTCTTCAAGAAATTGCCCCACATCCAAGCACAGGCTCCCAGCAACCCCTGAACGGCAGGCCAGCAGATGCAGAGCATCAACTTTCCCACGTCCCTCCTGCCTCGCAGGAAAAGCTCCCTCCCCCCACCACCTGCTGCTCTATTGGAGCCTGGCAAGGGGCTGCAGGAGAAAGTGATTCCAGGTCAGCCGCAAGTGGGCAGAAAGTGTCCAAAGGCTACAGCAAGATGAGAAGTGAACGCAGGTCACAGGGCTATTCTTCTGGGACAAAACAACACTCCTCATTTGATCTTCCTAGAGAACAGAACCCCCAGTGGTGACCCTCTCAAGGAGACAGGTCACACACACACATCATCCCTCATGCCTTTCTAGAGGCTACCGTGGGCTTTCCAGTCCACACATCCCATCGCCCTCCCTTCCCCCAAATAAGGGAATCTCAGTTCAGTCAGTGGCACAAGCAACACTTGAAGGGGTTCCATCCAAATTCTCTTCCAAGAAAAACGTCTCTGACTTATCCAGGGTTCTGTGCTCCAAGAAGACCTTTCAAAGCCCCGACTGCCCGGGAAGTAGCTGTCTGTCATGTGTTGGCAGATGGGAACAGGCTCCTCCAGGTCTAAAGCTCCCAGAGACCAAGGCTGTGTTCTGTGTTGCTCCAGGTGACAGAACCAAGAAGAGAAGCTGGTGAACCAGGGCTTTCTTCTAAATACAAAAAAGAACAGAGTCCCTAGCAGGACAGCCTAGCCCATGGAACAGCTGGACAGAGGTTAGGTGACAGCTGCCAGGGAGAGTGTGTGAGACACAAACCAGAAACCTGGCTTAGACCTCTTCCACCTCACCATCGCTGTGACTCTGAGGAGCTATTTCACAGGAAATTCACAGGGTCACTGTATTCTGCCCCTAGAACAGATTTCTGAGTTCATCTTATTCAGGGGCTGCAAATTAGCAATCCCAAATTGAAGTCAGTCCGGGGGAAAACTTCGTTTTGTTCAGAGTATTGGTCCACAGAGACTTAGTGTTTCATCTGATAGATCTAAAAACTAAAGGGTTTTGCACAAACATCTGGATTTTTCAGCTTCTCTTAAAAAAAAAAAAAAAAAGATTTGGTCACCTGGGCTGTCCCCTTAGATGGGGCTGTGCTCTGTCTCAGCCCCTACCACCCCCAACTGCCCCCAGCCTCACATTATAGTTAGTGTCCGGGTGGCTTTCTGTGCCATTGTTTTGTTTTCTTCCAAGTCTTCTTTATCCACATGTATTTTCTGTCTCACCCCTGTGGCCACAAGTGCTGCCCTAGTTAAACCCTGGATGAGCTAAGGCACAGAGAAGTTAAGTGACTTGTCCAAGGTCACACAGCCAGTTAGTACAAAGAAAGGAACAGAATCCAGGTTTCCCTGTAATCCAGTTCTCCTTCAACATGATGCCACTGCTAGCCTAGAGAAGACTTGTTTCCCTGGACTGATTTGACAGTTCACATTCAGGGTGGGCAAACTGTTCCTTGGCACTTCCATTTAACATTTTCTACTGACTGAGTTTTCATGTTTTTCCCTTTAAAAAAAAAAAAGTAATAATAGCGAAAAATATAACTCTTCTTTATAGCTGACTTTGCAAATAACTAGCACCCAAAGACCAAACACCCTTCTGTGGGTCCAATAAAAAATCGACCTAATAAACACGTAAGATTTCAATCTTCCTTGAAAAATCGGGAATAGGCCAGAACCCTATTATTTCAGACTCTGCAATGATAGTGCAAACAAGATTTCAGGGGGAAAGATTAAAGTAATTGGCAGAACATACTGGTGTTAAGCCACCAGAAGCACTTTCAAAGCAAGGAATTAAATACAAATAATTGATAAGCTCACCAAAAATCATCCTTAGATAGATAGATAGATAGATTAGGGGCTTTTCAAGACAACTCTCTATAATCTAATTTCAGTTACTCTCTGCACTTGGAAGTGATACAACCGCATATCTCTTAAAATCTTCTGTAATCAGACCTGTAAGCTGATTTAAGCTACCTGTGCTTCCAATTAGTCAGGATTTGAAAGGACTGAGTAAACTGAAGAAAAGACTGGTTAAGAACTTAAAGCTTTCACTTGGGGTGTGAAATCCCTATTGGCAGAGCCAAGGTTTACTCGCTCTGCCTGTGTGTTAAGAGTTTTGTGTTGCCCTGGCACTAAAGAGAGATACGACTTGTGTTAACTTGCTATCAGGTCCCTACACAGGAGAGAGTTGGGCTTGGCTTGGTCAGACCATGTCACATTTACACTCACATTTAACTTTAAAAGAACAAGGTAAAAAAATGATTGCTTAGGAAGTTCCCCTGTGGCACAGCAGGTTAAGAACCCAGTGTTGCTGCAGCTGTGGCACAGGTTGCAACTGCAGCACAGGGTTCAATCCCTTGGACTCCTGGCCCAGGAATTTCCTCATGTGGCAGGTGTGGGGGAAAAAATTGCCTAATCGCTGAGGCCACTGATATTGAGCTGTCAGATCAGAAAACTAGGTTGGGGATTACCTTTGCTGTCCATTAAGCCTACCATCATTCACATAGCCACATAACAGACCAAACAGTCACTGTGGGATGCCTACCCAGGATCCACTCTCCCTTCCTTCCCCTTAGGAAAACTCACATTTCAGTTAAGTAACTAGGACTGATGATCAGCTAGGCTACAACAGGGAGACTTAACTGCTGTTTATAGAGAGCATCCATCCTGATTGGTGGTGTCCAACAGTACTAAATGTAACATATTTAGAATTTCAGTCCATTCCTCAGATAGTCTAAGAACCAGTCCTGACTGTAACAATGAGTCCTGATTAGTATCAGCCAATTTCATCCTATCCTTCTTGCCAGTGATTGGTTTGGGTACCCTGATTTGAGCCAATCAGTACAGAGTATTCCCTCTGCTGACTGCAACTGGGCCACAGTTGGGTCTACAAACTAAATGATCCAATCAGACTGAAGAGAAGGACTAAATATTCTAAATTAACTAAAATAACCAAATTCTGTTTTAGTTCTATGAAGAATGTTCTTGGTAATTTTATAGAGATTGCATTGAATCTGTAGATTGCCTTGAGTAGTAAAGTCATTCTAACAATATTGACTCTTCTAATCCAAGAGCATAGTATATCTTTCCATCTGTTCATGTTGTCTTTGATTTTTTTTTATCAGCATCTTATAATTTTCAGAGTAAAGGGTTTTTTTTTTGTCTCTTTAGGTACATTTATTACTAGGTATTTTATTCTTTTTGATGGAATGGTAAATGAGATGGTTTCTCTGATTTCTCTTTCTGATCTTTCATTGTTAGTGTGTAGAAATGCAATCGAGGGAGTTCCCTCTCACACAGAACAAAGTCACTTGTCTCTGCTGTTAATGGCAGCCCTCTTGAAACTCTGAGGAGACAGTCTATATACAGATAGAGGTAAGCAGGGGGAGCATGGAGACTTGCAGAGAAATAGAGCCACAGTCCCAAGGGTTCAGTACTGTGTCCAGAAACCGCCCTATCTACTCCTGCCTTCTATTACAAGAAATAGTACATTTCCTTATTGTTTAAACTACTTTAGGCGGGATTTCTGTTCCTTACCATCCAAAATATTCTACATTTGCACCAGCCAATATACTCAAAGCAGGTTAGAGGGACTTTCCAGGTAAAGGCAGTGTCTTAACCCATTCCCCACGCTTTTAATCAGAGCAGAGAGCAACTCCTAGCTGCTGCCAACAAAGCTCAAAGTTTTTACTGCACCCACACAATGCGCCCACACACATGCTTATAACTGGGCAGAACTGGGAGGTTGGCAACATGGTGAAAATAGGGATCGGGAATGAGACAGTCTCGGGTCCAACTCAGTTCAGCCTCTTACAAACTGTGTGACTGTATCAAATGTGTATCAATGCCTATAAATTATGGGACAAAGACATGTCTTACAGCATTGTTCTGAGAAGTCAATGGAATGCAGTACACAACATATCTAGTGCACAAGATAGAAGATCAATAAGTAAAAGACATTTTTTTCCTTCTCTTTTTTCCTACCCCATCTTTTAAGAAGTCTTTCCAAATCCCCTAACCCAAGGTTCCAGGCACCCCAAATGCTCCATATCCCATTTCACTCCTTTCCTTTCTTCCCTTCCAAATCCATACTTGTTTAACTCTATCTTTTCCTGGTATGTTTTAAGTGACTGGTGCATCTTTTTCATTGATTCCAGTGACCGGCACTTACTAAGTGGTGGGTATGGTTAGGACATATAATGCTCACAACCATAATCACCCAGTAAGAAACATGATATATTTGTTTAGAATTGATGAAATGAGACCCAGAGAAGTGATATAAACTTGCCCATGATTTTTTTAAGGGGGAATTAAGAGTAAAGAATTCTAGGCCAATGAGACTCCAAAAGCTGTGCTCTTAGCTACTTCATTACCCTGCCCACCCAAGGAGTAATATATATTATGTATCTTCCAGTGGACTGAGAGTTCTTCAAAAGTAGAGCCATTGTACCAGACCTATGAATGAAGAAGCCTTCAGAGGACTTCTTTTGGCTATACCCAGACAAAGGATAACAAATAAGAACAGCCCCGTCCAACCCATGAAAACCAGAATCATGAGAGATAATAACAAATAGTTATTTTAAGTTACTGTGCTTGGTTATAGTTTGCTACAGAACAATAAAAAATTTGAACACTTAAAAAAAAAAAAGTAGAGCCTTTGTTTTCTAAGGGAAGGCAACGACTGGAGGGTCACCTATTCTAAGCCATCATTGATAACACACACTTTTGGTTGCCCTTTGTGCAAGCCTTCTTGAAGCCTGAAAGATACAAAGAAGCATGAAACATTATTCTTGCCCTCAAGAGGCCCCCAACCAGAAGCAGAAATAAGATTTCGGCATAGAAAGCAATAGGACATAGTCTATCTTACTTTCCCAAAGAGAAGCACCCAATCCAAGTTAATGGCATAGAAGGTCAAAAAAAGGAGACCACAAGAGCAAGAATAGGATGAGCAGAGGTGGAGCAGGACTGCAGGCACATGGGGCTTAAGCAGAATCTTAGAAGGAGGATCCTGTGAGGGAAGGTGATAGGGGTGGAGGAGGTAGAGACAATCATTGGAGGCAACACAGACAAAACACATAAGGTCTGAAAGACAAACAAAGCCAGACACTAGTTTGAGTGGTAAGGACAGATTTTAAGCAGCCGTATACTATTTGCAAGAGGGAAAGGGTTCTGGTAGGAACTGAACTCAACTTTGATTTGTACAGAAGTGACTGGGCATCTTAAAGGGAGGATGAGTGAATGGGGAGGAAATGGTAAGGGATGCTCAATCAGGGAGTGGAAAACGATGACAAGCTGAAAGGGAGCTGGTCCATGTGAAACCCATGTGGCTTTGCCATCTGGTGCTTATTAAAGCTGGCTCCCACAGATCCTCAGAGACACAAGCCACATCTTTAGGTGTTGGCTGAAACAAACAATAAATTCTTTAAGCACCCTTGAGTTTTCTCAGGTAGGCATTTTAAGAAGGGCTAGGGGCATCCTAGGAGGCAGTCATGAGCTGTTAGACACTGTGTTAGTGTTTGTCTAGTCTATATAGGCCTAGATTGAGGTCTTGTGGAAGACCTGGAGGAGCCTGGCTGGAGTTTGGTCAAGGAGAGAGTCTCTGTTGGCGGGGCATCTTCTAGCCAGCGGGCTGGGCATTGACAGAGCTTCCATACACAGATGAGCAGTAGATTGATGGGATCAATAATGAGAAGTCAAAAACCAGGCTGGCAATTTTGAACTCTCCCTTAGAGGTGGGGTAAGCACCAGACCCATTTTGCCCAAGATTGGGGGTGGGGGTGTTTCTCAGAATGAGAGATGCTTGGTGCTAAAATGGGCAAAATCAGGCAAACGAGGACCTGTTGACCATCACCCCACTCAGAGGCACCAGGCTCCTGAGAAAGGTGACTGAGCAGAAAGGCAGTGTGAGTAAGAATTAGTGGTTAAGGTGATTCCTCCTGCTGTAAATAAAGCTTAAGACCTCAAGCCTCAATGGCCCTTTGGCAGGTCAGGTTAGGAATCAATGTTCCAAGGTTTCTGAGCTGAGACAGGTCTGCCTGATTTGCTTTGTGAACCTTGAACACGCAACACTGTGCTCCATGAATCGTTGGAGAAGGTAAGACCACTCATTGCTAGATCTGCAGTTAAAGAACATTGAGGAAGTTGACTCAGTGCAGAAAGACTGGATTGGAATTCCCTTGCCACCTATCACTAGCTACACATGTGACCCTATGCATGTTCTTGACCTTCCCTAAGTCTTAGTCTCCTCATCTGTAAAACAGAGATTAGAAACATCACCTTCGGAGTTCCCATAATGGCACAGTGGAAATGAATCTGACTAGAAACCATGAGATTTCGGGTTCGATCCCTGGCCTCACTCAGTGGGTTAAGGATCCGTGTTGCTTTGATCTGTGGTGTAGGTCGCAGACATGGTTCAGATCCTGTGCTGCTCTGGCTGTGATGTAGGCTGGTGACTATAGCTCCAATTAGACCCCTAGCCTGGGAACCTCCATATGCCATGGATCCGGCCCTAAAAAAAAAGAAGAAAAAAAACATCACCTCACTCGCAGGGCTCCTGAGAGAAGTAAATGAGAGGATGCATGCAAGGCCCTTAACAGGGTGCCTGGAATGTATTAAACATTCAGTGAGTAGCAGGTACTGTTATCATCACAGTAGTTGTTTTTGTTGTTAAGCATGGGAAAGAAGCATGATTTTATCCACAATGTTTAAAGGTCAACATTCTGGAACATTTCCACTGGGTTAGATTTTGAGATGAAATAAACCTACATGAGGAATCTGTCACATAAACAGAAGTTGACCCTGAGTGCCTCAGACTTAAGTAATGGCCACTCAGAAAATTCTGAAAAACAAAGCAGACTAGTGAAAAAATGCTTGTATTGCCACTGAGTGCCATCTATCAGAGGGAGGCCTCACCCCAGATTTTATTTTCTATGTTAGGGTAAGGCCAAAAGAAGGGGAACAAAATCCAATTAAAAAAACAGAATTGATTTCAGAAATTCATGAACATAGAGCATCATTCTTGCTCTTCAAGGAAAACTCTATCAGCATCAAGCATGCTTAAAAACACAGAGGGCTAAACCATTTATTTATTAATCTTTTAAAAATAGGCTTTTCTTTTCAGGCCTCGGGAACAAAGTATAATCAAATCACACTGTAAAATACTGACACTGGATTATTGCTGCAGTAATGAGCAAAATCCAAAAGAGGACCAGGGGAAGGGGAAGGCACCTGTTGGGGCAGGGGGTTGCTGAGTCCAAGGGGGCCTCTGAAAGGAGCAGTGCAAGTGGCCCACTCAGGACCCTTTAAAAGGCCAAAGCATGTCCAGCCAGAGCCATCCTGTCACTGTTATGACTACATGGGCCCCTACATCAGACCCACATGGCCTTCTCCTGGACTCTCAGCCCCCAAAGAATCCTGGCTTTGTCACTCACACATTTTTTATTTATTTATTTATTTATTTTCACTTTTGGCCGCTCCAAGGCATATGGAGCTCCCAGGCCAGGGATCAGATCCAAGCCACTCTTGACCTAAACCAAAGCTGCGGCAACGCTGAATCCTTACCACACTGTGCTGGGCCAGGGATCAAACCCATGTTCCAGTGATCCCAAGATACCGCCAGTCCCATTGCACTTCAGTGGGAGCTCCCACTCACACATTTTAATACCAGACTTGACCTCTCAAAACCTTGGCCTCAGTTTTCCCAGCTGTCCAATTGCCATATTGTCATATTGTCCAATATGTCCAGGAAGACCATATTGACTGCTCAGGATTATTTTAAAGATTAAGAAGTAATATATGTGACATGCTTAGCTCAGTGCCTGGCACACAGTGAGCCCGAGGGTCTTTTGCCCTGTGTCCTATGATCTCTTAGCCCCCCCCAACTCTTCCAAACCCCCAACTTATACCGTTTCCTAGAACATGGTGTTGCTTGAGCAAGTATGTCCCACTTCATCAGTATACATTTTTCCAACCACACAACAGCAAGGTTAATTCTTCAAAGTCAGGAATGGCTGATTATTTAATAAACACATAGCACATATGTGCCAATCTCATCTCTAAATCTTTGCAAATGTTGACTTGTTAAATGGTCTTTACTATTAAGATTCCTATTTTACAGATGAGGAAACTGAGGTCTAGAGAGAGAGATTAACTTGCCCAGGTAGCACCTCGTCAGCTGCTGTGCTGAGTTGTGAACTCATGAGGGTGACCCCAGAGATCAAGCTCTTAACCAGCAGACCCCTGGTATTTCAGACTTCTGAGTCTCACAGTGCCTGCCCCATGGAAGGCCCTCCACAAAGCCCCATTAACATAAAGATGATTAAACCCACAAGTAGCTCTTTGCCCATAAGGAAACCAAACAAAAGAGAGTTACCTAGTTCATCCTAGAGAGACAACAGGGAAGTAGATTATGATCCAAAGCATCAGATCCCTAGTGGTATGCTCTTTCTGCCACAATGGAAGGGGTGGTGAGGGTGATCTCACCCCAGGGCCCCACCTGGAAGCCCCTGGGGGGTCTCCACACTTTGGGTTGGTGGTGAGTCACAACTCACTGGCTCTGATTTTCAGGAATACTTAGAGTTGTGTGTGTACAAGAGAGCCAGCTGAACTTGAGCCCAAAGGCCACCGGCAGGCCAGAGGAGTGAAGCCGAGGCCAGCCCAGATGCCAGATGCCTAACACTCGTCACTGCTGGGGGCAAATCTTCAGTGACTTCAATTAAGCATCCCAAGTACAGGAGGTTTCCCCAAAAAAATGCTGCTTCTGGGGGCCTGCAGAACTGCCTTTCAGGTCCTTTCTACATCCTTTCACAATTCAGTAAACCAGTCCTTAAAAAATCAAGACCATAATTTCCTAATGTTAACCCTTTGCAGCCATCACTGTGTTACCTTGTGCTGCCAGGAAAACTACGGTTGTGTGGCCTGGACACAGTCTCAGGAGTCAGGGGCTGGGTTCCAATCTCAGCTCCTGAACTTGGTATCTGTGGGGCACTGGGCTTTGTGCCTCGGTTTCCTCTCATTTAAAAGGGGAATAATCATAGTACCTACCTCAGAGGCCAGTTTTGAGGATTAAATGAGTTGTGTGTATGTATATGTATTACACATATATATGTGTGTAAGGCACACCTCAATTTATTGCACTTACATTTTTTACAAATTGAAGGTTTGTGGCAACCCTGTATCAAGTCAATCAGCACCATTTTTCTATCAGCATTTACTCACTTCATGTCTCTATGTCACATTTTGGTAATTCTTGCCATACTTGAAACTTTTTCATTATTATTATATCTACCATGGTGACCTGTGATAAGTGATCTTTGATGTTACAACTGCAAAAAGATTATGACTTCCTTAAGTTTCAGATGATGGTTAGCATTTTTTAGCAATAAAGTATTTTTAATTAAGATGTGTAAATAGTTTTGGGGTTTTTTTTTAGACATAAAGTTATTGCACACTTAGACTATAGTGTGAAACATAACTTACATGTACTGGAATACCAAAAAGTGTGTATGCCTCGCTTTATTACAATATTTGCTTTATAGTGGTGATCTGGCACTGAACCCACAACATCTCTGAGGTATGCCTGTATACATATACACAAATACACACTGTGTATATACTATACCATACCTGATATATGTGTATGTGTGTTATGTGTGTATATATTCATGTGTGTATACATACAGAGGTGGGAGTATATAGTTATATGCAGGTATAGTTATGGATTGAGCTATTCCCCCAATATTTATATGTTGAAGTCTTAACCCCTAGTACCTCAGAATGTGAACTTGTTTAGGCAGGGTCTTTACAGAGCTAATCAAGTTAAAATGGAGTTATCAGGGTGGGGTCCTAATCCAATGCCACTAGTGTCCTTATAAAAAGAGGCAATTTGGACAGACATGTATAGAAGGAAGGCAACGTGAAGACACAGGGAGAAGATGGGCATCTACAAGCCATGGAGAGAAGCCTGAAACAGATCCTCCCATACAGCTCTCAGGAGGAACCACACTTGTCTCAGACTTCTAGGCTTCAAAACTGTGAGAAAATAAATTCTGTTCTTTAAACCATGCAGTGTGTATGTGTATGTTGCGGGGGAGGCACAGGAGGTTGTAGGGGAGAAGGAGGTACCGCCTCTCAAAAAAGCACCCAGCACATGTAAGGAGCAGTACTTAACTATTAGCTACTTATAGTAGCAAATGTTATTCATCAGAAAGTGTGGAGTTTTACATTGGAATTCAAAAAAAACCAGACCCATGGATACAAAATTGCAAAAGAGGAACTACAGGATGGCTGCAATCCACATGTGTGCCACTGAAAAGCCAGGCTCAGCATCTCAGAGCTGCACCATTACAAGGACTAAAGCAGAGTCTCTCTACAGTTTGTTCTGGTCCCTAGTGCTTTTCTCTGGCTCTTAGGAGTCAAACGTGAGTCAATATCACCACTGATTTAACATTAAAACAACCATTTCCTACTGTTCCTCTCTCAGGCTTGCAAATGGAAATGTATTCTGTTATATCAAGGAAAGTTATTTTAAAAAGTTACATTGTAGAGCTAATTATCTGCGAATGTGTCTCAGTATCCTGCAATCAAATCACAATGCAAACCTTTTGAGACTGAGTCTGATGGAAGGTTGCAACTGCCTTCCGCCCATGACCCCTTCTCGCCTATTTTTGTGTTCACCGAAAGTCTTGTTTTCCCTCATTGACTGTTCATTATAATTAAATTATAAACTTGAACTCTTGATGTAATAGAGATTTATTCTAGTACAAAATCCTGATTCTTATTTGTGTAACAAATTGAGAGACATACAGAAGGTTATATACAAAAAAGAGAGGAAATGTGATGGTTAATTTTATGTATAAACTTGACTGGGCCACGAGGCACCCACATATTTTGTTAAACATTATTCTTGGGTGTGTCTGTAAGGGAGTTTCCAGAAGAGGTTAATATTTACAGTAGTCAGGACCTACTGTCTAGCATAGGAAACTATACTCAATACCTTGTAATAACCTATAATGGAATAGAATGTAAAAAAAGAAACTATATATTTCTAGATATGTATGTAACTGAATCACTTTGCTGTATACCTGAAACTAACACAACATTGAAAATCAAATATATTTCAATAAACATTTTGAAAAATTAAAAAACTGGAGATCCCATTGTGGCTCAGCAGTAACAAATCCAACTAGGATCCATGAGGACCTGGGTTCAATCCGTGGCCTTGCTCAGTGGGTCTAGAATCCAATGTTGCCATGAGCTGTGGTGGAGGTCACAGACACGGCACAGATTTGGCATTGCTATGGTTGTGGCCAGCAGCTACAGCTCCAATCCAACCCCTGGCCTGGGAACTTCCATATGCTGTGGTTACAGCCCTAAAAAGACAAAAATAAGTAAATAGATAGATAGATAACTGAAAAAATTTACATCAGTGAATGGAGTAAAGCAAATCACCCTCCCCAATGTGGAAGAGCCTCACTTAATCCACTGGAGGCCAGAACAAGACAAAAAGGCTGAGGAACAGAGAAGTCTCTCTCTCTCTGCCTGACACTGAGCTGGCACATAGGTTTTCTCCCGTCTTTGGGCCTGGACTGGCACTTACACCAATGGCTATCCTGGTTCACAGAACTTCAGACTCAGATGGGAATGACACCATAGGCTCTCCTGGGTCTCCAGCTTGCTGACTGCAGCTCTGGGGACTTGTCAGCCTCTGTAATCATATTTCTCATAATAAATTCCTTTAATTCCTTTTTTTTTTTTTTGTCTTTTCAGTGCTGCACCCATGGCATATGAAAGATCACAGGCTAGGGGTTGAATCAGAGCTGCAGCTGCTGGCCTACACCACAGCCACAGCAACACCTAATCCATGCCACATCCACAGCCTACACTGCAGCTCAGAGCAACGCTGGATCCTTAAGCTACTGAGTGAGGCCAGGGATCAACCCCACAACTTCATGGATACTAGTCAGGTTCTTAACCCACTGAGCCACAATGGGAGCCCCTCCTTACAATAAATTTCTTGATAGAGGCAGAGACATAGAGATCTTCTTTGGTTTTTGTTTCCCTGGAGAATACTGACCACTAATACAGTGGCTATCCTGTAACTGGCTAATATTCCCCATATCACACTCTTGGAAGAAACTGCTTTTTAAATTTCATTCAAATAAATGTTGCCTCCTATAGGCACCATTACTATGCTCCTTCCTCTCGGCAGAATAAGGATGGCAGCCGGGACACTCAGACACAAGGTTCTGCTGAACCATAGGGACAGTGCCGACCCTCAGAGCTGGCCTATTTGCTTTCCCTTCATCTTACGGCCACATTCCAGGTCACTAAACTGGATTACTAATCTTGTTGTGTACACCAAATTCTTTTTGGAAAAGGATATGTATGGTCAACAAGTAATTTCACTTAACTGGTATATCCAAATTTCATCTACCTCCACCTTTTTATGATAATGGCCAGGTATTTTCCATGAAAGAAACAAGTGAACAACGTTTGGCTTTTCTTTTCTCACTCTTTTTTCCTTTTTCCCCAAAGATAATCTCTCCAGAGGAGAACTGAATAATGTAAAAAAGTATGATTTGAAAAATATCACATCACCTGACAGTTTCTGAAGCGTCACCATGTTCTCTATAATTATTTTTAACTGTAGGCTCAACAGGCAGATATATTGGCTTATCTCCTCCTGCCCAGGTTCCTGAAAGACAAAACATAGCAATTACTGTTAAAGGAAAGAATTACAAAAATCATGCATCTTTAATGAAAGGCACAGGAATAGAAATATTATTATCTTGCTTGGCTGGTTCCCAGTTTGAGCCTCTCCTGAGCATGTCCTGACAGTAATTTTGGGAAGAGTGGAGAGAACCTTACATTGGGGGGGGTCAGGATCCAGGAGTGAGTGTCCTGGAGTTCCAGTCCTGCCCCTGGATTTAAGCAGCTAGATGACATTGGGCGAGTCAATTATTCTTTGTGGATCTCGGTCACCTTGTAAAATCAGTGTCTGGAATGCCTCATAATTAAGGCAGATTAGTGTAATGGTTAGAGTATGGGTCCCGGGCCAGCCCAAGTGACCCAGGATGAGTTATATAACTCTTCGCTTCGGTCCTTACTTGTGAAATGGAAACAAAAATCGCATTCCCTCAAGGCATCTTTGTGAAATTTAACCAAATTAATACCTGTAAAGTACAGAGAAGGCCTTCTTTAAATGACAGCTATTATGATTATCCCCAAAGTGCCTTGTCATTTTTAAATTATTCAATGCTATGACTCTGAGACAACACCCACCATTCTTGATATTCTGGGATTTCACAACTGGGATAGAAAGTGAACACAGAAACGAGTTCCCCTTGTGGCTCAGGAGGTTAAGAACCTGACTAGTATCTGTGAGGATGTGGGTTAGATCCCTGGCTTCACTCAGTGGGTTAAGGATCCAGCATTGCCACAAGCTGCAGTGTAGGTTGCAGATGTGACTCAGATCCTTCATTACTGTGGCTGTGGAGTAGGCCAGCAGCTACAGATCCAATTCAGCCTCTAACCTGGGAACTTGTATATGCCACAGGTGCAGCTATAAAAAAAAAAAGAAAGAAAGAAAGAAAGAAAAAGAAAAGGAAATGAACATGAAGGAAAATGTTATATTTTTCTCCCTTTATCAATACATTAATAGAAAATTAAAAGTCATAGAAATTTCTCAAGTTCAAAGATAAAATAGGGTCATTAGTGTAAAATGAACAATTACACAAGGTAGAAGCCTTAAAAGAGGTGTGTGTGGGGAGATATATTTTGTCTTTCAAGGAAAAAAAAATTCATTGAGCACCTAATATCTGTGGGATGATCTACAATCTCATTTCATTAAACCCTCCAACATCACTACCAAGCAGTCACTACTGTTCCCATTTTACAGATGAGGAATTAGAGGCTCAAGAAGGCTGATCACAGTTGCAAAGGCACATGTCTCTTCAAAGGCAGACTCAGATTCCTCCCAGGCCTGCCTACGGAGCCTGTACTTCTTCCACACCAGAAGGCTGGCTTCATAATACAGGCCTTCCTCACTCAGATTGAAAGTGGTTCTGGGGAAGTTGTTTTTTTATAAAACAAACTAATTTAAGTGTACCAGAAACATTTGCTCTTTAAAAGACCACTTATATAAATTTTGATATGAAGCAAACCATAAAATCTTCTGCAAAATACTCTATCACTTCCTAATTTCTTAATATTACTGGCAGGAAAACAAGAACAGATGTTGAATTAAGGATGGTCACAGAGGAGATAATTGGAAGGCACTGGAAAAGAATCTGAAATCAGATGGCCTAGGTTTTAGTCCTACTTTTGACAATTATTAGCAGAATGCAGTCGCTCTTTCAGATTGGACTAAAGATAAGTGCAGGGCCTCTCATAACTTATGAAGTAAGAGAAAAGATGAGAAAGACTCCAATTTCTGCGCTGCTAGTCGTAATTATTTGGTTTTGTCTTAACAGAGTGTTTCTAAAATAACTTACAAGTTGGAATACCCAGATACAATCTGAAATAACACTTCTACAAATCCTTTCCAGATTCCTCCCATCACCAGGCGAAAATGAGAATTCATTCCCCAGCTCCAGATCTGGGTCTTGAGGTTTCATAAATATCCACAAGTCATGATTGCAGGTATTTCTCCCCAAACCATGTGCTAAGGCCCAGGAAGCAGAAACCAGCTCCTCTTTTTTTTTTTTTTTTTTCTTTTTTGGCTACCCCATGACCTGTGGAGTTCCTAGATCAGATCCTAGGCGCAATTACAACCTATGCCACAGCTGCAGCAATGCCAGATAATTTAACCCACTGTGCAGAGCCAGGGATCAAACCTGCATCCTGGCACTGTAGAGATGCTTGCACCACTGATCCCCTTGCACCACAGTAGGTACTCCTTCATTTTGTTTTTGGTAGTGAGTTTTTGGTGCTTTATATTTTTTTCCTGCACCCCTCATAGTGTACCACATTCATGTTCAATAAATGAATGCTGAATGAAGGAATGAATCTCTGAATTACATTTATCTGTGCCTGGGTACAGAGCCATCAATGCGGCCCAGTGCAAGATGCAAATGAAGAACCCTTGTTCCAAAAGAAGGGGAAAAGTAATATTAAAGATTTGGGACTGGGATGGGATTAAGATGGTGGAACAGAAGGACTGGAGCTCAACTTCTATCCTAAAAACAACAAAATTCACAACTAAAGCCTGATCAATCTTCAACCAAATGGACTGGAAACCTTAAAAAAGATATCTTACTCCAGAAGAAAAAGAGGAGGACACAAAAAGAGGTAGGAGGGGCAATTTCGTGATATAAACAACCCCATACCTCCTGGGTGGGAAGCTCCACAGACTGAAAACTAACTGGTTCACAGAGACTCACCTACAGGAGGGAGAGTTCTGAGCCCCACATCAAACTCTCACGTGTGGGGATCTGGCACTGGGAGAAAGAGCCCCTAAAGCATCTGACATTGAAGGCCAGTGGGGCCTATGCGCAGGAGCTCCACAGGACTGGGGGAAATGGAGACCCCATTCTTTCTTTTTTTTTTTTTTTGTCTTTTGTCTTTTTTGTTGTTGTTGTTGTTGTTGTTGCTATTTCTTGGGCCGCTCCCTCGGCATATGGAGGTTCCCAGGCTAGGGGTTGAATCGGAGCTGCAGCCACCGGCCTACACCAGAGCCACAGCAACGCGGGATCTGAGCCACGTCTGCAACCTACACCACAGCTCACGGCAACACCGGATCGTTAACCCACTGAGCAAGGGCAGGGACGGAACCCGCGACCTCATGGTTCCTAGTCGGATTCGTTAACCACTGCTCCACGACGGGAACTCCAAGACCCCATTCTTAAAAGGTGCACACAGACTTACACGTGTACTGGGTCCCAGGGCAAAGCAAAGTCTCCAAGGGAATCTGGGTCAAACCTGACTGCAGTTCTTGGAGGACATCCTGGGAAAACAGGGGTAAATGTGGCTTGTTGTGAGAGAAGGACATTGAAGGCAAAGCTCTCGGGAATATTCAACAGTGTGCCCCTCTCTGGAGGTGGCCATTTTGGGAAAATCTGGCCCCACTCATCAGTCAGCTGCTGAGAAGCCCCAAGGCAAACAACAACCCAGGTGGGCTCACAGCCCCACCCCTCAGTAAACAGGCTACCTAAAGACCCCTCAGGCACAGAGCTGCCTCTAATCCCATCCAGAGACTAAGCCCTACCCACCAGAGGGATTAGAATCGGCTCCACCCACCAGTGGGCAGGCATCAGCTCCTCCCATTAGGAAACCTACAGCAAGCCCCCCTACCAACTTCAGCCACAGGGGGGGCAGACACCAGAAGTAAGAGAGGCTACAACTCTATTATCTGTAAAAAGGTCATCACACCACAAACCTATAAAAATGAAAAGACAGAGAACTATAACTCAGATGAGGGAGAAAGGAAAATCCCCAGAAAATCAGCTAAGTGAGGAGGAGATTCTCAGGAAAAAGACTTTAGGCAGTTGATGCTGAAGATGATGCAAGACATTGGAAATGAACTGGAGGCAAATATGAATAACTTACAGGAAACACTGAGCAAAGAGATACAAGATATAAAACTGAAACAAGAAGAGATGCAAAATACAATCACTGAAATAAAAACTTCACTAGAAGCAGCTAACAGCAGAATACAGGAGGCAGAAGAACGAATAAGTGAGATGGAGGACAGATTAGTGGAAATTATGGATGTGGAACGGAAAACAGAAAAAAGATTGAAAAGAAATGAAGAGAGTCTCAGAGAACTCTGGGACAACATTAAATGCACCAACATCCGTATTATAGGGGTGCCAGAGGAGAAGAGAGAGAAGGAGACAGAAAAAGTGTTCCAAGAGATAATAGCTGAAAACTTCCCTAACATGGGAAAGGAACTACTCACTCAAATCCAGGAAGCACCAGGAGTACCATGTAAAATAAACCCAAGGAGGAATACCCCAAGACACATATTAATCAAACTGACCAAAATTAAGGACAAAGAGAAAATCTTGAAAGCAGCTAGGGAAAAGAAACAAATAACATACGAGGGAACTCTGATAACGTTATGGGCAGATTTTTCAGCAGAAACTCTGCAGGCCAGAAGGGAGTGACATGATATACTTAACATGATGAAAGGAAAAACCTCCAACCAAGATTACTCTACCCAGAAAGGCTCTCATTCAGATTTGAAGGGGAAATCAAAACCTCTACAGCTAAGCAAAAGCTGAGAGAATTCAGCAACACTAAGCCAGCCTTACAACAAATACTAAAGGAACTTCTCTAGGCAGAAAAGAACAAGAGCAGAAGGAAAGAAAAAAGAGCAACAAAAACAAACCCAAAGCAATTAATAAAATAGCAATAAGAACATACATATCAATAATTACCTTAAATGTTAATGGACTAAATGCCCCAATCAAAAGACACAGACTGGCTGAATGGATACAAAAATGAGATCCATATATACACTGTCTTCAAGAGACCCACTTCACTTCTAGGGACACATACAAATTGAAAGTGAGAGGATAGAAGAAAACATTTCATGCAAACAGGGATCAAAAGAAAGCAGGAGTAACAATATTCATATCAGACAAAATAGACTTTAAAATGAAGAATGTTTTAAGGGACAAAGAAGGTCATTACATAATGGTCCAGGAAGAAGACAGAACAATTTTAAATATCTACACACCCAACATAGGTTCACCACAATATATAAGGCAACTGCTAACAACCTTAAAAGGAGAAATTGACAATAACACAATCAAAGTCAGGGACTTTAACACCCCACTTACAGAAATGGACAGATCAACCAGACAGAAAATCAATAAGGAAACACAGGCCTTGAATGAAGCATTAGAGCAGATGCACTTCATAGATATTTAAAGGACATTCCATCCAAAAGCAACAGACTACACATTCTTCTCAAGTGCACATGGAACATTCTCTAAGATGGATCACATCCTGGAATACAAGTCCAACCTTGGTAACTTTAAGAAAACTGAAATCATATCAAGCATCTTTTCCAACCACAACACTATGTGACTGAAAATCAACAACAAGAAACAAACTGCAAAAAACACAAACACATGGAGACTAAACAATATGCTACTAAACAACCAACGGATCACTGAAGAAATCAAAGAGGAAATTAAAAAAATATCTAGAAGTAAATGACACTCCAAAACCTATGGGATGCAGCAAAAGCCGTTCTAAGAGGAAAGTTTATAGCAATACAAGCCCACCTCAGGAAACAAGAAAAAGCTCAAATAAACAAGCTAACTTTACATCTAAAGCAGCTCGAGAGAGAAGAACAGACAAGCCCTAGAGTTAGTAGAAAGAAAGAAACTGTAAAGATCAGAGCAGAAATCAATGAAATAGAAGCAAAGAAAACCATAGAAAAGATCAATGAAATGGAAAGCTGGTTTTTTGAAAAGATCAACAAAATTGAGAAACTCCTAGCCAGACTTATCAAGCAAAGAAGAGAGAGGACTCAAATCAATAAAATTAGAAATGAAAAAGGAGAAGTAACAACGGACATCACAGAAATACAAAGGACCAAAAGAGACTACTATATGCAACTATATGCCAATAAAATGGAAAACCCAGAAGAAATGGACAAACTCTTAGAAAACTACAATCTTCCAAGACTAAACCAAGATGAAATAGAAAAGATGAATGGACCCATCACAAGAACTGAAATTGAAACTTTGATTAAAAAACATCCAACAAACAAAAGTCCAGGACCAGAAGGCTTCACAGGCGAATTCTATCAAACTTTTAGAGAAGAGCTAACACCTCTCCTTCTGAAACTATTCCAAAAAATTTCAGAGGAAGGGATACTTCCAAACTCATTCTATGAGGTCACCATCACCCTGATACCAAAACCAGACAAAGATACCACACACACAAAAAGAAAACAGGCCAATTTCACTGATGAACATCGATGCAAAAATCCTCAGCAAAATACTAGCAAACCGAATCCAACCATACATTAAGAGGATTGTACATCATGATCAAGTGGGATTTATCCCAGGGATGCAAGGGGTCTTCAATATCTGCAAATCCATCAGTGTGATACACCACATTAACAAACTGAAGAATATAAACCAAATGATCCTCTCAATAGACGCAGAAAAAAGCCTTTGACAAAATCCAACACCCATTTCTGATGAAATCCCTTAAGAAAGTGGGCATAGACGGAACCTACCTCAACATGATAAGGGCCATATATGACAAACCCACAGCAAACATCATTCTCAATAATGAAAACCTGAAAAAATTCCCATTGAGATAAGGAATAAGACAAGGATGTCCGCTCTCGCCACTACTCCTCACCATAGTTTTGGAAGTCCTAGCCACCAGCCATCAGAGAAGAAAAGAAATAAAAGGAATCCAAACTGGAAAGGAAGAAGTAAAACTATCCCTATTTGCAGATGACATGATACTATACCCAGAGAATCCTAAACTGTTAGAGCTCATCCACGAATTTGGCAAAGTTGCAAGATACAAAATTAATACACAGAAATCGAAAGCATTTCTATACACTAACAATGAAAGAGCAGAAAGAGAAATTAGGGAAGTAATCCCATTTACCATTGCATCCAAAAGAATAAAATACCTAGGAGTAAACCTACCTAAAGAGTCAAAAGACCTGCACTCTGAAAATTATAAGCCACTGATGAAAGAAATAGAGGGAAAGACACACCATGCTCGTGGATTGGAAGAGTTAGTATTATCAAAATGACTATACTACCCAAGGCAATCTACAGATTCAATGCAGTCCCTATCAAATTACCAAGGACATTTTTCACAGAACTCGAGCAAAATATTTTAAAGTTTGTGTGGAAGCACAAAAGACCCAGAAGAGCCAAAGACATCCTGAAAAAGAAAATGGAGCTGGAGGAATCAGGCTCCCGGACTTCACACTATACTGCAAAGCAACAATCATCCAAACCGTATGATACTGGCACAAAGACAGAAATACAGACCGGTGGAACAGGATAGAAAGCCCAGAATTAAACCCATGCACCTACAGCCAACTCATCTATGACAAAGGAGGCAAGGATATACAATGGAGAAAAGATAGCCCATTCAATAAGTGGTGCTAGGAAAACTGGACAGCCACATGGAAAAGAATGAAATTAGAACACTCCCTAACGCCATACACAAAAATAAACTCCAAATGGATTAAAGACCTAGATATAAGACCAGATGCTCTAAAACTCTTAGTAGAGAGAAATCATAGGCCAAACTCTCTCTGACATAAACCACAGCAACATCCTCTCAGATCCACCTCTTAGAGTAATGACAGTAAAAACAAAAATAAACAAATGGGACCTAATCAAACGTCAAAGTTTCTGCACAGCAAAGGAAACCCTAAACAAAACGAAAAGACAACCCACAGAATGGGAGAAAATCTTTGCAAGTGCATCAACTGACAAGGGATTCACCTCCAAAATTTATTAACACCTCCTACCACTCAATACCAAGAAAACAAACATCCCCATCAAAAAATGGGCAGAAGAGCTAAACAGACAGTTCTCCAAAGAAGACATACAGATGGCCAAAAAACACATGAAAAGATGTTCAACATCACTCATTAGTAGAGAAATGCACATCAAAACCACATGAGGTACCACCTTACACCAGCCAGAATGGCCGCCATCAAAAAGTCTACAAACAAGAAGTGCTGGAGAGGGTGTGGAGAAAAAGGAACCCTAGTACACTGTGGGTGGGATTGTAAATTGGTGCAACCACTTTGGAAACAGGATGGAGATTCCTCAGAAAACTAAACATAGAACTACCATTTGATCCAGCAATCCCACTCCTGGGCATCTGTCCAGAGAAAACCATGACTCAAAGAGACACATGTACTCCAATGTTCATTGCAGCACTATTTTCAATAGCCGAGACATGGAAACAACCTAAATGTCCATCAACAGAGGAGTGGTTCAAGAAGACATGGTACATACACACAATGGAATATTATTCAGCCATTAAAAGGAACAAAATAATGGCATTTTTAGCAACATGGATGGACCTAGAAACTACCATGCTAAGTGAAGCCAGCCATACAATGAGACACCAACATCAAATGCTTTTACTGAGATGTGGAATCTGAACAAAGGACAGAATGAACTTCTTTGCAGAACAGATGCTGACTCACAGACATTGAAAAACTTATGGTCTCCAAAGGAGACAGTTTGGGGGGTGGGGGGATGTGCTTGGGCTGTAGGATGGAAATCCTATGATCATTATACAACTACAGATGTGATCGATTCATCTGAGTAATAAAAAAAATAAAATTAAATTAAAATAAAAGAAAAAAAAAGGTTTGGGACTGGCTGATACACACTGTGGTATGTGAAATGGTTGGCCAACAGGGACCTGCCACACAACATAGAGAACTCTACCCAATATTCAGTGATAATCTATGTGGGAAAGAATTTGAAAAAGAATGGATGTATGTGTATGTATAATTGAACCTCTTTGTTGTACAGCAGAAATTATCACAACATTGTAAATTAACCATACTTCAATGAAACTTTAAAAATGCTACTCTAATGATGAAAAATCAAAAAGAAAAAGGTACTAAAATACAAAGCTTTCTCCTTTGTTCTGTGGTCTCTCTCTTTACCTGTCATGGTGTCTTTTATTTGTTATTTAATGTCATTCTAAATAAATAAGTTTAATTATTAGCAAGAATCTTGTTCACCTTTATATTGTACAGGGCTAGCTTTAAATGCAGCTACAAGAGACTTGATAGGTTGGCCCAGTTGAGTACAGTCCTCACAAATTAGGAATGAATGAGTAAATTCAAGTTATCTGGCATGACCTTATGCAGCAATAGCAAGTGAAGTCAAGGACATCTGCCTATGGTAGGAAGAAGGCATTGTGGAATAGCTTTCTTCGACTTGTAATAACACCAAAAAAAAAAAAAAAAACCTCTCATGTGACTGCTTGCCAACCAAATTCATTTCCATGGAGATGAAGTCCAATGAGTACATAAAATGTTCAAGTGAGCTTCTATCTTCTTTGGGGAAAAAAAAAAAAAAAAACAGAGAAAATATGCTATTGATATAGATGGAGAAAATTGCTGGATTTTATTTACTCATATTCCATTCTACCTTTGTGCTTGCAAGAGGCCAGCAAGATACTATATCATAATTACAGACTCTCCTAGCAGCTTGAGTATCAATAGACCCTATTGTTCCAAGTCTTGCAAGCTCCTGAGCTCCTAGATTGCATCACACAGAAAAAGAGCGGGTGCTAATTACATTGCATATTTATACTTCCCTGTTCCCACCACTACTCACATCATTCACTGTGGGTTCTAATTAGCTCAGCCAGAGATGGGGGGGATAAAATTTTAAGCAATTTCAAATAAATATGGGGTTTGCTATCACTGAGAAATTTGGCAAAATGTTAACCTTACCCACATACACTTTATCTCCTCTTTCCAAAGAAACTAGATAACATTTTTGTCGTGCTTGGATTCAGCCAAGGATCATAGCTTCTTAAATAATACCAACTTAGCTGGTTGCCATTTTGTCATTTTCCCGAAATTGGAGGGAAAAAAATCCGTTTTGAATATAATTTTTGTTGGGCTCTGAAGTGATGGCTATGAAACCCACCACCAATAACCCTTCCACACACCCTTTTCTCTGCTGGTTCATAAACAATTTTGCCCAGAATCCTTGCCTTTTTATGCTCTGCAAATTCTAATGTATGGTTGCTTAGGAAAAGGATTTCCTAAAGGGTCATACTCTGGAAAAATAATCTTAATTACTCCAGGTACCAATCCATGATTTCAAATTTGGAAAGCACCTATGCTCAGTACTATATCACCAACGTGGCTAGGGATTTTGAAAAATCACTTTTTTTTTTTTGAGTGGAAGCACCTAAAACTTCTCTTGAGATAAACAAGAGCAGAGCCGCTCCTTTTTCCCACCACCTCATTATTAATTCATCTGGCTTCAGAATCTCAGTCCTAATCAGGGAGATGGTTCCTGCGGCTGCACTTACAATCAGCTCAATGCCAAAGTGGCCTCATGCAATCACCCTCCTCAGGGCTACAGCTGACTCCTAATGAAGACAATCATCTGAAGGAAACCGATACGCTGAGACCCAGTAGAGGTGTCTTGGTGAAAGCTTGGGGGTTCACACCAGCTGCCTTCTCTCTAACCTCCACCTCCATCGTGGGGACCCACAGACCCCAAAGGGGAAGGAAGACACAGCAACCTCCAGAGGGGACCGGAGACAACCAAAACCAGAGGCCAAGGCTGGCTGCCTCAGAACTGAACGCAGCCCACAAAAACATTCTGTTTTTCCTACCTTCCTCCCCCTGCCCCAATATATAGTACCTTATTAGTGGCCAACACTTCAACATTGGAAGTATTTACAAAAAAATCCAGGGGGTCAGTTTCTTTTGACAATTAATATGCTCTGTAAACAGAAGGTCCACATTCTGACATGTTAGAAATTAGAATGTGCTGAGTCAAGGCAGCCACATTTCCACAGGATGAACACTGTGTCTGGTCATCCCCACCCACCAGCCTGGTCTGGCCTTTCACCTGCCTCACTCCTGTAGACATAGGAGTTTGGATTCGCACTGAATCCAAATCCCCAGTGTTCTCCCTCCATGTGGATCTCTTCTCCAACTTGCTCCAGATGGTGGTTTGCCTAATCCAAAACGCCAGCCAATAAAGACAGAGAAAGATGTAAAGCATATGGTTCTATTTCTGGAAACTTATATCGAGGAAAGATCAGGCCTCATTGTTCCCTCATTCAATATGGTTTTGTTGAGCACCCTCCTTGTGCCTGGTACAGTTTGAGGAGCTGGAGATGCAACAGCAACGAGACAAGATCCCTGCCCTCACTAAGCTTTCTTTCTCTCATGAGACAGGCAATAACTAGAAAAACAAATATGTGTCCCATTTAATAAATGGTAAGTTCTGAGAGACTGAATATACAAAGGATGATGGCCAAAGCATATTATATGTATTACATACATACATACACATACACACAGAATTCTGACGCACGACCTTCAGCAACCTGCCCAGGAAACCAAGCCAGGAAGCCACCATACTATAATCAGCCTTGTAGGAGGTCAGACCATGATCTCTACTGATAGTTAAGGGCCCCAGACAATAAACCCTGTAACAATTGGCCGTAAATGGCCAGGACTCAATTAATAACTTGCAGCTTCCCTAAATTTTGTCCCTGCTTCCAACTTAGGACCAACCAAAAAAAAAAAGCCAAATATAGATACTGAGCCATTCACACAGGAGGCCTCTCTAGTTAGTCCACCTACAGCATCCCCAGGAAAACACTTCTCCTGGAGCATTTTTCTTTTTCCATTGGAAAGCCTTCCCACTCCTCTGCCTGCCTTTGAGTCTCTGCCAAATGCAAGGGATGGAGGCGGACTCCCTTGCTGTAGCCAACTCTTAAGTAGCCTTTGCATATTCTCCTTTGGGTGGTCTTCATTTATGTCCATAGGGCTCTAAAGCAAAACAAAGTTATAGGCAATCTCAGGATCCATGTGAGAGGTGAATGCCACCAGAAGTAGGGTGGAGCCATGGGGGCAGACAGATGAGGCCAGATTTGGGAGACTAATATTGCTGAGGTGTTAAATGTGAGGTGAAAATGAAAGTAAGGCATCAAAGGAGGCTCCTATTCCACTTTCCTCCTATTTTCCAGCCCAAATTAGTATCTCCCCTGACCTCCATCCTGGACACTCCCAGTGCCACCCTCTTGAAGTCATTTTCACAGCAGTACAACTAGATGTAGACCAATGTGGCCAAGAGTGGATGAGGCCAAGCATGTGGCCTGGGAGTTTGTGAGGAGAGAACAACAAGAGTGGTAAGGTAACACCCAAGTCAGGGTGGTCTTTGTGTGGAAAGTTCTGAAGCCCCTTACGGAAAAGGCTCCACCCCAGTCAGGAAATCCCAGGCCACTGAGATCCCCTTCCTGCAGAGGGCCCAAGGTTCCTCTCTTTCTCAGTCAGCTTCACTCCCCTTTCATGGTGGTGCCAGGACCTTATGGTCAACATTGTTGGTACCCACAGTTTCCAATCCCCTCACCATGTGTGTGCAAAGCCAGCCTGACATCCAGCCAGCTTTTCAGGCTACAGGAGCCTGGGGAACATGATGCCTCCCCTACCACCCAACCCAGCACAGTAGCCCTGGGCAGTGACCAGCAGGTGGGGGGCGGTGAAACACTCCAGCTTTCTCACCCCTTGGCCAGGTGTGGGTTTTGAGGGGTGTGTTTTGCACAATTTTCCGGTGACCCACTGCAGTAGCCATTCTGAAAGCACCCTTCCTCTCTTGCTCACCCTCAGCTAACACTGCCCTGCCCAATCAACAGCTTGCCCTTAAATCCTTAGCTCAAAGGCAGCTTCTGGGGGACCCAAATTCAGGTTACCCACTAGGATCAGAATGTTTGTGTCCCCCCAAAATTCATATGTTGAAAATTTATCTTTCAAGGTGATCTTTTTAAGAAGTGTGGCCTTTGGGAGGTGATTAGATCATGAGGGTAGAGCCCTCAGGTATGGGCCTTAGTGCCCTTAAATAAGAGACCTCAGAGGGCTCCCCAGCCCCCTCCACTATACAAGCATACATTGAGAATTCAGCAGTCTACAACCTGGAAAAGGGTCCTCAACCTGACCTTACAGGCACCCTGATCTTGGTCTTCCAGCCTCTAGAACTGTGAGCAATTAATTCTGACTGTTTATAAGCCGCTGTCTATGGTATTTTGATATAGCAGTCTGAATGGACTGAGATAACACCTATGACAGATTCTTTTTTTTCAATTCTTAAATAGAATCCATGTACTGCAAAACAAAAACAAACATATGAATCACCTCCTGGTCATGATTTATGAATACCATTGCCTACTAAAAGGGAGCATGATCCCTGGAAAAAAGGCTGATTCTAGAGATGGGGCAGGGAAAATAAAAGAAGATCATGGAACATTGTATACCCAAAAGCGAGGAAGCGCTCAAAGAATGATGAGAACATCTTAAAAGAACATAGGAGGCAGCATGAAAGCGTTCTCACTGCCTAAATTTGGGACAGCTTGCATATCAAAATAAATTAAAACATCAATGTATAATAACCCCCTGAATAAAATAAGAATCTGAATCTTATCCAGATAAGAAAGAAATTAAATAAACATGGAAAAGGGAAAGCTCTTCCTTTTAAGAGAATGTTGACTAAAAAGTATAAAATTAGTAAAACCATCATAGCAAAAATTGAGGCCAAAAAAAAAAAATCACTCATGATGTTAATCCAGAAAAAAATATAGAAAGGAAAGTTTAGGGATGCATGGGATATTTATATGGTCTCAATTATCTCCCCACAAATTTATTTATTACTTACAAAGGGAAAATGGTATCTATACGGTAGAGAAAATGGAACAAAATAAAGACCATTTCCTTAGATACGCCCAAAGACGTTCACTTACTTCTTAGTAAGAAAGGTATGAGGAATAAGGCCAAAAACCCAGTGACTATATCACATACATATTTGTTACATATGCTATGCTTACATCGATATGCTACCTACATGTACACAAGGTTAGGGCCATTTTTAACTACTGCCTTTACTCTTTTCACCAAGACTAGGTTTTTTTTAGAGAACCACACCACATCCAGAGGAGCCCCACCTGCCTACTCTTCAAAATCATTCATGATCATCTATGTTGTTGCAGGTGGCATTATTTCATTCTTTTATGGCTGAATAATAATCCATTGCATACATGCACCATATCTTCGTCATACTGAGTGAAGTAAGTCAGAGAAAGACAAATATCATATGATATCACTTACATATGGAGTCTAATAAAAAATGATACAGAACTTATCTAAAAGACAGAAACAAACTTACAGATTTTGAAACTGATCTTATGGTTTCCATAGGTGAAACCATTGGAGGGAGAGGGAATTTGGGAGGGTGGGAATAACACATACACTTACACACTACTGTATAAAATACATCATTAATGAGAACCTACTATACAGCACAGTAAAATCCACTCCTATAGACAGTAGGAAATACTACTATCTATTCAACAGTTTGTAATAACCTATATGGAAAAAAATAGATATATTTATATACATGACTGATTCACTTTGGTGTACACTTGAAACTAATACAACATTGTAAATCAACTATACTACAATAAAATTATATTTTAAAAAATAATTCATGGAGTCTCTGTTGTGGCACAGCAGAAACAAATTTGACTCGTATCCATGAGGCTTCGGATTCCATCCCTGGCCTCGCTCAGTGAGATAAAGATCCAGCATTGTTGCGACCTGTGGTGTAGGTCATAGACATGGCTCGGATCCCACATTCCTGTGGCTGTGGTATAGGCTGGAAGCTGTAGCTCTGACTGTACCCCTAGCCTGGGAACTTCCTTAAAATATATATATATATATATATATATATAAAAAATTCGTGTTCAGGACTGAGGCAATGAAAGAGGCTGTGAGTGAAGTTAAGTTAACCCATGAGCTCTCACGAACTCAATGGCCCCAAGGCAGCTATGGTCATTTTCTGTCCCTAAATGAATATGAATATGCCTGCAACCCCTTTCCCGCTGCTTAAATCGCTTCCTACTCTGTTTTTATCTGCCTAATATTTAAATACCAAATTGCAACATAATTGCTTTTCTCTTCCTCTGCCCCCCTCAAGCCAAAAGGCCAGGGCTCATTTTTTTTTTTTTTTTGAAAATACACTTTTTTTTAAAATATAGTTAATTTACAATGTTGTGCCAATTTCTGCTGTACAGCAAGGTGACCCAGTCATATATATATACACACACACACACACACACACACACACACACACATTCTTTTTCTCATAATGTCTTCCATCATATTTTACCCCAAAAGACTGGATATAGTTCCCTGTGCTATACAGTAGGACCTCATTGCTTATCCATTCTAAATGTAATAGTTTATATCTCCTAACCCCAAACTCCCTATTATTCATACCAATGATGTTTATCACTTAAAATCAGAAGTTTTCAACTTCTTTTAGCTGCATGTAGTGAGCTAAATGTTGCCCCCCAAAAGATATCTCTGTGTCCTAATCCCTAGAACCTGTGAATGGGACCTTATTTGGAAATTTTGTTTAATTGCAGATGTAATTAAATTGTTTTGAGATGAAGAGCTTATCCAGGATTATCCCTGTAAACCCTAAATGCCATCACTATCCTTATAAGAGATACACAGAGGGAAATTAGACACATCCACAGAAGATAAGGTGATAAGAAGACAGAGGAGAGAGATGCAGTCACAAGCCAAAAGCCACCAGAAACCAAAGGAGGTAAAGAATAATTCATTCGCTCCTAGGTCTTCTCGATGGGGTGGTCCTACCACCTTGATTTCAGACTTCTGGCCTGTAGAACTATAAAAGAATACATTCCTGTCTTTTTTTTAATTTTTACTTTATTGTATTTTTATTGGGGTATGGTTGATTTACATTGTTATACAAGTTTCAGGTGTACAGCATAGTGATTCAAAATTGTTATAGTTCATACTCCATTTATTATAAAATATTGGCTATATCCCCTGTGCTCAACAATATAACTTTCTACCTTATTTACATTATCCTTAGTAGTTCATACCTCTTAATCTCCTATCCCTATCTTTTCCCTACCCCCTGTCCTCTCCACACTGGTAAGCACTAGTTTGTTCTCCATAAGAGACATAGAGAACAGACTTACTGATGCCAAGGGCGGGGGTGGAGTGGGATGGATTGGGAGTTTGGGGTTAGTTGATGCAAATTATTACATTTAGAATGGATAATCAATGAGGTCCTACTGCATAGCACAGGGAACTATATCCAGTCTCTTGGGATAGAACATGACATTAGATAATATGAGGAAAAGAATGTATATATATGTATGACTTGGTCACTTTGCTGTTGGCACAACATTGTAAATCAATTATACTTTAATAATTTGTCTTTTGAAGTCACCAAGTTTGGACAATCTGTTGCCGCAGCCACAGCAAATACACAGTAGAAACTTTCTTTCAAATGACATCTTACAGGGATCCTCATATGTAAAATAGATCAAAGAAAACCTATTGTCCAACATGGGCAGAGAGCAGCAGCCTCCCATCACAGGCTACCTCCCCCCTCCCCACTCCCTTCCTATTCTGCCAGTGACCCAGGACATGGAAGGCAAGGCGCACTCCCAAAGGCCAGGGAGCAACAAAGTAGCTCTTATAGAACAGAGTATGAAAACCATTCTTCTACATCATTCATCAGAGTCAGGATTCTTTTTTTTTTTTTTGTCTTTTGTCTTTTTTGTTGTTGTTGTTGTTGCTATTTCTTGGGCCGCTCCCGCGGCATATGGAGGTTCCCAGGCTAGGGGTTGAATCGGAGCTGCAGCCACCGGCCTACACCAGAGCCACAGCAACGCGGGATCCAAGCCGCGTCTGCAACCTACACCACAGCTCACGGCAACGCCAGATCGTTAACCCACTGAGCAAGGGCAGGGACCGAACCCGCAACCTCATGGTTCCTAGTCGGATTCGTTAACCACTGCGCCACGACGGGAACTCCAAGAGTCAGGATTCTAATGCTGTCATTTCCTGGACCTGTATCCCATTCCATGTGCCTGCTTTTCCTCTCCTTGCTGTTTCTATTTAACCAATATTTGCACTGCATGAGTGTCCTTTGGGAAAGGTGCACAAAAATAGGCATGTGGGTTGTGCAGCTGGCTCTCAGTCTCTGACACACAGCCTCTGGAACATTCCCCTGATAATGACAGCTCATTAGGGTTCCTGTCCCCTGTTTTAAACTTGTAGTCATGTGCCTTCCCCTTTTCCTCAGCCTCCAGTGTTGGTTCTACCTCCACTCCCACGGCTCATGTGTGGTTTGTTCCAGAACTTTCCTTTTCAACTCATTTGATGTTTTTCAGCCTCAGATTCCTGATTTTGACTCTAGCTTGTGGTTTCATTTTGTGCATCCTCTGAAGCACTTCAGTCTGTCCTGAGTCACCTGCTCCAGATCAGACATTACTTCCCTATAAAGTTAGCAGGTGTTTTCCACCATCCCATCTGGACTTTCTGAAGCCAGTAGAATTATTCCCTCAAGTACCACTCAGAGTTGCTTCTGTATGTTTCGAAGCCATTCAAAGGATATGATTAATACCCAAGATGTAGAGACAAAATCACATGCCTTACAAAAACTCTATGAGTAGGACATGGAAGACCAACTTTGTACTACAAGTAGCAAATAGCTTAGATCATAATTTCAAGACTGCCTGCATATTCTCTCTGCATTTTTATCATTCACTTTTAAATGGCATTGACCTAGCAGCTGCCCATATAGCCTTTCCCTCCTCATGAAACACAGAGATGCTTCAACTTCCATGCTCAAATTCCATGCTCAACTTCCAGTCTATACATAAACACATCATATATTATCACTCCAAACCTTTTTCCATGCTCTCATTCAACAACACTGTTATTAAATAGCTGAGGACCTGTTCAAGCTAGCACATACTGGTGTTGCCCAAGAGTGAATTATTCTGTTTCAGTCTAGAGATATTTGCGCCATTATTTGGAGGTGTGTTAAATTTTGTCCTATTATTCTATAAAAATGAATAGTAAACAGAAAAATGAAAGTGCTGATACAAGTGATAAGACATATACTTCATGTAAACTTAACACAGTCAAGGAGAAGATGAAAATCATTAAGCAGTTGGAAGATAAAGAATCTTTCACCTTAATCTGAATCTCATTGGACTTAGGCAGGTCGATTGCGTGTTCAATTAATTGTGAGGGAAAAGAACACAATTAAAGAACATGTACCAGGAGTTCCTGTCGTGGCTCAGTGGTTAGCAAACCTGACTAGCATCCATGAGGACATGAGTTCAATCCCTGGCCTTGCTCACTGGGTTAAGGATCCGGCATTGCTGTGAGCTGTGGTGTAGGTCACAGACGCAGCTCAGATCCTGCATTGCTGTCACTCTGGTATAGGTTGGTGTCTACAGCTCCGACTGGACCCCTAGCCTGGGAACCTTCATATGCCATAGGTGCAGCCCTAAAAGACAAAAAAAGAAAAAGACCAAAATAAATAAATAGCATGTACCAAATGTTGGACATAAATCATAAATGATTGTGTTTAAAAAACTGAGATGCAATTAGGGATCTTATCACTCTTTTAGGTCTCTGGGAATGGAACTCCTACCTCCTTTATACCAAGTAAGTCTATCATCTGGCTTCCCCACATGCAACTGTTGTGTAACTTTTCAAGGATGTATTATACATGAAAGGAGAGAACTGCCTATAATTAGGACCAAAAGAAAGAGGCAAAAATATTGAAGCCTAAATTGGTATCAACCTAAAACCAATATCAGCAGGAATTTACTATTACTGTAAAGCAAATAAATTTGAACTGAAAAAAACACAACCATGGGCTTCTCCCTATGAGAGAAACCATCTAACAAAAATACAATGATAAATACTGTGAAAAAAAATCTCCATAAATATGAAATGACCTATGCACAAGGGTATTCTTGGCTGAGACATTTGTAATAGCAAAATACTGGAAACTCAAATGTCCCTCCATAGACTGAACTGTCCCTAATACATAGTGGAAAACCATATAGCAAAGTTAAGATCTCTATGAATTAGCATGAAGTGACTTCCAGAAAATACTGTTCATTTAAAAAATCAAGGTATAAAATATTATATAGTTTCACACATTGTATGTAAGAAATAGAAGTAAATATACACAGATAATTTGCTTAGTTTTCAAAGAAACATAAAAATTAGATAATGCTTGTCTATAGAGGGTGGTGATAATAGGGTGGAGAAGAAAAGGATAGGAACATATCTAAATATACTTTTGTACACAATTTTGACTTTTGAAGTATGTAAATAGTCTACATATTTGAGAATTAAAGTAAATAAAAAATAAGCCTTAAAATCATACATAGTCAGAAACAAAATGAACCCAACTATATATAAAATTGGCAACCACACAGAGAAAAAGCAGTATTCAAAATTTATTTGACTACAACACTATGTACCTCTGTATTTCTAAAGGCAAATGACAAAAAAAAGAAATAGTAAACTTAGTGCGTTTACTATGAAAATGCTAGAATTCTAATTTTCTAATCATTTTATGATTACTATTTATTTAGGGAGGGAAGCCAAGAGTTTTATACCGAGCCAAGTTGTCTCTCACATGTAAAGGTAAAATATGCTACCACATATTCTTCTGTGGAAAAAAAAAGTCACTTAAAAATATGCTGCAGAAACCAAGAGGAGAATCACATTTAGGAGATCAAAAATGCATCCCAAAAAATCAAATACCTGGGAATAAATCTGACCAAGGAGGTGAAAGATTTATATGCTGAGAACTATAAATCATTAATCAAGGAAATTAAAGAAGATGAAAAGAAATGGAAAGATATTCCGTGCTCCTGGGTTGGAAAAATTAATATTGTAAAAACGGCCACACTACCCAAAGCAATCTACAGATTCAATGCAATCCCTATCAAATTCCCCATGACATTTTTCACAGAACTACAACAAACAATCCAAAAATTTGTATGGAACCACAAAAGATCCAGAATTGCCAAAGCAATCCTGAGAAACAAAAACCAAGCAGGAGGCATAACTCTCCCAGACTTCGGGCAATATTACAAAGCCACAGTCATCAAGACAGTGTGGTACTGGTACCAAAACAGACAGACAGACCAATAGAACAGAACAGAGAACGCAGAAATAAACCCTGACACCTATGGTCAATTAATCTTTGACAAAGGAGGCAAGAGCATAAAATGGGAAAAAGACAGTCTATTCAGGAAGAATTTCTGGGAAAATTGGACAGCTGCATGCAAATCAATGAAACTAGAACACACCCTCACACCATGCACAAAAATAAACTCAAAATGGCTGTAAGACTTAAACATAAAACAAAACACCATCAAACTTCTGGAAGAGAACATAGGCAAAACATTCTCTGACATCAACCTTACAATTGTTTTCTCAGGTCAGTCTCCCAAGGAAACAGAAATAAGAGCAAAAATAAACCAATGGGACCTAATAAAACTGACAAGCTTTTTCATAGAAAAGGAAATCATTAAAAAAAAGAGACAACTTACAGAATGGGAGAAAATAGTTTCAAACGATGCAACTGACATGAGTATAATCTCAAGAATATACAAACAACTTATACAACTCAATGGCAAAGAAGCCAACAACCCAATGGAAAAATGGGCCAAAGACCTGAATAGACATTTCTCCAAGGAAGATATACAGATGGCCAACACGCACATGAGAGAATGCTCAACATCCCTGATTCTTAGAGAAATGCCAATCAAAACTGCCACAAGATACCACCTCACACCAGGAAAAATGGCCACCATTAATAAGTTCACAAATAACAAATTCTTAGAGAGGTTGTGGAGAAAAGGGGACCCTCCTGCACTGTTGGTGGCAATGTAAGCTGCTACAACCACTATGGAAAACAGTATGGAGGTACCTTAGAAAATTATACATAGAACTACCATGTGACACAGAAATCCCACTCCTGGGCATATATCAGGACAAAACTTTCCTTGAAAAAGACCCAGGCACCCACATGTTCATTGCAGCACTATTCACAATAGCCAAGACATGGAAACAACCTAAATGTCCATCAACAGATGATTAGATTAAGATTTGGTGTATATATACACAATGGAATACTACTCATCCATAAAGAACAACATAATGCCATTTACAGCAACATGGATGGAACTAGAGACTCTCATTCTGAGTGAAGTCAGAAAGAGAAAGACAAATACCATATGATATCACTTATATCTGGAATGTAATATATGGCACAAATGAACATTTCCACAAAGAAATTCATAGACTTGGAGAATAGATTTGTGGCTGCCCAAGGGGAGAGGGAGGGAGTGGGAGGGATCGGGAGCCTGGAGTTAACAGATGCAAACTATTGCTTTTGGAATGGATTTACAATGAGATCCTGCTGTGTAGCACTGAGAACTATGTCTAGATATGTACATCACAACACAACAATGGGAGGAAAAATTATGTATACATGTATGTGAAACTTGGTCCCCATGCTGTATGGTGGAAAAAAAATAAATTAATTAATTAAAAAAAAGAATTATCATACTGCAAATAACAATCAATGGGAATGCAAATTTCACTGTTACAAGTCATTGAGTTGAAGATATGAGAATTAGTTTTAAATACAACATATAATCAGAATTTATTGTGAAACCATATAATAAAAATAACTTTAAAAACTGAAAAAAAAATTGTCAACTGTATAAAATGATTTACCTGTCTTCCCTTACTCAGCCTGGGCTTCAAACAAGAATGTATGTTGGATTTTTATGTTCAAGAAGGATTTCACATCTCAGGATCTAAGTTGGCCCTGTAATGCTACCCTTGGCAGCTTTCTCTGTCTCACCAATGCCAGAAAGCATGTTTATTGAGTCCTGTTCTTTCTCCCAGAGTTCAGATAAACGCATTTGCCATGTTTGATTACCACTTAAAACAACCTATATTATTCTGTTCCAGCATTTGCTCTAATAATAGATAAACTATTGACATGGTTAAGATGCTGTTTGGGGAGAATCACTAAAGTATTTTTTTCCTTCTTCCCTTCAAGCATAGAGCAGCAAAATAACCATTTCTACTGCCAAAGAACTCAGGCAATTATTTTTTGCAAATTAAAAACTCATACCAAATGACTTAAGTCTTAGAGATTTGTGTTTTTCAATTGGTAAAGACAAAATAAAAAGCTAGTTTATAGCAGATATCATATTCTTCAATCCCTCTTTTTATCATCTTCCACCTGTTACAAATGTCCCTGAATTTACTATATTTTAAACTTGGAAATGAATACATTTTAAAATGCATACAATAAAATGCATCATTGGCAATTTATTTCTGGTTGGTGAAATTCTACGTAATTACTTTTTTCTTTATACTTTTATATTTTTCAGTTTCCTGCAAAGCCTATATATAACTTTCATATCCACAAAAATAGATGTTTAGATCAGTAGACAAATTTTTGCATATATAACATATAATATAAAAAACATAATTATGTCTTTAAAATATGCACAAAAAACCCACAAAGAAAACCAACACAGTTACTTTGTCTAAGACTATGACAAATTATTTTCTCCTTTCCTCTGCTTTTCCATATTTTCCAAGTTTTCTATGATGAATGTATACATATTACTATTATCACGCTTAGTAGATTTTTTTATTATTGTTTTTGTTGGTGAGGGAAAGAACAAGTCAAGATCATTAATCAGTTGGAGACCACCAGGATAAGGATAATTAATTTAAAATAAAGATACAAATTAACTTATTTACAAACCCTTATAGATCCACAGACATAGAGAACAAATTTACAGCTACCAAAGGGGAAGGGGGGAATTAATGAGGAGTTGGGGATTAACAGCTACAAACTACTATATTTAAAATAAATAACCAACAGGGATCTACAGTGTAGCACAGGGAGCTGTACACAAATATTTTGTAATAACGTGTAAGGGAAAAGAATCTTAAAAATATACAGATAGGTGATAGATAGATGGATAGATAGACAGACAGACAGACAGATCTAGATCTGTATAACTGAATCACTTTGCTGTATACCTAAAACTAACACAACATTGTAAAGTAACTATACTTCAATTAAAAAAAAAATGAAGATGGGAGAAGGCAAGAAAGAGACATTAAGACACATACTCAGCTTCCACATCTGCTCCAGCCACACAGGGGGAGTAGCAAATGAACATCCTTCTCAGACTGATCTCACTCATGCTCCCAGTTCTCAGTGCTATACCTTTGTAGGTCACAGCAGAAGGGAGGCAGACTTCACTACCACCTTTGTAACTGAGAAGGACCCTTATGGGGCCTTCCCAGGTTAGGCCCCTCCCCTAATAGTGTTTGGCCCTTCCCCATAGTGTTTGGCCTCACTATGTATTGGGCACATGAAATTTCCCTAACACTTTTCCCTTCCCAAATTTTCCACTGTACCCTGAAACCACACAGCCCCACCACACTCATGTTCTTTCTACTTGGCACATGAATTGGAGAGCTGTGTATGTATTTGCAAAGAAAGATGTGGTTGCTTGTCAAGCCCAGATTTAAGTTCCCTAAAAGAGATTTTGGTTTACAGGACTCTTTCAAACTGCATTACTTTTGCCCTAAAAAAGTTTTCCTCCTTGCCGCCACATTAGAGAGAAACATTTTAAGGCTTGCCTTAAAAAAACGACAGGACAGGAGGCTGAAAGCACAATAAGAAATTTGATTCCCCTGATAGAAAAACCAAGCCTCACAGACATAACTTGATAACAACTAAGAGCCTCTAAGTACAGATACCTCTGTTTTTTAAAAACATCCCGGGGTAAATGCCTGTTGTGCATTTTGTAACAAACTGACAAGTTTTCTTTTGCTATTGTGTTAGCTTGTGTGACCCAAGTATCCAATCTACACTGGGCTTGAGAACTATTTTTAATAATCCCTGTTGCCTCTGTAGTACATGGTGACAAGGAACATACAGGAGCAGATGCTGTTACAAGTCCTCAGCCCTTGAGTGTTTATATAAGTGTTGCACTCATAATCATTCCTCTTTGAGCCTCTCTGAGCAGAGTGATCATTTCTTTTTTGTTTTATTTTTCCTAATACCCTTCACTATGGTATCCAATATTTCTTTGGCCCTTCTGGGGCACCTTGAACCAATTTTTTCAGGAAATGTGTCTATGCTGCTTTATTAATTCCATTTTTGGGCTGTCATTTCATCTCTCTCTGCTCCCCTTCCACACTCCAAGAACAGCTTTTCTCAAAGTGGAAAAAACTAAGCTTTAGAGTCAGATGCACTATGACACAAGCTGGACCCTCTCTGGGTTGATTAGTGTGGGCAACTCATTCTCACCAAATTGCAACCTGATCATTTCAAAGAAGGATAAATAGCACTTATATCACAAGCCTGCCACAACAAAAAGGGATACAGTATAGAAGTTTCCAGCCAATAGCAGACCTCATGGATAGGCAGCTATTTGTCTAATCAGTCACATCATTAACTCTTGTCCTCGCCTACCCCTCCTGTCAATGTCCTGCCTTGTAAGCAATCACTAAGGGCTTCTCCTAGTGCCTTGTTATTTCATGGCTTAGATGATTTGAGAGTTGTTCTGACCTCTATATATTTCCCTGGGTGCTTTCTCTGCTTTATCATCCAAGACCATTAAATACCTTTGGTCTGAATACCAGTCCCTTTAGGTCCTTGCCATTAAACCTTAGCAAAAATTTGAGTTGTGCCTCCCTCTTTTGTTTCCTGTGTTGATTTAAGTATCTATTCAGCAAACATGCCTGAGCGCTTGGACCTGTCCAGACTTGTAAAAGTAAGGCATCCACCTGCTCTGGGCTCACAGTCTAGGAGAGAGACCCAAAACACATACCTATCGCTCTGCTAGAGAAAGTGGGGCTGAATTTTTGACAAGTGATTTTACTTTGTGAAATCAAACAGCAGCAAGATAGCACAGCCTGGAGGGACCTGGATATAGCCTGAAGCCATAAGAAGCAGATGTCTGAGGACCTTCTTGTATTTCTAAGTTGCAAATAAAAAAGGAGGTAAAAGGAAAAGTACTATACCCTCCCCTATAAATGAAATATCTAGAAGAGGAAAATTCATACTGACAGAAAGTAGGTCAGAGATTAGCAAGGGCTGAGGAGAGGGCAGATGGAGAGTTACTTCTCAATGGGGACAGTTTCAGTTTGGGGTGATAAAAAAGTTTTGCAAACTGGTGACAGTGGTGTATGTCATAAATGTTATCAAGGTCACTGAATTGCATACTTAAATGATTATGGTTAGAATCACAGATGTTATATATATTTACTACAATAAAAAGTAGGGAAGTGAAGTCAAAATTGAGCAACAGACAGTAAAGTATCTCCCTTACCACCATATCCCATCCCCTCTGAATTACACGTGCTTGTGTATGAAACTGAGCAGGGCCCTGTGGGGCTCCTGGGCACAAGCCTTTATGTGTCCCTCATCTCTTGATTTTAGGGAATAAACTTCAGCCTCTATGACCTTCCCTGAGTCCCAAAGGGTAGGTTCAAACAGCTGCTAATCAGGGAAGGGAGGGGATGCAGAGACCAGGGAGGAGCAGTCAAGAAACAATAGCGCAGCCTTGGGGAAGAGTCTGGTTCCTCCTCAAGGGATACACATAACAATATCTTTGAGCTTTTCTGCAGAACTTAAACCCCCAACAAATGAAAGATATTATTGAAGTATTCCCCATTCCAGAAAGAAGACTGTCAGACTCTCGAACACCAGCTTTGCAAACAATGCACACTTGCCTCTACCCTGCCTTATCTGTGGCCCTATTTTTCACTCCCCAAACTATAAAACCACCTCCCAATCTCTCCTAAGGGGGGGCACAGTCTTTAAGGCATTAGCCTGCCATGACCCTCCTTTGCCTGGTAAAGCAATCAAGCTATTTTGTCTCCTTTGCCCAAAACTCTGTCTCAGTGTTTCTATTTGGCACTGGTGAACAGAGGCCGAGTTCCAACAAATGCACACAAACTTTTCAAAGTAATTCCATCAGTGAGTGTTTTGGGAAAGCCTGATGTGTGTCAGGCACTGTGGAGGGTACTAGAGAAGAACAAAAAGAACCTCATATCTATGCTCAGTCCAGACCTGCAGCCCAAAGTGCCACCGTCCTGTTTGTCCAGCTCAAGGGCCACGTCCTTCAGGAAGCTTCTAAGGTAACCAGGTTGGAATGAATGGTCCTCTGGACCATATGCCCACTGTTTTGTTGCCCAGTTGTCTGAGCCCTCTTTTCAGTCTCCCTCTATTTTGCACTTGCCATGTAAGTCTCTGCCCTGGCAAACTCCTTCAAGGTCTAAAATCTAACTTATCAAATTTACACCCATCCCCACAGGCAGGGTATGGCCCTCAGCCTATGCTGAGTCCAATCTTCTGGAGAACAACACTTTCAGAGCCTGCCAACAGCCCAGTAGCAGCCCCTCCCCATCTGCTTTAATCACTTAATCCTCTCATCCCTCTTCACTGTACTGCCTTTGTAAGCTGCTGGTTAACCACAGAGAGAAAAAGAAAAAAATGACCATTTCTCTCCTATGAATTAGCCGTAGCCCCAGGAGTGCTGAGCTATCCTCAGCTCAGGCTTCCTACTCCCAGCTGATAAAAGGAACTCACCTTTGAAGGTTCAGTACACAGCAAGTATTTAAATTCCAGATAAAGTCAATCCTTACCAATCAAAGAAATACATATGAGCAAGAGAAGGAAGGATGAGAGGAAATATTCAATTATACTAACAGATAGTGTATTAGGAGTCAATGACCAGCAGTCCTAGAGAGCTGCTTTCTGCTTCAAGGCGCTCTCACAGAAACACTTATACAGGCAAAGACTTGGGAAAACCTGGATGTAATATGTGCATATTTGTATTTTAATGTATAAGCCTTTGTGAGGGTAGTTTTAAACCTGCAAGAATAAGCGCTACCTTTTATTAGGTACTTCCTACATGCCATATACCATAAAAGCTGGCATATATTAGCTTGTTGAACTGCTACAGTAATCCTGGGAGGACACAAACACTGTCTCCTTGAGGACACCAGAGCCCAGAAAGGGTAAGTCCCTTGCCCAAGATCACACAGCTGGGAAGTGGCAAAGTCAGGATTCAAATAGGTTTTTTTGATTCCAACATTAGTATCTTATTCAATACCCTAAACTGAGTCCACACTGGTCCCTAACACCCCCTGCTTTTGCCAGTCTTTGTACTTTTGCCAAAACCCAGGAATCCTCTCCAACTGCTTGTTTTATTTACTCCATGTTCAATCAGTCCTCGAGTCTCACTGGCACTGCCTCCATGATACACCCTGAGCCAGACCCCTTCCTCACCTGCTCCCTAGTTCCAGTTCTGATCAGGCCACAAGCACATCTGGCCTAGATGTGGCCTTCCTACTGATCCATCTACTCTCATTCTTGCCCCCAACATCCTACTCCTCCATGCCGCAACTGGAATGATCTCCATAAACCATAAACCACCCTTCTGACTAAACCTTCCCTAAGTTCCCCATTGACTTTAGAATAAAAATCCCAAGTTGATCATGGCCCATAAGGCAGACCCCTGTTTTTGACCTCCAATCCTTATAGCTTCCCGCTCCACAGTCCACCATACTCTAGCCCACAGGCTTTCTCCCACCCTCACCACACATGCCACTGCTGCCTGCCCACCTAGAATGCTGTTCCCATGGGCCATCCTTTCATCATCAAGGTCATTTTAGAGAAAACTTTCCCAGCCTTTCTAGCCAAAGCACCAGCACCTATCCCCTGATACCCCACCTAGCCATTCTCAATCCTGTGCCATTTCTATTTTCTCCATAGCACCTTCCTCTAAAGTCATATCAGTTATTGATTTAAATATTTGTTGGCTGTCTTCCCAACCTCAACTAGAATGTAAGCTTCATGAAGGCAGGTACTGCATCTCCAGAACTTGGAACAGTGGCTGGTACATATGTGATGCTCAGTGATCACTGGTTAAATTACCATGAGCAGCTCTCTTTGCATACCCTTCCCTCCCATCTTCATATAACTCCTACTTGTCCCTCAAAATAAGCTCTGAGACGCCTTCCTGGAGATCTTAGCTGAATTCCCCTTCCCTCGCATCATCTACTGGCTTCCATTAGGACACTTATAAAACCCTCCTCTCTCACTGTCTATTTCCCACACTGGATCATGACCTACCCTGTCTATTACTTCTACGTCCCTGTTCTCCAACACAGCCTGGCTACACAACAGCAGCTCAATATATGTCTAATGAAAGAATAAGCAAACGAGGGATTTTTAATTATTTTTTGTCAAAAGTAACTAATATCCATGTGGGAGAATTTCTTGGAGTGCTCTTAGAAAAAAACTACACTGATAAAAACTTTAAATATTTTTTAAACATGCCCAATGTTTTTAAGCTTCTAATAGGAATAGTAGTCAGAATGCAGGTAGGGATGTTATAATTCTAGCTGATGATGAAGTGACTAAAAATCCTGGCTGGATTATTGACAGGATGAGGAAAGGGCCATATAGACATGGATGCCTCAGGTGGCCAGAATACACCTTGAAATACCCACCAGGCCACTCTGGGACCCCCTGAAGCCTTCTCCTGGGAAAGCAGACTTTTCCAAGGAGGCTGAACAGCTAGGCTCCCAGATGCTCCACATTTATCCTCTGCACAGCATGGATACACCAGCCAAATTCTGAGTCCTTAAATCCAACTTTCCTTTAAACCCATGACAACAGCCCCTTCTCTTAGGAGAAATCTTTCCTTGGCCCAGTTAATCCATCTTTCTGGCTATAGTCATACCCTACTCTTCCGGTTTGGGGTCTGTTTTTGAAGATGCCTCTGTAGATATCACATCTCACCACTTAAGGCTGATTTTTCTAGCTTGTGTCATGGAGTTCTGGGGATACCTCACTGTTCACACCATACCATCTACATGGCCATGATCTTGGGTTTCAATTTTGTCATGTACTAAATCCCAGTGTTCTCCAGCAAAGGATTATTTTCTCTTGCTGTCTGACTTTTACCCTTTCCTGCATTATTAAGCTGTTGATAGATTTTCCCTTCCCCCTCTCTGATCAATTGTGATTTCATCGTTGGTATGATGGCATGCAATAAGTCATCCTTGTCTCTAGGATTATACCAGCAAATTCCTTAAATTGAACCCTCAGAAGGAACGGACTCACTTCTCTGAGTTGAGTCTATTTAGACAATATGGGGTTGAAAAGGCTCAGAGACCAGATTTATGGACATTCCTACCTACAAGTCAGTAGTAAATTCCTCTTATACATTACCTAAACACTAAAATGTTGGATTGTATTTTCCTAGCCCTTCTCACTGCAGATGTTGACAAAACAAATTATTTTGTGGATGACAATGAGTTCTTTTTCTTGTTCCTCAATGAATTTATTACATTTATAGTTGTACAATGATCATCACAATCCAATTTAATAGGATTTCCATCCCACAGCCCAAGCACATCCCCCCACCCCCCAAACTGTATCCTTTGGAGACCATAAGTTTTTCAATGTCTGTGAGTCAGCATGTGTTCTGCAAAGAAGTTCATTCTGTCCTTTGTTCAGATTCCACATCTCAGTAAAAGCATTTGATGTTGGTGTCTCATTGTATGGCTGGCTTCACTTAGCATGGTAGTTTCTAGGTCCATCCATGTTGCTAAAAATGCCATTATTTTGTTCCTTTTAATGGCTGAATAATATTCCATTGTGTGTATGTACCATGTCTTCTTGAACCACTCCTCTGTTGATGGACATTTAGGTTGTTTCCATGTCTCGGCTATTGAAAATAGTGCTGCAATGAACATTGGAGTACATGTGTCTCTTTGAGTCATGGTTTTCTCTGGACAGATGCCCAGGAGTGGGATTGCTGGATCAAATGGTAGTTCTATGTTTAGTTTTCTGAGGAATCTCCATCCTGTTTCCAAAGTGGTTGCACCAATTTACAATCCCACCCACAGTGTACTAGGGTTCCTTTTTCTCCACACCCTCTCCAGCACTTCTTGTTTGTAGACTTTTTGATGGCGGCCATTCTGGCTGGTGTAAGGTGGTACCTCATGTGGTTTTGATGTGCATTTCTCTACTAATGAGTGATGTTGAACATCTTTTCATGTGTTTTTTGGCCATCTGTATGTCTTCTTTGGAGAACTGTCTGTTTAGCTCTTCTGCCCATTTTTTGATGGGGATGTTTGTTTTCTTGGTATTGAGTGGTAGGAGGTGTTAATAAATTTTGGAGGTGAATCCCTTGTCAGTTGATGCACTTGCAAAGATTTTCTCCCATTCTGTGGGTTGTCTTTTCGTTTTGTTTAGGGTTTCCTTTGCTGTGCAGAAACTTTGACGTTTGATTAGGTCCCATTTGTTTATTTTTGTTTTTACTGTCATTACTCTAAGAGGTGGATCTGAGAGGATGTTGCTGTGGTTTATGTCAGAGAGAGTTTGGCCTATGATTTCTCTCTACTAAGAGTTTTAGAGCATCTGGTCTTATATCTAGGTCTTTAATCCATTTGGAGTTTATTTTTGTGTATGGCGTTAGGGAGTGTTCTAATTTCATTCTTTTCCATGTGGCTGTCCAGTTTTCCCAGCACCACTTTTTTTTTTTTTTTTTTGTCGTTTTGCTATTTCTTGGGCCACTCTCGCGGCATATGGAGGTTCCCAGGCTAGGGGTCCAATCAGAGCTGTAGCCACCGGCCTATGCCAGAGTCACAGCAACGTGGGATCCAAGCCGCGTCTGCAACCTACACCACAGCTCACGGCAATGTCGGATCGTTAACCCACTGAGCAAGCACAGGGACCAAACCCACAACCTCATGGTTCCTAGTCGGATTCATTAACCACTGCGCCCCGACGGGAACTCCCCAGCACCACTTATTGAATGGGCTATCTTTTCTCCATTGTATATCCTTGCCTCCTTTGTCATAGATGAGTTGGCTGTAGGTGCATGGGTTTAATTCTGGGCTTTCTATCCTGTTCCACCGGTCTGTATTTCTGTCTTTGTGCCAGTATCATACGGTTTGGATGATTGTTGCTTTGCAGTATAGTGTGAAGTCCGGGAGCCTGATTCCTCCAGATCCATTTTTCTTTTTCAGGATGTCTTTGGCTCTTCTGGGTCTTTTGTGCTTCCACACAAACTTTAAAATATTTTGCTCGAGTTCTGTGAAAAATGTCCTTGGTAATTTGATAGGGACTGCATTGAATCTGTAGATTGCCTTGGGTAGTATAGTCATTTTGATAATACTAACTCTTCCAATCCACGAGCATGGTGTGTCTTTCCATCTATTTTTTTCATCAGTGGCTTATAATTTTCAGAGTGCAGGTCTTTTGACTCTTTAGGTCGGTTTACTCCTAAGTGTTTTATTCTTTTGGATGCAATGGTAAATGGGATTACTTCCCTAATTTCTCTTTCTGCTCTTTCATTGTTAGTGTATAGAAATGCTTTCGATTTCTGTGTATTAATTTTGTATCTTGCAACTTTGCCAAATTCGTGGATGAGCTCTAACAGTTTTCTGGTAGAGTCTTTAGGATTCTCTGGGTATAGTATCATGTCATCTGCAAATAGGGATAGTTTTACTTTTTTCTTTCCAATTTGGATTCCTTTTATTTCTTTTACTTCTCTGATGGCTGGTGGCTAGGACTTCCAAAACTATGGTGAAGAGTAGTGGCAAGAGTGGACATCCTTGTCTTATTCCTTATCTCAATGGGAATTTTTTCAGGTTTTCATTATTGAGAATGATGTTTGCTGTGGGTTTGTCATATATGGCCCTTATCATGTTGAGGTAGGTTCCGTCTATGCCCACTTTCTTAAGGGATTTCATCAGAAATGGGTGTTGGATTTTGTCAAAGGCTTTTTTCTGCGTCTATTGAGAGGATCATTTGGTTTATATTCTTCAGTTTGTTAATGTGGTGTATCACACTGATGGATTTGCAGATATTGAAGACCCCTTGCATCCCTGGGATAAATCCCACTTGATCATGATGTACAATCCTCTTAATGTATGGTTGGATTCGGTTTGCTAGTATTTTGCTGAGGATTTTTGCATCGATGTTCATCAGTGAAATTGGCCTGTAATTTTCTTTTTGTGTGTGTCGTATCTTTGTCTGGTTTTGGCATCAGGGTGATTGTGGCTTCATAGAATGAGTTTGGAAGTATCCCTTCCTCTGCAAGTTTTTAGAAGAGTTTCAGAAGGATGGGTGTTAGCTGACAATGTGTTCTATTATGTCTTATTTTTGTGCATTCCAAAATTATTGCTGGGGGTTTCTGGTTTTGTTTTTTGATGTTCAATTTTTCTTGCTTTATTTAGTAGGTTTAATATTTGCTTCATGTTGAAAGAACGCAATGGGAAAACTGCCTTATTACTGATGACTTTTCACAGTCTTAGACCCTTTGCTAATAACGACAGAGCCTAATCTCAGCCCATCTCAATCTAGTCAGAAATCATTCCTCAAAGTTGTCACCAAACATGAGCTCCTACTCATTATTGTCAAAATCCCTTTCTATTCTCCAAGGAGAGCAACTAGAAAAAAGAGAATCAAACCATCCTGAATCTTTCTCAGTGTCAAGACTTAAGAATTTCATCATAAAACCAATAACTAGACAGTAGAACTGAGGATGAGGTGCTTCTGGTCTGCACTTGACCCTATGGGGTTTCATTACTGAAAAGTCACAATGCTGGAGATTCCAGTGTGGCTCAGCATGTTAAGAACCCAACATAGCCTCCGTGAGGACGTGGATTCAATCCCTGGCCTTGCTCAATGGGTTAAGGATCCAGCATTGCTGCAAGCTGGGACATAAGTCACAGATGCAGCTCCAATTCAACTGTAGCCTAGAAACTTCTATATGTCACAGATGCAGCTGTAAAAAGAAAAAACAAAGAAATGAAAGAAAAGTCATAATGCATACAGATGATGCTAAAGGTCTGAAATGTGAACTTCTGGAAACAAGATGAAACCGTATACTCGGTAGCTCTTCTGGAGCATCTGAGACCAAAAAGAAAATGATGTCGTCAACCTGAATGATTCTTGAAACATTAAGTAGCATTTCCAAATAATGAAAAAAATATTCCAGCACTCCCCAGACTGCTTTGGGACATCTGGCTCATATTCAAGGTTTTATCTTTGTATAGTGATAATCCTTTTTAACTTTAGGCAAAAGGGGAGGAGGCTGAGAACACTAATTCAATGTAATGGCCAGGGCTCAATTTAACTCAACCAACACTTACTGAATGCCTGCCATGATCAGGAACTGTGCAGTACGGTACATACATGGAAATGCATGAGACAGTCCCTGCTCTCAAGGAGTTTGTAATCTATGGGAGAAGCAGTCACATAAATAATTAAATACAATTCAGAGGTGAAATAATAGGCATTTTCACAAAATGATGCGGAAACACGTAGAAGGGCTTTCAGCCCATGGAATGGCCTTTAAAAAGAAGTAAAATCAGAATATTATTATTCAAATTTCCTTTCTGAGAAGTTTATAATTCTTGCCCAAAGACGTCGCAGTAGTTCATGCCTAGTCAGAACATAAAAATAATATTTGGAAGGCTGGAGGATAAACATAGTGGCAGAAATTTACATGAGCCTTTGAATCATCAAAGCGTGAAAGCTATGTGGTATGGTATGTGTGTGTGTATGTATACTCAGAGGCGTATGTGTAGCCTTAGATAATAGGTACTTTACTATACTTTTAAAACATGAGTAGACAAAGAACTAATTAAATGAGAATTAAAACTCACATATGTGTAATATATTAGTTTCCTCATAGGTTTGGAGATAATCTGCATTCTGCCCACACAGGTAAGAATCCACATTAAAATCCATTCACATATGATTTTAGTTATACCTTCCTCATTTCAGAACATTTGCCTTTTAGGAGAAAGGACAGTATGCTCTTATCACACTGGAAGCAAATATTTGGTTTGAGGTTTAGCTTCTCACTTTTTAATCCCACTTTTTAAGAGAAAGGAAAATAACACCAGTTAAACACCTTCTATGTATAAAACATAAGTCCTTTACCTATATTCCACTTAGTAAATCTTTACAGCAATTCTCCAAGGAAGGTATTCTTATTCTCCAGCCTCTATGCACCACACTATACACATTTTACAGATAAGAAAATCAAATTCAAGGAAACTAGGCACATGCCTAGGTCCCCCCATTTAGGTCTGATTTCTTCTGAACATAATATTGTGTGTTCTCAAAAATGTAAATGATGGTCCAATGCAAGGACTATGCCTATACCTATATCTCTCCATGGTTCATCACAGAAACAACAGTCTGAGTCCATAATAACTATGCTGGGTTTCCTCACTCTACCTGGCAAATGAAGGTTGAGCACAAATTTACTGGTGCTTTACTCAGGGAAGAAAAAGTCCTAAAATACTTCATTGCCCTGTAGCCTAGACTTTTATAGAAATTATTCCAATGTCAAATATTATAGTATGGCACCTTGAATCATCAACATTATAATAAAAAGGGGCTTCTAGTGAAAATGGCCTCTCCAATATTTTCATGGAAATGACTCTGAAGACACACTTCAAGAAAAATAAGATTCTCTGGTGTTCCCATCATGGTGTAGTGGAAACGAATCTGACTAGGAACCATGAGGTTGCAGGTTTCATCCCTGGCCTCACTCAGCAGGTTAAGAATCCAGCATTGCCGTGAGCTGTGGTGTAGTTTGCAGACACGGCTGGGATCTGATATTGCTGTGGCTGTGAAGTAGTCCAGCAGCTATAGTTCCAATTGAACCCCTAGCCTGGGAACCTCCATATACCAAAGGTGCAGCCCCAAAAAGCCAATAAAAAAGGGAGGAGGAGAAAAGATAAGATTCTCAAATCTCGAAGCTAAAACCAAAACTAATAATCAAGGTGTCAATAATCAATAATCAATACTAATAATCACAAACATGAGTGATCCATATTTTAAAAATTCACCCAGTGGATAATTGATACCAAATCAAGGAGGAGTTGAGAAAGTCAGAAAATCTTTCTCCTCTTCCTGCACTGTGTGCTCCCTAGTTTCCAACGCAAGGTCTGTGCCAACCAGGTCTTTGAAGCATGGGTTCCACCTTCTGAATTTGCCATAGCACATACCTTCTTACCCAAATTAGTGGTAATTTTTAAAATTGTGGTAAAATACATACAATATAAAATTTACAATTTTAACCATTTTTAGGTGTACAGTTCAGTGGCATTAAGTACATTCACATTGCTGTACAACCATCGCCACCATCCATCTCCAGAATTTTTTTATCTCTCCAAACTCAATTTCTGTACCCAAAAGAAAATAACTTCCCTTTCTCTCTGCCCCCTGCCAGCCCCTGAAAACCACCATTCTACTTTCTGTTTATCAATGTCTAAGGAAGAGGCACTCCAGGTGCCTCATATAAATGAATCATACAGTATTAGTCCTTTAGTAACTAGATTATTTCACTTAATGTCTACATTGTTGTCTAAAATGTCAGAGCATGTGTCAGAATTCCCATCTTTTTTAACGCGGTATCCTATTTCATTGTATATCATATTTTGTTTATCCACTCAACCCTCAACAGACACTTGGCTTCCAACTTGAGGCTATAATGTGAATAATGCTGCTATGTACATAGGTGTACAAATGAAGTTAGTGGGTCATTTTATATAAGCAGTTGAAGGTTATAACTCCTAAATAATAGGGAGAAGACAGGGGAATTTAGATCAAGGAAGATAGCATTAGTATATTAAATTCTGGGAGTTCCTGTCATGGCTCAGTGGAAACAAATCTGATGAGCATTCATGAGTATGCAGGTTCGATCTCTGGCCTTATTCAGTGGGTTAAGGATCTGGTGTTGCCATGGGTTGTGGTGTAGCTCACAGATGCAGCTCGGATCTGGAATTGCTATGGTATGGTGTAGTCCAGCAGCTACAGCTCCAATTCAACCCCTAGCCTGGGAACTTCCTTATGCCACAAGTATGGCCCTAGAAGAAAGCAAAAAAATAAAAATAAAAATAAAAATTTTAAGTATATTAAATTCCGAGATATAAAAGTACCTTAAGAGAAACCAAGGATACATTAGAGAAAAGCAGAAACTCAATGGACATGCACCAGATGGGTGCTAGGTCAGGCAGAGAAGGAAGAAGACCACCCTAACCCAGTCCAGGAAAAGTCCCATAGAATAAACACTAATAACACTGGACTTGGGGTTAGGAACACATGTGTGCACTACACTTGAGAAGGAGATATGACCAACACCAAAGTGGACAGACTGTGGGCCAAGTTCTGATCCTTCTATACACATATACTGACTCTTTGAGCATGGAGAAAACAAAAGGGTAAAAAACGAGATTTATGAAAAATCACTACAAAACAGGTAGAAATCACACTAAAGACATTGGGTGAAAATAGGTACTTCAATATGATTTACTGTTAAAACCAGATGAGAATGATTAAGATGGGCATCTTTGTTGGAAAGGTATAGGGACAAAGCCTTTGTGTAACAGAATAGAAAACCACAAGAAGAAAGATCAAGATGTAAGAATGGCAGTGTGAGATGAAAATGATAACTTGAAGATGGCAAGGACACTAGAATGCATTAAGAGAATTTAAATCCACAATGGAGACAGTAAATAACATAGATGCAATTATAAAGTCAAATCAACTACAAAGAAAAAAATAAGAATTACAATAGATCATGAGAGAGATATCAGAATTACTGTCAAAGAAGGAATATCAAAGATATAATCAAAGAAAATATTCCTAAACTGAGTAGAAACTGATACCTTAAATTGGAATATTTTGTTCATTCATTTACGCTGTTAAAGGGTGCCTATTACATTCCAAGTGTACAGAGGTGAACAAAACTTCATTCCAGGAAAAATAATTTTAAAAGAAATATATACCTAGTGTAAACATGCTAAATTTTTGAACATTTAAGAGGTATTACATATCTCACATGTACTGATAAGCAGAAACACATGGCAGGTGTGTGCCACCTGTAAGGAAAACACATATAGGATGGACTCAAATTCTCTTCTGAAATAGGATATGGAATAATATGTCCTGAATTTTGGGCCAAGTATTTTATACCCAACTAAGAATTCTTGTCTGTGTGGAAACAACAGAAAGATACACTGAGGTCCATAGGGTTTTATACACTATAACATTCACATACTGTTGAAAAATTTAAAGATATTCCACCAACTATGAAATTAAATGAATAAATCTCTTCTAGTTCAAAATGTCAGATTGAAGGCACATGTTTATCCTCCAAGTCTTAAAAGAGACTCTAGCAGCAATAAGAAAAGGAATACATTCTTCAAAGTGCTGAGACTTGTAGGAAGGGAGATCAGCAGATAAATGCTTCTAATAAATTTCCTAAAAGATAGAAGAAGGTGAACAGGATGAACTACAGCAGAAATGCACTGCTTAGAGAATACACCAAAGAAGGCTGCAGAGAAGGTGGGAGCATTTCTTCACAGAAGAACTCCTCAAAGTGAGCAGGAATCCACAACATAGGTGAGATGAGGGACAGGAATTAAGGTCATTGGTTGAAGAACTGTCTGTGAAGAATGTAACTGAATTTTCCCCAAGACTGCAGCTACAGAAATGCTCACTAAAGAAAAGGAGTAATCTTATGGGTGCAGGCTGGCACTCTCACAGGGGTTGACATCCCAAAGCTAAGATAATCAGAGGTCAGATGATTCCTACTTGCACAACCTAAAGTAGGCTTCCAATAGACTAGTCCTGTCCACATAGGTAGATATACTCTCAGCCCTCATCCGGTTCTGCATTAACAGAGGAAACCCACTTGCCTACTCATTATTCAACCCAGCCTTTACATTGTAAATATAAATGTACAGCCAGGGGTTAACAGGCACTTGAACAAAAACAGAGAGACCAAAGATAAACTAATAGGAAATAACCTGAAAGGACTACTGAATTCAAGAAAAATTTTTAAAGAATTATAAACATATAATTAGTTTCACTGAAGTTTTATTTCCAGAAAACAAGATAATACTTCTGAAAAAGAAATAAATCAAATATAGAATTAAGAGAATTAAGAAATATAATATTCAATAGAATGGCTGGATGAAAACATTGAAAATAAACCAGACTAGAGAGTGAAAAAAAAAGGGAAAAAAGAGTGATGTTAGCAAGACATCAAAATATCCCCCTCGGCAACAATAATTTGGCAGCCATATATGAAAAAAAGTACCTCGTGGGAACTTTGGGATCCAGGAGGTAGACTGTAAAACCCAGTGGAATCCAAGACCAAGTAGGTCATTTTTAGAAGGCAGATCTGAGCCCAGGTGGCTGACTCAATGACTTTCTTTAACCCCAGCTACAGACTTAGAAGCAGCTCTGTATCCCTGAAGACTTGAGTACAGTCCCATTTGGCTTGGTCCTTCTACCGGCTCCATACTAAGGGACATGGGGTGGCAGGGGTTAAGTCCACCTATGCCTCAGGTAATCTTGGTCTCAGAAGTGGACCCTGTGGCCCAGACCTTTTGACTGTGGCCCAGATCCAGCCCCCAACAGGCACAGTAAGCAAACAGTCCTGCCAGCACAGAGACTCACTAGGAAAAACTCCCCATCATTGACCCCCAAAAGCAGGCCAAACCACCTTGGTCTAAAAGTAGATCTCAAAACAGACCTGTGACTTGGTTACAACTGCCCCCACAAATAAAAAAATAAGAGATGAAAATATCCCAAATTTAGTGAAAAGAGAGATATAGACATCTGGACACAGAAAATTCAAAGGAATTTAAGCAGGATAAATTCAAAGGTTATCCCCAAGATACAGTAAACCCAAAATGTTAAAAGAAGACAAAGAGAGAAATCTGGAAGCCAGCAAGAGAAAGATGACTCACCATAGACAACAGAACCCCAAAATACTCTCAGTAAGTTTCTCAGCAGAAAACTTGCAGGCCAGGAGGGAGGAAGATGATACATTCAAAGTGCTGAAAGTACAAACTGTCAACCAAGAATGCTATATCCAGGTGTTCTTGCTGTGGCACAGCTGGCTAAGAATCTGTATGCTCGAGTCACTGCAGAAGTATAGGTTTGATGCCCAGTTCAGCACAGTGGGTTAAAAGGATCCAGCATTGTTGTAGCTGTGGCTAGGATTCAATCCCTGCGTTAGGAACTTCCATATGCCAACAGTGTGGCCATAAAAAAATTGTAAAATTTTAAAAAAGCATTCCATACCCAGCCAAATTGTCCTTCAAAACTGTAGGACATATAGATAAAGACGTTCCTAGACAAACAAATGCTAAGATATTTCGTCACCACCAGACATGCCCTACAAGAAATGCTAAACAGAGTTCTTTACCATCACATCAAAAAGAATAAAATACCTAGGAATAAACCTACTTAAGGTGGTAAAAGACCTGTAGTAGGAAAACTATAAGACACTGATGAAAGAAATTGAAGAAGATACAAAGAGATGAAAAGATATATTGTGTTCTTGGATTAGAAGAGTTAATATTGCTAAAATGACCATACTACCCAAGGCAATCTACAGAGTCAGTGCAACCCCTATCAAAATAATAATGACATTTTTCACAGAATTAGAGAAAATAAATTTAAAATTTGTATGGAAACACAGAAGACCCCAAGTAGCAAAAGCAAACAGAGCTGGAGGTATTACACTCCCTGAGTTTAGAATAAACTATAAAACTGCAGGAATAAAACCAGTATGGTATTGGCACAAAAAATAGACACACAGATCAATGAAACAGAATAGAGAGCCCAAAAGTAAACTCATGCATTTATGGTCAATTAATCTACAACAAAAGAGGCAAGAATATGCAATGGAGAAAAGAGTCTTTTCCAAAAGTGGTGCTGTGAAAACTAGACAGCCATATGTTAAAGAATCAAATTAGAACATTTTCTCATACCGTATATAAAAATAAACTCAAATTGGATTAAATACCTACAGGTAAGACTAGAACCCATACAACTCCTAGAAGAAAATCTAAGTGGAACACTGACATAAATTGTACCTATTTTTTTTTTATTTTTTGGATCTGTCCTCTAAGGCAAAGGCAAAAAAAGCAAAAATAAACAAATTGGGACTTAATTAAACTTTAAAACTTTTGCCCAGCAAAGGAAACCATCAACAAAACAAAACCTGTTGAATAGGAGAAAATATTTTTGAATAATATGACCCATAAAGGGTGAATATTCAAAATATAGAAATGACTCATACAACACAGTATCAAAAAAAATTTTTTTAAGCAGACCTAAATAGACATTTTTCCAAAGAAAACACACAGATGGCCAACAGGCACATGAAAAGATGCTGAACTTCATGAACTATCAGATGAGATATCACCTCATGTCTGTCAGAACGTCTATCCTCAAAAAGACCACAAATAACAAATGTTGGTAAGGACGTGGAGAAAAGGGAACCCTCATAAACTACTGGGGAGAATGTAATTTTGTGCAGCCAACTACTGCGGGAAACAGAAAGCAGATTTCTCAAAAAACTAAAAATAGAGCTATCATATATGATCCAGCCACTTCACTCCTGAATATATATTAAAAAAAGAAAAAAGCACTAATTCAAAAAAATACCTGCACCCTAAGATTCATAGCAGCATTATTTAAAATAACTAAGATACGGAGGCAACATAAGCACCCATCAATAGATGAAAAGATAAAAACACACACAAGCACACACACTGGAATACCACCCAGCCATAAAAAGAATACAATTTTTCCATTTGCAACAACATAGATGGACTTGGAGGGTATTATGCCTAGTAAAATAAGTCAGAGAAAGACAAATACCATATGATATCACTTGCGCATGGAATCTAAAAACAAAACAAACTAGTGTGTATGATAAAACATGAACAGACTCACCAATATAAAATCAAACTAGTAGTTACCATTGGGAAGACTGAAGAGCAGAGGAACAAGGTAGGGGTAGGCGATTGAGAGGTACGAACTACTATGTATAAAATAAATAAGCTACAAGGATATATATACAGCATAGAGAATGTAGTAAATATTTTATAGTAACTATAAACAGAGTGTAATCTTTAAAAACTGTGAATCCTATCTTGTCCACCTAAAATGTATATAATATTATAAATCAACTAGACCTTAGTAAAAAAAAAAAAAAAGGAAGGAAGAGGGATCAGATTAAAAGGGTAACTGAAATGAATTTTATCCTCATTTGTTTAACTAAGGCATCAATAAATACAACTTAAAGCTGATAAACCAATGAATTGTGGTATTGTTTATTATTGAGAATTATGCTTAATAACACTAAGAGAATGGCGATGGGGGAATTTTTCTATTCATGCTGTACCATTCTATATTAATATTTTAGTTTCCTTGTACATCTATGACAATAACAACAATACAACAAGTAACAGGAGCTCACTACTGTCTTATCCCAAGCAACAATTTCCCACCAGTTCTGTCCAGACCCCACTGGGCCCAAGAGACAAGGCTTTCTGTTCACACCACTATGTTGACCCCATGAGGGTTACAATTCCCTTTGTCTCTATCCCCAAAGATTACCCTGGCCCATGACCAGGGTAAGTTATGATTGCAACAGGGAAAGAGACTGGGCAGAATCTCCATAATCCAGACAAGTGTCCTTTGACCCAAGCGCTCAGGGCTGTTGGCGAAAGCAACAAGAGGGACAGCTAAGTCCACCTACTCAATTCCCTGGTGCCTTCTACAAAAGGGTCACGTCATCATCCCTCCTCCAATCCCGGCCTGAGGGGTTCCCACTCTTTCTTCTTTTGTTCAAAGTCCGCCCCCTTCCTCGCCATTTCAGCCATATGTAGTTCACAGAAACAGGAAAATTCATTCAGCAAACTTGCTTCCAAATCTTGCATCTGACTCTTTCATCTGACACCTTTACAGACAGCTTCTTTTTTTCCATCTTAGGCTCTTAGATGCTGCCTTTGAAGTGGTGACCCAAGCCCACAGATCTGAGCACTAGAGAAGGGAAAAACCCTCAGGATATGAATCAGAGACATTAGTGTGTCTAGTGAGGATGAGAAACGTGCAGGAAAGGTACAGATATAGTCCAACTATGACATGAACAATAAAAATAACAAGGTAATGATGTTGTGCAGATTTAAAAACCAAGGATTGTCATAGAACCAAGAAAAAATAATTCTATCCTACCATATGAGTCAAATTTCCACAGTTCCTATTGTGGCTCAGCAGATTAAGGACTCAACGTTGTCTCCATGAGGATGCAGGTTCAGTCGCTAGCCTCACTCTGTGGGCTAAGGCTCTGGTGTGGCCGTGAGCTGTGGCATAGGTCGGCAGCTATAGCTTGGATTTGACCCCTAGCCTGGGAGCTTCCATATGCCTTGGGTGCAGTCCTAAAAAGACAAACAAGCAAACAAACAAAAAAGTCCTGGATGGGAAAGGAATTTGAAGTGGTCCATATTGGGATGCTGGAATTTTTACCAAGGTGAGGAAAGCATCCCCATGTGAAAGGGGAACAGTCCAGATTCGGTGAGTAAGGCACTCATGAGAGATGGAGACAGGTTGGTGGTCCAGCCCCAGCATGTGAGTTCAGAGCCTAAGCTGGGCAAGGGCAGTGGTGCAGGGTATCAGAGCTATAGCTACATGAGGACATCTTCCAGGATTCATGATAGGCACAGCCAGCACAAAGTGTCAAAGTCTGGGCAGGGGAAGGAACTCATCTGTGTAGGAAAGTGGATCACATGGGGTATCCGAGCCCAGTGGAATAAGCAGCATCTGTGCAGGCCAGGGCAGCAGTAGGTGCCAGCTTGGGTGTCAGAGCTCAAGGGGAATGCAGGGAGTGTCCATGAGAGGAGTGGGGCAGCAGTGATGAGGGGAAACTGGTCATACAACAGAAAGGTGACCAAATACTTAAAATAGCCTGAAGATAGTAGGAATTAGGAGTTCCTATTGTATGGGTTAAGAGCACCATTAATATCTATGAGGATGTGAGTTTGATCCCTGGCCTCGATCAGTGGGTTAAGGATCTGGCATTGCCACAAGCTGTGGTGTAGGTCACAGATGTGGCTTAGACCTGGTGTTGCTATGGCTGTGGCTCTCCCTCATCTCCCAGTTCCCATGCCCATCCTCTCCTTCTCTTTTGAATTTATTCTCTCTAGCAAGGGGGATGACACAAAATTTTAGGTTGAAGTCAAGTTGCTGTGAAAGAAAAGAAAAAAACCTTACCATGTCTCAAAGCTTAGAAAACCGTGTGCTACAAAAGACCAACATGAAACCCAGGCACCTGAAAAGGTGTGGAGAGTGTGAGCCAGGGCTGAGTCAGGCCTACACCTTTCACTGGTGGGATGAAGAAGCACATAAAAATGGCAGCCCTCATAGGCCACCTTTCCCCTCATCTGAGCACCTGCCCACTGATATTTCAATTGCTTATTTCACACTGTTTCCCAAAGGGGTTTCCCATATAGTCGTCCATTTTTTTCCTTAACAGCCACATCTGCAACATATGGAAGTTTCCGGGCTAGGGCTCAAATTGGAGCTGCAGCTGCAGGCCTACACCACAGCCACAGCAACACCAGATCCGAGCTGCATCTGTGACCTTCACTGCAGCTGGCAGCAACTCCGGATCCTTAACCCACTGAGTGAGGCCATGGATCAAATCCACATCCTCATAGACCCTAGTTGGGTTTGTTAATCACTGAGTCATGAAAGAAACTCCCTCCCACACAGTCTTACAAACCATCATGCCACTATCTTAAAAGCAATTAGAAGAAAGAGGCCACTGCTACCTTCCCCCTTAGCTACACCTGGGCCACCAAACATTGTCCTAGGGAACCCTAGCATAATAAGTAGCAAGTCTAACAGGGGCCCCAATTTAATAACCCAAGGTTCAAGAAGCAAAAATTGCTACTGGGCTCCATAAAACACTAAACAAGAAGCTGCAGCAAGTGATTCAATATTAACAAGGTCAACACCTCTCTTTCCAAGGAAAAACATGGCTATTGAGTGGTTCCTCCAGTCCCCAATTTCACATACAAATAACTGCTTCAGAAAAACAGACTTGGAACCCCTGGCATATTCCACTCCCAGAACAGCTTGCCACCCCTGCAGGCAGTGTTTCCAATCAGGGTGTGAGTGAGTGGAGACAAAACAGTTCTTCCCCGGAGACAAAGAGGTGTCTTGGCAGAGAAATGGAAGAGGGTGGTAAAGAGATGCTAAGAACAGCCGACTGTCCCTCAGGCAGGGTTAACAAAATAAGTTAAAGCCACCATTTCAAGGTTAAGGCAGGAGACAAATGGACATGATGCTATAAATATGGTGTCCCTCTGAGCACCAAGGCATGGATAGTGACACACCAAGGGTTATGTGGGACATGTGGTGGGTGCCCAGCACTGTCAGGCCTGATGGACTGACAGGCAGACAATATGAAATGCAAACCTCCCAGCCAGGCCTTGCCCTGGGTCAAATCTTCATTAAAATGCACATCAAAGATTGCATAGCAGGAGTGAAAAGCAAAAACCAGAGCAAAATTCTCTAGCCTGAATTTATTCAGTTCTGTTTTTTTTACTCACCATAAAGATTTATCACAGCCCAGAGGATAAGACAGGGAGAGAAGAGAGGTGCTGACATTAGCCAAGAACCATTCCCAGCTGCCCCTTTGTCAGCAGCCTCCTTCCCAAGGGCCTTACGGTCTCAAAACCATCCTGCTTCACAGCCTGGGGACAGACACATGAGATGATTTCATGATATAACAAGAACACCTGGCCACATGCCAGGCACTGTGCTACTTGCTCTGAGGTCCTTCCCTCACGTCATTAGCCCAGGAGAAGGGGATAACTCTTCTTCACACCTGCAGAAGCCGAGGTCAGAACAGTTCAATCACTGATTCAAGATTGCACAGGTTGTAAAGCCAAGGTATGAACCCAGATATCTCCAACTCCAAAGCCAGCGCTTTAATGCTGCTGCCTCGACTCCTGCAGTAGCCCAAGCTGCCTGGGCCCTCACTGCCACTGCCCTCCATGGCAGCTGGGCCAGGAGTGGCACACACATACTGCCATTTCCCTCCCAGCCCTGTTTGTCATTATTAACGATCATGGGTCCTGCTGGGCATGGATGCCCACACAGAACCCTGCTGAGAGGGTGTGGCAAGCAGCTGCAGCCACCCACCTGAGGGCTGCATGAGCACACCATGTGGGTGCCCCAGTTACTGCAGTGGTGCAAGGGAGGTGATGACCAGCCAACAGCATGTCTCCAGAAGTGGGGTTAAGAATCCCCCAGTGAGAAAAGGACATTCCTCACCACCTTTGTCGCATGTGTCCCCTCTCTCCAGTCCCACAGCTAGTGGCCTAGTTCAGTGGCCCTTTATCATCCCTGGGTCACACAATGGCCATACAAGTCCCCACATGGAGTGAGCATGCCACCCTCCAGCTTCCAGTCCTGCAGGCCTCTCATGGCCCCAGGTACCAAGAGGCCTATCAATTCCTGCATCCCTTGTATCTAGAAGAGTACTAAAATCCTTAATATTGACATCTGCTCCTCGTGACTAGCAGCAACCTTCTGCAAAATGTATAGTTGGCTGCATGTACCTCCCCCTTCACCAAAATCACAGATATGTACCTCCCCCTACTTCTCTGGACCAGCTCCTCAGAGCTCTCTGAAATGCAGCCTCCTGGGCTATGGTCCTCACTTTGCCCAAAATAAACTTAACTCACAACTCTCAAGTTGTGCATTTTTTTGTAACTTGACAAGTGGGTAGGAGAAAAAATGTCTAAACTGAATGTATTCAGTTCTGTGTTGTTTTAATTACCATGAAGATTTATCATGGTCTTAAAAGAAATGATAAAATCCAAAAGTAACAAATACAGTAGGATGGGGAAAATGATACCTCTCTCGCCATAGCTCCTTCCTCCACACTGTGTCCACAGCATCCAGAACTCACTGCACTCCCACACTGTGTCCACAGCATCCAGAACTCACTGCACTCCTCCACACTGTGTCCACAGCATCCAGAACTCACTGCACTCCCACACTGTGTCCACAGCATCCAGAACGCACTGCACTCCTTCCTCCACACTGTGTCCACAGCATCCAGAACTCACTGCCTGGTTAGATTTGGTGTTTATCCTCTGGAAGGCAGCAACTTTGTTTTACACCACTGAATCTGTAGAAGGTTTGCCATTTATTAATATTGGTCAATTGAGAAAGATGAATAAGCAGTGGAATGAATGTGAGTGAGTGAACCAAAATCTCCCTAGAAATTTTGTTCACTGTGTGGCCAACATCCTCACCCATGAAAGCTGTGAGTCTGTGCAAGGGCTAACCAACTCCACAGTAGAATTATCCAGAAAGAAAGATAGTTAATAACTTTAAGAAAGATCAGTGTTACTCAAGATGTGATCCGGGAAATTGTACAGGACATAGGACCTACTTCAATAAATATATAGCACGGGTCTTAAAAAAAAAGTCTCAGGTTTTAGAAATAAAACAACCAAAAACAGTGTAAGGGGTCTTTTTTGGATCCTAAAAAAAAAAAAAAAAAAACTCTAAAAAGACATTTTTGAGACAATTAGGGAAATTTGAACAATAATGGAGTATTAGAGGATGTTAAAACTATCATTAATTATGTTAGATTTGATAATGTAAAAAAAAGGTCATGTAAAAAAAAGTCCATGCTACATATGAGGGAAATAATGTCTGAAAATTGCTTTAAAATACTCTAGTCCCCCCCCAAAAAAAAATTAGAGGGATAAGCAGATAAAACATTGGAAAACGTGTTGCTAATTGCTGGAAATGAATGACCATATATGGGATTCCTTATTCTGCTCTTTTTTATGTAGTTTCAAAGATTTCCACAGTAAAATGTTTTTAAAAATAAATTTAAATGGGCTCCTAATTAGAAAAAAAAAAAAAAGACCATGAGCTCTCTGTATCAGAATCACCTGGTGTTCATTAAAATGTAGATTTCCAGGCCTCTCTGACCTATGCGGAGGAGCTGCACTTAACAAGCATCCCCACAGCACCTTCAGCTCCAATATACCTGTGGCTCTGACAAGAGGATTCCACTCAGAAGGACCAGTTACACTGAATCCCTTGTAAGGTTTAATAGAAAGAAGTCTGTCCAGAGAGGTGGAAATTGGTTGGTATAGGAACACGTCCCATGCATTTGGCATCAGATGTATTGTGAATAGAAAAAAACTATTTCTCTTTCAATGATGACACTTCGTTTCCATGTCACTTGCTGGACACTTCTTAAAGGCAATGACTATTTCTTATTTGTCTCCTTCTCTCCAACACTGACACACACAACAGATGTTTGATAAGTGCTATTCAATGAATGAATTAACAAACAAAGGAGATAATACATAAACGGAAGTCATTGCACTGGGTACCTCATAGACCTATCTGTTCTTATTTAAATTCTGATACACCATCATTGTGAAATATTAGGCAGCCTTACTTTAAGCTGACTAGTGTGAAACTCAGTAAAACCTGCGGGGAAATGTGATATGTGGGGGAAAAGATCAGAATTCCGAAATGTATGTGTACCCTAATTATAAGTATAAAAACATACATGTATGTTGTTTTATGAGAACAAAACCAAAAATTGATATGCATAAAAAGTTTTTTAAAAAGTAAAATAGTAGGATTCTAAGTGACTGTATTCACATTCTATTCCCAGTTTCCAAATATTCTTTTCTTTCCAAATAAGGAAGAAAAAAGAGGGGGAACAGAGCTTGGAGACTGTTTAGGCTTATAGCAACCTGCGTGGCATTAATTCCAGCACCACAGGGCTCCTCCCAAGGCCCCCACCAACCCCAACAGGGGAGAAAAAGCCTCTGGTACTGCCCCTGGCACTGGGGGCAGATGGAAACAAATCATTTTTCCACCTATCTAGGGATTTCCCTAGTTGAGTCTAGTGAGACCTCCAACCCTAAGCCAGGGAGTCTTAATAGCTTTATATGTTCTGCACACTGCACAGACCTGTGTGTACAGAGGTATCTAAAAGAACAAAAGAGCTTAAACAATCACTTTGGTTTGACTGTGCTGAGAGCATCTGGCACCTTCCAATCGTCCTGCAAGCAGGCTACTCAAGTATTAACTGGTATCAATCTAATATATTGTGCAGCAAGCACCATTCTTTTCTTCTCAATCTATTCTACCTAGCATGTTTCCCAGGGGCCGACTGGAAAACACGTGGTAATTATCTATCGAAAGAATGTCGGAGCCGGTTATATACAGACCCATTGTACTTGGCTTCCTTATTAACCAGCTCAAATATACTCTTTGGGACTTTTCTTTGCTTTTTAAGGAATCTCCAGAGCTGAGGCATTATTTTGCTGATTATAGTTTTTCCTTTACTTATGAAAATTATCCAGCTCGACCAGAACCTCGCACATACCGAGCAAGATGGGGCTATGAGGCACAACCCCAGTGAGGTCCCCATCTGAAGCTGGCAGCTTCCACACAAAGACACAGAACCATGGACTAGGCAGGCTACTTAGTCCCCTGCATGGTCTAATTAAAGAAGATGTAGTCAGCATGAAAAGTACTTATCAGGAAAGGGTCATTGGACCATATTTGTGGGAGTTCAAAGAAATAAATTACCTTTTTTAAGAAGCAGAGCAAGCTTTTAATTTTTTTATTTTGTTTTTAATTAAAAACAAAGTTTCATGGCCACACTTGTGTCATATGGAAGTTTCTGGGATAGGGGTTGAATCAGAGCTACAGCTGCAGGCCTACACCACAGCCACAGCAACACTGGATCCAAGCTGTATCTGCAACCTACGTGGCAGCTTGTGGCAATGCTGGATCTGTAACCCACTGAGTGAAGCCAGGAATCAAACCTGCATCTTCACAGACACTATGTCAAGTTCTTAACCTGTTGAGCCACGGCAAAAACTCTAGGAGCATCGCAAGCTTTTAATGGTGGGTTTTCCTCACCAATATTAATGACAATGGCCCTCAGTGAAGAAGCCACAGGAAAATGCAATTAGGTACCTCTGGGAATTGTGAATGGTCTTGACTTTATTTGTCTAGAATAGCTGAGCAGAGGATGCAAGAGGAGGAGGCCTGGTGTCAAAGACATCTGGGGGGAGGGCAGAATGGAAAGCAAGTGGTGAGTCCCATGCACTTTGGGACGGCTGCCCAGGTGACATCATGTCCAGATGGGTGAGCTAAGTGGATCTTAGGTCTAAAGGAAATGTGAGGAGGCCAAATAATCCACATCTGGAGGGTGCAGCCAGGCTGTGCCAAGGTTGTCCTGTCATTCAGCAAGCATAACTCAGCATTTCCTATGGGTATGAGGTCACCCAACCCTCCCTGGCTGCCCTGACGTCAGGCCCCACCATGAGAAGGTGGCAAGCGTCAGCTCCCCAAACAGGGAAGAGCAGAACCTGGGTCCCCCCACCAGCTCTGCCACCTGCTTAGCAGGCTGGCCTGCAGGACTTGCCTCTCTGAGCCCTTTCCAATTGGAAAACAAAGGCAGGAGACCCTAAGAGGTCACTACCATCCCATCCAGCTGTGACAATTGACTACATACATGAAAAGAATCCAACCAAAACTTGCAGCTTTTTTCTAAGCCTATTCTTGTCTACATGGCCCATTTGCCAAAAGGTATCCCATCCTAAAGAAACCAAGCTAAAGGATCATGCAGGGAAGTGAGTGGGCTTCCTTTAAGTAGATCGCAAAAGGGCACAAGGAAACAGAACTTGCTCTTGAAGGTGAGATTCTGCTGATTAAAAATTCAAGTTCATAGAGTTCCCACTGTGGCTCAGCAGGTTAATAACCCATCTAGTATCCATGAGGATGTCTCGCTCAGTGGGTTAAGGATCCGGTGTTGCTGCATGCTGCGGTGTAGTTCGCTGACATGGCTTGGATGGAGCATTGCTGTGGCTATGGTGTAGGCTGGCGGCAGCAGCTCCGATTCAACTCCTAGCTTGGGAACTTCCATATGCCGCAGATGTGGCCCTAAAAAAAAAAAGAAAGAAAAATTCAGGTCCAGAAACCATCATCTAGCTTATTAATACAACCTTTGCCATCACCTCCCCTTGTCAAAAAAAAAGCAAGTGTAGCTGTAGTAATAAAATAGTTAAGGAGGCCCACTCCCTCTAAAATGAGACCCCAATACTCTCAATTACCACCTATTTTTTTTTTTACAATAGATGACCTAGTTTTCAGACCATATTCTCAGAAAGAGATGGCATGTGGGTGGAAAAAGTCTGCCCTATCTAGGAAGCAGAGGGACCATTCACTGGCTCACGTCATCCATCCCTCCATGGATGTGTGCAAGGTGGGTGGAGAAGACACAGCCCCCGCTAAAGAATGTGCTCTGTTCTCACACAAAGGCTAAGGCAGCAAACAGTACAACATTTATGCCTCTAACAAAAAGCAGTTCCATGGAGACCAGAGAGCCCTTTGTCAGACTTGCTGACCAACTTCCACAGGACAGCCTTGGACATCTGTGTAAAAAGCCATTTTGTGACTCTGCCTATCACCTTCTCCACATGCAGATCCAGCACATGCTTCCCAGTCCCCAGGTCCCAGGACAAGGATGGGGCACCAGCCCGGAGCAGCCCACACTATTGGGAGCGCCCATGTCTCTTATGCCTCAGAAAGTCCCCGACCCAGCAGGAAAGCAGAGAGAAGGGATCCATGGATATGCTGGCTTGCCCCTACTTCTCACCAATGTTGTCCCAGGCTGAGTGAGATAAGCGTTGACATGGGAATGACAATGAATGGTGACATGCACAATGAATGGGTGAGAGAGGGGTGTTGGGAGCATCTCCATCCAGGCAGCTAGGACATCCCCAAGGATGAGGTCAATTGCCTCTTGATTCACTATTTCCTATAATTACAAGGAGGGGGACATAAACAGCCTACCGTCAAGGATTTCAGGGCCTAGGAGGAAAATAAATATGTAAACAAGGCAATGACAAAAGACTGGCAAGAGAAGACCATGTGCTATAGTTGGAAAAGCAGAAGAGAGATGAGTCAAAGAAGGGGACTCAGGAGGGTTTCCCAGGGCCCAGGACCTTGAAACCAGATCAAATACCAAAAGGAGAAAGACAAACACCATATGATATCACTTATACCTAGAATCTACTATAAGGCACAAATGAACCTTTCCACAGAAAAGAAAATCATGGATTTGCAGAATAGACTTGTAGTTGCCAAAGGGGAGGGGGAGGGAGTGGAGTGGTTGGGGAGCTTGGGATTAATATAAACTATTACCTTTGGAATGTATTAGCAATGAGATCCTGCTATGTAGCACTGGGAACCATGTCTTGTCACTTATGATGGAGCATGATAATGGGTGAAAATAAAATGTGTACATGTATGTGTAATTGGGTCACCATGCTGTACAGTAGAAAAAAAAAGTTGCATTGGGGAAATAACTATTAAAAAAAAACAACAACAAATAAATAAATAAATAAATAAACAAAATGGTCTAAGGTAAAAGAAAAAAGATACCAGAAGGAAATAAGATGTGTACAAGGGATGGGGCAGGGTGGGAGAGACTGGACCCCTCCACTCTGGGGCAAAGATGTCAGCAAGTATAAAGGCCTGCAGGCAGAGAGAGAGGATGGAAAGTTGAGGAAAAGCAAGAGATTCAAGAGACTGAGTGTAAGGGGATGAGGAGCAATGGATGAGGTTGCTGATAAGCCAAGGCTGGTGGGTGCAGACTGCAGTGTTTGCACCCAATCCTGCACCTTGGAGTGACATAGAAAGGTTTTAGGAAGACCAAGTGATAGGTCCAGATTTGTGTTCAAGAATTGTCATGCTGCAAATGACGTACGGTCTGAGAATTACAAAATATAAACATTTGCCACTCAAGCAAAATACGAAACTAAAAAGACGGATTGATGAGAAAATGGTGAACTGTTGATAATGCTAGTGTCAATAATCATTGAAGGCAGGTGATGGGTACATGAGGACTCATTATACTATTCATTCTACTTTCACTCATAGGTGAGAAATTTTCCATGGTAGGGATACTTCTTAAAAACTAACATGAATTATTTTTAAAAATCAGAAGCATATATATTTAATTCTTGCAATTACAAAAGGCTATATGTGCTAATTCATTACCTAAAACTAAATGAAAGCATGTTTATATATTTTTTCCCTACATTTTAGGACTATCACTATGCTGCAGGGTGGAGAGTAAATTGGAGAGAAAAGGAGACAGGATGCCATTAAGAGGATGCAGGGCCCAAATTGAGAAATGGTGGTGACAGAAGGAATAAGCTGGTGGTTTTTAAGTGGCGGGGAGGTAGACTGGCCAAGACCCAGTAATTGAATTGACATGAATGAATCATGCATTCCATCACTCTCTCAGCAAAGATTCAGGGTCACCCACTCTGCCACAGCACTGCCAGGGACTGTGGAAGGAAGAAAAGACAGGTAGGACAGGAGACTAGACATCAACACAGCCATCTGTGACAATAATAAGAAATAAGTTAAAAGGACAAAAACCATTTTGAAAAAGTAAAAAGTAAAAGCCATAAGCAAGTATTAGCTTAAAACATGCTGGAATGAATACCAGCAAAGACGAAAAATGCTGGGATACAAACTTGATTAAGTTGAACGGTGCACACTTAAAATGTTAGAACTAGAAGAGGTGGCCAAGATTAATAAACAGTGGGATTACATCATAAAGATTATACAATTAAAAACTACAAACAAAAAAAGCAAAACTAAATATTAGCTAGTGGAATGTATTAAAAAGATTAATTTGTGAAATAAAAATTATTTAGAATGCATAAATTTTGCTAAAAGTGTATTCTAACCAAATAGGGAAAGGAGAAATATGGGCTGTGATATGGACAGCAAGACAGGTGAGCTGCCTGGACATCTGGTCAACCTTACCTCCCATTTGCCATTGAGATGCATTTTGCACCAGGCCTTCCAAAGTACCTGCCATTCCCCAAATTGGCCATGTTTTCCTTAAAGGACTTTGCTGGAGAAAGGTGAGGATTATACCATACAATCCATAGGAAAGCCTCATGAAAATCCTCTTTAGATATCTGTCGCTCTCCTCAAAGCTTCCCATGCATAACCCGTTTGCCAAAAATCTCTTTCTCACCCCCCCCACTATATTCTCCATTCCTCCATTCCCTTACACAGCAGCTGCCTCTGCTCCAGCACCCTGGCTCCTGATAGGACAGCCTCCTTGCCACACCCTTCCCCTGGGGAAGGGCTGCTCTTCTTGAGTCTCTGAGTACTCATCTTGCCAGAAAGCACCTTGTAGACCTGAATGAATGGAATTCTCCACCTTATTATGGGTGCACACAGGCAAGTCTTCCCCCAAGCCTGAGTTTTTAGAGAGACAAGTGCCATAGCCCTTCCTAAAGTGCCCTGGGGCCTAGCCATGGGCCTGACACATTGTCGTGCTTGGTTACCTATGCTGAAAGTAAAGAAATGAAAGGAATAATCAGTAGTCTTTAAGCTGAGATGGACAGGGCTCAATTATTCAACAAAGATGAATTCCACGGTGGAGAGTTTGGGCCCTGAGGCAGGAAAGAGATGAGTCCCAGGCAGAGCAACTGGAATCTGTCCCCTGTGGACAGATACTTCAAACTAAAGATGATGGCAGGAGCAAGGAGCTGAGTCCTGCTTTGATAAAAGATAAAGAGATCACATATTTCTCCTTCTTGAGATCAAGGAGACCTTCCAAACTACACATGTGCAGAAAGATTCCTCAGGGTTCAGAGAAGGGAGGGAGCACCAGACCATAATAAGTCCTGTCAACTTTCCAGAAACTCTTGTGCCAGAATCGATCTTGACTAAAAGATGCTTACACACAGGGGAGGGCCTTGAGTGAGGACAAATGAGGATATAAGGCCAGACAAAGCAAAATGATTGGCTAGGGGAAACCCAGAAGAACTGCCCCCATATAGTGATTTAAACCACCCTCAAAGTGTGTGGCACTGTCACTCTCTGTCTCTCTCCCGCTCTCTGTCTCTCTCTCTCTAGCTCACTCATGCTTTCTCTACACATACCTTTTCTCCTAATAAATACTTTACTTGCCTCACTACTCAGTCTTCTTGCTGAATGTTTTTCTTCAAAGACAAAGACTGAGGACCTACCTCAAGCCTGCTGGCCCTGTGGTATAGTGGTTAGGATTCAGTGCTCTGGAAAGGCAAAAGGGTATGAGACAACTTCAGCCCTCCACCACAAAGACTGCCTCCTCTCACTCCCCAAGTCCCCACCACCCCTGAGTCCTACAGGCAGCATTTTATCCCATGTGGAATAAGTTCCCCAAACTCAACAGTGAGAACTTGGCAGAAGCTGCCATAAGGCAGGGCCACTGATCTTGTAATCAGATCACATCTTTCTTTATGATGCAGAGACCAGCTACTGGGCTTTCAGCACATTCCCCAACACTCTTGGCTATGCCAACAGCCACTGCATTTGCATCTGGACAGCCTTAAGTGTGAGAAGCCATCACACTCTATTCTCTGAAAAAAATCAGCAATTCCAGCTGCCTCTTCCATAAAGCACTCCCCATGAAGTTTAAATAGACAGCAACAGCTCGCAGTATTATACTCCTTAGCAAGAATTTGCCTAACCTCTCATACAAGCCGATTTTCAGCTCTCACAGCCATTTGGATTATACAAATCGTTACATGTACCGATTTCTACTGGGACAATTGCTGGATTTTTATTTTTTCCGTTCCAGGAATCGTCTTTGTCTAGACTCTAGAGAAAACTTGAGGGGAGGTTTACCAGCCACACAGCCTTACATTCATCCGGAAGAACAGGCAAGCCTGCAATTCTGTCCATCTCAACTGAGACAGCAACTATCTCAACTGAGACAGCAGCCAGGGATATGTGTGGAAAAGCCTTGCTATAGACATTTATGTCCCCTCAAATTCATGTGTTGAAATCCTAGTCCACAACGCAATGGTGTTTGAAGGGGAGGGCTCTGGGAGGTGAATGGGTCATGAAGGCAGAGACCTCACAGATGGGATTAGTGCCCTTATAAAGGGACCCCAGAGAATTCCCATCTCCCTTCTACCATAGGAGGACACAGGAAGAGGATAAGTACCTGTAAACCAGAAGGCAAGCCCTCACCATACACCAAATCTGCCAGCACCTAGAGAGTGGGACTCCCATCCACCCTAAGTGTGAGATATAAATTTGTGTTGTTGACATGCCACCCAACCTAGGGTATTCTGTGATAGCAGCCCGAACAGACTAAGACAAGCCTCCAATGTAGAATTTAAAGGAAATGGTTAGGAACCAGTTTTCTGATTTAAATCCCTGATCTGGGGGCCTTTATTTGCTTTGGGAATACACAATTTTGAGAAAGTGGAGGAAGGGGGAATTTGTGAATGATTGCTTTAAAGAAAATTAAGATGCTATGAATCCCAATCTACACTGCCATGTGTAGAGAGTGAGACGTGCTTTCTGTCAGCTCAAGCCTAGGGAAGAGGCTGCCCTCAGACCATCGAAGGAATATGAAGATGGTCTCTGTACTTAGAGGACACTGTGCACTGCACAGAAATCTGGGCAGCAGGAGAGGGCATACAGCAGGGATGGACCTGCACCCCCAGAGTTTACAGGAGTGAGATGCAGACCATGAGGAAAAGCCAGCCTGGGTCCATTTTAAAGCCTAGGAGGGTGTGAGGGCTCCAACAGTGAGATGGTGCATGGAGAATATCAAATAACTAGGACAAGAGCAGCATGGGTTGGGGGGATAATTGCATAGTGTGCATCTAGGGGGCGGCAGTGGGGTTCCCAAGCAGAGGCATTCCCGAGCAGTCCACCAGAGCATCAAAGAAAGAGTCAGCTCTTTAGTTTCCTGGTGATGCAGCAGGTTAAGGATCTGGCATTGTCACTGCAGTGGCTCAGGTCACTGCTATGGCTCTGGCTTGATCCCTGGCCAGGGAACTTCCACATGCTATGGGGTGGCGGGGGTGGTGGGGGGAAGAAAAGGAAAGAAACAAAGAGTCAGCTCAAAATATCTGCCAGGCCCAGGCATGTGGAGAAAATGGCAGTTCAATTTAGAGCTGTCCTTTTCCTCCTTCCCCTCCCCTCTTTCCACCCAGTGTCAGTAACAGCAGTTACAGGATCAGACAGAAGGGAGGACATAAGAAGAACATGTCTGCTCTAGCAAAGGGTCATCCACAGTGAGTCTGTGCAAGGAACACAATCACATGCTAATTAAATTCAGAGAGTTAATGATTGTCAGGGTCTGGCTATCTTAATTTCTGAAATTTGTTTGCAGCTAACATAACCATTGGATTGTCCACTGCCTAAGAGAGAGCAGAAGAGCCATGGACCTGCCCAAATTTTTATCAGAGGCAAGGGAAATTCATCCCCCACTACACACAATAAACTCAAAGGAGCAATGAGAGATCAAAAGAAAGCTACACTGGATTATATCCCCAAAGTCAGGTTTGTTCCATATGTAATAAAAGCCATCTATCATTGTTGCCATCAACATAGTCTGAAAGTAAGTCTATAAAGCTTTCTTTAGGTGATATGCCTTTGAAGCTGTAAATTTCATGTCTAGAAGTTATACTAAGAAATAAAGCCTAACTGTACACAAATACTGGATACCAAATGCATGTGTGTGTCCTTGCTTATGTGGTAAATTTCACAGTTCAGTCCACCCAACACCAACATCAGACCTCTCACTCCTGCCTGCTATTCAGGGAAGGTACAAAAGCTAAGTGTCCATTGTCACAGCCACACTGGCAGCTAGGAGTGGCCATGTGACAGAATTCTGGACCAGGAAACACAGCCAAATGTCTGCAGGTGCTGCCTTTTACCTTCTGCCTTGTTCCTGCAGTAAGTGTAGCCGATGTGGCTAAAACTACAGCTTCCATCTTTAACTCTTGAGCAAATGGCCAAGGGAATGGCAGCAAATCCAGCACTGACATCATGAACCCCAGAACATGTCAACACTACACCCCACTCTACAGATCTCTTGCTAGAGACAAACAAGTGTCTATTCATTTAAGACATTTGTAGTTGGGTTTTCTGTCACTTAAAGCCAAATTCAACCCTAACATGAAGGACACACACACACAGGCACACATGTCCCCACACCCCTCCCAATACACACAAATACAACACATACATGTACGCAAGAAAAAAAATAGTGGGAGATACAACAAAATGTATGGTGGTAGGATTTATGCTATTTTTTTCTTCCTTTTTTCCTGTTGATATTTTAAATTTTTTCTACAATGAATATGCATTACTTTTGTGAGAAGACAAAAACTTTGTAAAAACTACTTTTTGATGGTGAAGGCCCAATTGTGCTGCACTGAAACATAGACATGTTTCATGGTCCTTAAAGAGCTCTGTCTATGTTCTTTGTTCTATGGCTGGCTAAGCACACATCTACCTCAATCGGTTCTATGAAGATGGAACCCAAGAGAGACCAGCTAAAACTCTGCTAAGATAAACTGAGCGTGATGTGATAAGGGCCAGGTCTATCAGAGAAAAAAAGGGCAGATACTTATTGTATCGTGTGCAAAACTTGAAAGACCTAGAAATGAACAGGTATTATGGAAGAAAGGAGAGAAAAATCAAGGATCCTGACATCCTAGGGATAAATTCCTATTGATCCTGATGTATGATCCTTTTAGTGTGCTGATGAATTCAATCTGCTAGTATTTTGCTGAAGATGTTTTCATCTATGTTATGAGAATACTGGTCTGTAATTTTTCCCTCCTCTTCAATTTTTTGTAAGAGTTTGAGAAGGACTGGCATTGGTTCTTCTTTAAACATTTTGTAGAATTCACTGGTGAAGTCATCTAGTCTTTGGCTTTTCTTTGTTGGAAGGTTTTAAATTACTGCTTCAATCTTCTTATTCATTACTGCTCTGTTCAAATTTTCTGTTATGATTCAGTCTTGGTAGGTTGTACATTTCCATATATTTATCCATTTCTTCTTGGTTGTCCAATTTATTTCCATAGGCTCATGATTCTTTGTATTTCTGTGCTATCAGTTGTAATTTCTCCTCTTTCATTTATAATTTTATTTGAGTTTTCTCCCTTTTTTTCTTTGGAAGTATAGGCACAAGTTTGTCAATTCTGTTTATTTTTGCTTTTTAGGGCCACACCCATGCCTCCCAGGCTAGGAGTCTCATCTGAGCTACAGCTGCTGGCCTATGCCATAGCCACAGCAGTGCCAGATCCGAGCCACATCTATGACCTACACTACAGCTCATGGCAACGACAGATCTTTAACCCACTGAGCAAGGCCAGGGATCGAACCCGCAACCTCATGGTTCCTAGTCAGATTTGTTTCTGCTGCACCATGACGGGAACTCCATTCTCTATTTCATTTAATTCTGCTCTAATCTTTATTATCTCCACCCTTCTTCTAAATTTGGCTTAATTTATTCTTTTTCCATTTCCATGAGGTATAATGTTAGGTTGCTTAAGATAGTTTTTTTCTTCATATAGGCATTTATCACTATAAACTTCTTAGCACAGCTTTTCCTGAATCCCAAAAGTTTTGGCATGTTGTATTTCCCTTTTCATTTGTTTCAAGATATTTTATTTCCAATTTTTTTTCATCTCTGAGCCACTGATTTTTTAGGAGCATGATGTTTCATCTCCATATATTTGTGAATTTTCTAGTTTTCCTCCTGTTATTGATTTCAATTTCATAGCATTGTGGTCAGAAAGGATATTTGGTATAATTCCAACCTTTTAAAATTTGTTAAAATTTGTTTTTTATGCTAACATATGATCTCTCCTAGAGAATGTTCTCTGTGTGATTGAGAAGAATGTGTATTCTGCTCCTGGTGGATGGAATGTCATATATATACATTTGTTAGGTCCATTTGATCAATAGTGCAGTACATGTCCAGTGTTTCCTTATTGATTTTCTGTCTGGGTGATCTATCCATTGTTGAAAGTGGGATATTTTATTTCTCTACTCTTATTGGATTGCTGTCTCTCACTCACTTCAAATGGATAGCATTTGCTTGATATACCTAGGTGTTCCTATGTTGGGTACATAAATATTTATAAAGGTTATATCCTCCTGATGAATTGACACCTTTATCATTTTATAATTTCCTTCTTCTTTTCTTATTACAGTTTTTGATTTAAAGAATATTTTGTCTGATATAAATACAACTCCTCTGCTCTCTTTTGGTTTTTTTATTTGCATGGATTATCTTTTTCCTTCCCTTCACTTTCAGCCTATGTGTGTCCTTGAAGCTGAAGTGAGTGCATTGTAGGGAGCATATAGTTTTGTCTTGATTTTTATCCATTCAGCCACTCTACTCCTTTCTATAGAGAATTTAATCCATTTACATTTAAAGTAATTATTGATCGGCAAGTACTTACTATTGCCATCTTGTTCACTGTGTTATGGCTACTCTGTATTTCCTTTGTTTCTTTGTTCCTCTCTTGCTGTCTTCCTTTATGAATTGATGATTCTCCATAGTGGTATACTTTGATTCCCTTGTCTTTATTTCTGTGTATCCTTTATAGGTTTTTCTTCTGTGGTTACCCTGAGATATTACAGTCTATTTTAAGCTGATAACAACTTAACTCTGATCATAATCAAAAACCCTACCCTTTTACTAACCCCTCACACATTTTATGTTTTTGTCATCACAGTTTACATATTTTTATATTGTGAACAATTTTTGTAGCTATAGCTATTTTTAATATTTTTTGTCCTTTAACCTTATATAATAGCTAAGTGGTAACACACCCTTATAACACTATCAAAGTATTTTAAATCTGACTATAAATTTATCTTTACCAGTACCTTGTATTTTTCATACATTTTCATGTTTCTAATTAGCATCTTTTTGTTTCAGTTTTAAGAAGTCTTTCTAGCATTTTTTGTGATACAAGTCTAATGTTGATATACTCCCTCAGTTTCTGTTTGTTTGGCAAAGTCTTTCATTTATGAAGGACAACTTTGCTGGATAAAGTATTTCAGTTGTCAGTTTTCTTCTTTCAGTACTTTGAATACATCATCCCACTCTCTCAACCTGCAAAGTTTCTGCCAAGAAATCTACTGATATCCTTATGGAGTTTCCCTTGTATGAGGAAAATACTTTTTCTCTCAATGCTTTTAAAATTCCTTCTTTCGGGAGTTCCCGTCGTGGCGCAGTGGTTAACGAATCCGACTAGGAACCATAAGGTTGCGGGTTCGGTCCCTGCCCTTGCTCAGTGGGTTAACGATCCGGCGTTGCCGTGAGCTGTGCTGTAGGTTGCAGACGCGGCTTGGATCCTGCATTGCTGTGGCTCTAGCGTAGGCCGGTGGCTACAGCTCCGATTAGACCCCTAGCCTGGGAACCTCCATATGCCATGGAAGCAGCCCAAAGAAATAGCAAAAAGACAAAAAAAAAATTCCTTCTTTCTCTTTGATTTTAGACTATTTTATTATAATGTGGCTTAGAGAAGATCATTTTTGGGTTACCTGTTAGCTTTATGAACATGGATGTCCAAATCTCTTCCAAGCATGCTAGGTTCTCAGCCATTATTTCTTTAATAAGATTTTTCGCCTCTTTCTCACTCTCTTCTCCTTTGGGACTCCAATGATGCTTAGATTGTTTCTCTTAATCTCCATCCCATAAATTTTATAGGCTTTCTTTTTTCAACTCTTTTTTTTTTTTTTTTAGTTCCTCTGGATAATTTCAATTGATTTTTCTTCAAGTTCACTGATTCTTATTTCTGCATGGCCCAATTTTCTGTCAAAGCTTTCTAATTAATTCTTCAAGTCAGTCATCCTATTCTCCAGTCCAAATTTCTGTTTGGTTCTTTTTTGTTTTCTCCTTGTTGAATGTTTTATTTGATTCTTATATTGTTTTCTTGATTTCATCAAATTATTTATCTATATTCTCAAGTAACTCTGAGCATCTTTAGATCAATTATTTTGATAACTTTATTGGGAAATTCCTATATCTCCATTCTTTGAAGCCAGTTACTGGATGCTTATTGTATTCCTTTGGTAGAGATGTGCTTCCATGATTCTTCATAACTTTGTATTATGTACATCTGCACATCTGAAGTAGCCCAAAAAACCCCAGACTTTATGCACTGACTTTGGTTAGGAAAGTGCTTCACCTGCAGATGGGGAATCACTGAAGCATTCTGTGATCCCACGTCAAGTAGTTCAGGGCACAAAGTGGTGGGACATGTAGCAGCTCTGGATGCTAAGGGCATAATGTTTCATTGGCTCAGCCACTGGTGTTTACAACATTGACAACTGTGTGGTCTTTAGTGAGTGTTGTGGGCGTCCACAGTGGCTGCAAGGGCTGTTGGGGTCCTCAGCAACACCTCCAGTTCTAGCAATTAGGGACCAGGGCAGGCAGCAGTAGTGGCCAGAGCAGACAGTGTGCAAACACTCAGGTGTAGGAGCCAGTAATGTCAGAAGCTGATGCACACACACCCAGTGACAAAATCCTTAGCCAGCAGCAAGGATAAGGACCAACTGCAGATGCACTACCATTGGTGTGCACTCCTGTGGCTCCAGGGTCTCATCAAAGGCATGAGCACAGCAGTGGAGGTGGAGGTTGGTGATGAGAGTCAGGCTAGCAAGGGCCAGGTACACAGTTGAAGGTTCCAGCTAAAGGTGAACCCAGTGGTGCAGGCCAGTGATAGGAGGCAGAGCTGGATCTGGACCCACAACAGCTGTGGGGCCCTTGGCTGTCAATGTGCACTTTCATGGCTGCAGGTTCTTACCACAGGTTCTTGCCACAGGTGTACACATAGCAATGTGGGCCAGTGACAGGAATTGGGCCAGCTGTGTGCAAGTGCACAGCTGAAGGAGCAAGCATTGAGCATGCATAGAGCAGGGAGGTCACTCATGGGGATCTCGCTTGTGTTTTGCACTGTGCAACACAGGCACTAGGACTGGCTGCCAGTACAGGTCCCATGCTCCAGGCATAGAAGAAGGGGGGACTGCAGGACAGGTATCAAGTGGGGGTGGGGGCAGAGGGAGGGTGGCGAGAGGGGATGGCTTGGACTAGTGAATGCAAATATTAGTGGGGAGAAGCTAGTGACATCTTTAGGGGGACAGTTGCCTTCTACAGTAATGAAAGCCATTGGGGTCCTCTGCAGGGCAGGTCACTGGGAACCACGGTCACTCCTCCTGTGTGGTTGATATTGGTGGCCTCTGTTCTTCTTCACGGCTCCCAGTCATTTTTATACATCTCAGTTTTGCTGGTTTCTGGGTAGGATGAAGTAGGTCCTTTGTGCAGTGTTCTGAAAGCTGGTCACTCACCCTACTCTCCTTTTCCTTGCAAGGGGAATTCTTTCTAGAATGGGAGTTCCCTTTTGACACTGAGCAGTACCAGTGGGAGAAATGGGATGATGCAGGAAAAATGCAAGGAGGTATTGTTCCTTTCCTTTTTGTGTGGTTTTACTCTGATTTTTTTGCTCTTCTGTAGTGCTCAACTTTCTTAAGTGGACTCTAGAGCTCTCCCAAGCTGTTTTTGTTCTTGTATAGCTAAAGGGTCTTCTACTCTTCCATTCTGCCATCTCGACAATTCACTTTTGTGACAGGCTTTTGAAGGAAGGTATTGCATATTAACCCAGGCCCTGTTACCTAACAGGTATTCAGTAAATTAACAAATACAGAAACAAGGGAATCAATCAATGGACCAAGAAGTTCCTACAAAGATTTTTTTTTTCTTTTTAGGGCCACACCTGTGGCACATGGAAGCTCCAAGGCTAGGGGTCAAATTGGAGTTGCAGCTGCCAGCCTACACCATAGCAACAGCAGATCTGAGCCACATCTGTGACCTACACCACAGCCATAGCAATGCCAGATCCTTAACCCACTGAGCAAGGCCAGGGATTGAACCCGCGTCCTCCTGAATACTAGTCAGGTTCTTTTCTGCTGAGCCACAAAGGGAGCTCCTTTTTTTCTTTTTCTTTTTTTTTTTTTTTTTTTATTCCTACCAAGATTTTTTCAGGCAAGAAAAAAGAGCAAAGAAATCACAAAAACTTCTCTTCCTAATCAAGCCTCTAGTCAGCCCATTTCCCCTTGTTTATCTAAATCCTTCATTTTTCAGCTGGTTGTTCTGGCAAAAAAAAAAAAAGACACAGCCTTTGCACCCTTCCTATTGCTTCACTAACTCTCTCTGGGACTCAGTGGCCTGCAAAGCTCTTAACTAACAAATTGGTCCCAGAGTGCCCACAAGAGAAGTCCCCATTATAAGACTGGCAGATGGATGGGTTTTCCAACTCGACAGATGAACCAAGCCCACAAGCCACCACTCAAGCCAGGCATCTGTTGCATCAAAGCCCCAGAGGACCATGAGCCCTTCTCCTGTGTGCTTGACCAACTATTTCAGCACCTTTATCTTATTTCAAATGTCCAACTGAATCTCCCATAGCAGAGAGTTCAGATTGGCTGTATTTATGCTCATCAGCATGTGGAGATCCAGGAGCTCATTACCACACAGAAGGTCCTTTGTTCAGTAAAACTGCAAAAGCATAAATGAAAAGAGAAACCAATGAGCCACACGGCAACAAAGTATATAAAACAGCAGGAACCCCACACACTCCAATCCCATTAGGACAACAGGAGATGACTAAAGGGAGAAAACAAATGGTTCAAATGCTCTTTCTCTGAGTTGTTGTTTATGAAAATAAATTTACTTATTTCTAGAAAGATATACTAAATTGTGCGTGTGTGACTCACATGCACACACCTGGGCCTCATTCTCAGTTGTTTAAACTATTGTATTAATTAAGTCCGGATCAGTGGTCTAATTCTCACATAGCCTACATAGTTTCACTGAGGATAACTGAATATACAACCCTGGATCACCCTGCTGCCCAAAGTGAGCCTTCCCTCCAAGCCAGCACTGACCCTAGGCACCATGGGTGGACAAGCAACCCTTTTCCAATTTGGAAAAGCATCAAAACCCTTATGCTTGAACTTGGTGAGTCATCATGCATCAACATCACATTTTATTTGTGCCATACTATGGGCTGGACTGGGTCCTTCCTGTAATTCCTATTGAAGCCAGTACCTCAGAATGTGACTGCATTTTGAGACAGGGTCTTAATAGAGCTAATTAAGTCAAAAGTAGGGTGGAGCCCTAATCCAACATAATTGGCGTCCTTTTAAGAAGGGGAAATTTGGACTTCCTGTCAGCACAGTGGAAACAAATCCGACTAGGAACCGTGAGGTTGCGGTTCAATCCCTGGCCTCATTCAGTGGGTTAAGGATCCAGCATTGCCGTGAGCTGTGGTGTAGGTCACAGACACAGCTCAGATCCTACATTGCTAGGCCAGCCTCGTAGGCCAGCAGCTACATCTACAATTATACCCCTAGCCTGGGAACCTCCATATGCCGTGGGTACTGCCCTAAAAAAAAGACAAAAGACAAAAAAAAGGAAGAGGAAATTTGGACACAGATGCAGAGGGAAGACAACGTGAAGATACAGAGAGGAGATGGCCATCAACAAGCCACGGAGAAAGGGCCCAGAAAGAAGCAAACCTGCTGACCATCTCAGACTTCCTGCCTCCAGGACTGTGAGACAATAAATTTCTCTTGTTTAAGCTCTGTGATACTTTAGTTCTGCAGCCCTAGCAAACTAACAACATGTCACATTTCCTTCCACTAACTTTGAAATCCCAATAGAATATAATTGCAGGGAGGCAGGTATTTTTCAAAAATCTAGATCACTGCTGTATTCCCAATGACTAAAATAATGGCTGGTATAGAATTGGCACTCGATACATAGTTGTAGGAGGGAGGGGGGAGCATGCAAACTTATATATTATCAGTCTAAAATACCATTTCTGAACTACTTACTCCAGTCAAGTTAAATTCTGGTTATATTGTTTAAAATAAGATTCAGAGAAGCTAAACCGCCAATATTAGTAACACACCATACTCAATTTCACCCAGCAGGTATACAGTCTAATGAGATGCGCACACATTTTCTGAGCCTGCTGTTTCCTGGATACATACTGCTGGCAATGGATTCTGCCCTTTGAGGTATAGCAGGCACCATCCTCTTCATTTAATTTTTTTCATAGCAAATCCATAGTATGAAGAGACACCTCCAACGGTAAAGACTAGTGACTGTGCAAGAGCCAAAAGGTTTTATCTCAAACTCAGCTAGAATGCCAGCCTGTCCATCAGTCAAGGGAATTTTCACCAGTGGCCACTTCCATCACTGCCTCAATCCTAGAGCATCCTCTCCTTCAACTTAACAACTATTTATTGAGCATCTACTTAGTACTTAGCAATATCCACAGCAAAAGGAAGTGGAAGAAATGGCTGTAGAAAGCATGACCCCAGCCCTCAAGTTTAAGGATACAGCAGAAAGCCAAGGCTCAGTCACAAGAAGAAATCAAGGAAGCATGTGGCCAGGAGAGAGCGGGGAACCTGCATCAGAGCCAGGATACCTGCTGGCCTCAGGCAAGTCCTCTCCCCTCTGCAGCCCCAGCTCTCTCATCTGCAAAACTGGAGAGGCAAGCAAGGCCTTCTGGAAGGTGTCTTCCAGTCTATAGGGTTGTGGATTTGGGACCATTCAGACAGGCTACTTTGATTGCAAAGATGAGCAAGTTACCTCTGGGAGGGGAGTGAGTGAAAAAAGTTATTTCCTGATATACAGGGGCTGGACATGAACCTGGAAACCCCAAGAATAAGCACTGAGGAGGCTGCTCTCTTGATCCCTCCCTCCATCCCCTCCCCCAACTCTTTTGATTCTCTTGTGATCCACACAGTTCTTTTCCCTCTGCCAACACACCCATATTTTCTAATTCCTCATAATCTCATTTTACATGTGGCTTTGGCCGTAACTCTGTCCTGACTCTCTGCCCCAGCAGGTCACTGGTAAACCACCCCACATGCTTAGTAGTTCATGTCCCTGAGAAAGAACATCTGATTGTCCTCAATCATCTTTTTATATCAGATCATAATCATTACCCACCCCCAGGCCACTGATAAAGTGGGACTGAGGCCCAGGGCACCCTGACACTGAGCCAGGCAGCTGAGGCAGTGGAGGCGATGGCCAGGCAGCTTCCCTTGGAAGGTGGGGGGGATGGGTGGGTAAGGATTGGAGGTCAAAGGTCATAATCAGGGTAGAATCGATAAGTACTTAACATAGCACATTATCTGGAATGCAGGTTGGACTGTCCCATAAATGATGGTACTTTATCTTCTACATCCTCCCTCCCTGCCTCATAATTAGACTGTACCAAGGAGCAGGTGGGTCCTTACCCTCTCATTTAAACCCTCTGGAGATGGGGAAAGAATAACCATTGGCCCCAGGGTCATAAATAATCCCAGGGCTGTCCCACTGATGAGTCAAGGCCTCTATACACAGTGAGGACTAGGATCAGGCAGAAAGACCCCCTTGGTGACAAATAAGACTCCTGGGCCACTTGTGTGACCTTGAGGAAAATCATTTAACCTCCTGAACATTGATTTCTCACTTAAAATGTGAGCATAAGGTCTTTCATACATCCTTTATTGAATTACAAGAAACAGAAGAGGAAACACTTTAAAATGGCTTATAAAAGTGTAAAGTCCTAAGTACATTTAAATTAAAGAAATTAACAATAGCTTTAATTCAGAAAATACAGTCTATATTTAGGCATAGTGAGGGAAAAAAGCCAAAAAAAGATATACGCCAAAATCACCAGTTACACCTGGAAAATAACAGGAGTTATTCGTCAATGGTACGATATGGGTGATTTTCATTTCTTCATACTTTTATCCTATATTTTTCCAATTTTTTACAATGAAAGTGTGATAAGCAGAAAAAATCTTCTTGGAAAAAATGTGTGGGTCAGTGAGCTTCCACTTTCTTCCATGGTTATGCCAGTTGCTTTCTGAGCATTTTATTGTTCTGTTCCTAAGTGTTTCACATAGAGGCTGGGCAAAGAAAATAAAAGGTTGCTTCAAACCAGTAGATTTCTGCAGCATGTTCACGCCCCTTTGAAAGGATTCACTGGAAAGGGAAGGCCGAAACCTGCAGCTGAAATGAGGCTTAGACGGCAGGTTTGTATTTCAACTGTTCAGGCTGCCCTTGCTCCCTGCTACTAAGATGTCACTCCGCCAGCCTGTTTCATCTCACTGAGGGAATCCACATGAAGTTCTCCTGAAAATGACTTAAAAGAAAAATTGTTCTCAGATCCTCAAGGAGAGAGGGCTGGTGGGGAAGTGGCATGCCTATGTGATGTATAAAGGGAGGTTGCATAATTGGACCTAACACATCAGGAATCAGCAATCAGCAATCAGCAATGACTGAGCTGCTAACAGAAACATACACTTTCAATTTTGAACCCAAAGTATCGTCAGTCCCTACCATGTGCCAGACTCTGTGCTAAATAGAATATCACGGCGACAAAGAAAGATCCAGTGATTCAGCACATAACACAGTGCCTAGACAGACAGGTGCTCTGATCAACAGTCACCGAATGACTATATGAGCATCCTCTGCTTCGATGGCTGGCCTCTCACCCACATTCATGGGCAGCACTGTCCCTGAAGAGACCAGGAACCCAGAGTCACACTGAGGAAAAGGAGCGAGTTAGCAGAGGGAGTTAACTGTAAGAACTTTTCCCCAACTCCACTACCTCAGGAATGGGGGGAGGCATTATTCATCCCTTTGGAATCAAGTTAAAATCAAAGATAAAGGAAAAAAATAAATGTGCCCATGGATCCTAGTCAGATTCGTTTCCACTGAGCCATGACAGGAAATGTCCCAAAAAGCTAAACTGAGCATCAAAGAAAGGATATTAGGAGTTCCCGTCGTGGCTCAGCAGTTTCAGAATTTGACTAGTATCCATGAGGTTGCAGGTTCGATCCCTGGCCTTGCTCAGTGGGTTAAGAATCCGGTGTTGCTGTGAGCTGTGGTGTAGGTCGCAGACACAGCTTCGAAGCCGCTTTGCTGTAGCTGTGGCATAGGCCAGCAGCTGTAGCTCGAATTTGACCCCTAACCTGGGAACCTCCATATGCTGCAGGTGTTGCCCTAAAAAGACAAAAGAAAAGGAAAAAAATTGAAAGGATATTAGGTGCTACTAAGAAGTCACAGTTAATTTTGGGGGGAGAAGTGATCATGTTACTGTGCTTATATATTACCTTCAAGTTCTCCATATACTCTGAAGCATTTAAGGATGAAATAAGACTAGTGTTCATTTTAAAATAATCTGGGGGCAGTAGAAAATCAGGGATCTAGGACACAAGGGCTATAAGATCAGTGAGGCTAGTCACTCATCAATCACTGCAAAAGCTGGATGATAAGGACTCCAGTGGTTCCCAGGCTTGTCTATACATAGAAACCAGCCGGAGAGCTTCAAATATACTGATGCGTTCCAACCCCACAAACTGTGAATTAAATAATCTGGGAGGAGACCCCGGCCTTTGGAGTTTTAAAAGATCCCCAAGTGATTCTACTATGCAGGAACCACTGGGCTATACAAGTCTCTATACCTCTGAGTCTGTTTGATAATTTGCAGGGCAAAAGTGGTTTTCATTGCTTTTGGCTTTTATGAATTTTTTTGTTTGGGGGTGCTTTTTGGGAATGCAATGGGGACAAAAGATAGTTAAGCATACTGGGGGGGTGAGGGCCAGCCCTGATCACTCTTGTCTGAGGATGGAGGACACATGGTCCCCTTCTATGTCCTTTGATCTCAGCCCCCACCAGCTGCAGCTGGCTCCCCACCTCTTGGCTCCCCAAGCAGAGTGGGAACCTGCAGGACGTGGAGCCACTAAAGCAATCTGTCACCTTCAGAGGGCCACACCCTCAAGCCCCCGAAAAGGAAGGACCCTAAATGTGGGAGTCTGGACCTCACAAGGCAGCCTCCTCCCCCTCCCTTTCCCATTTACCCCTCTCCCCCTTCATTCCCCCTTGGCTCCTTCTTTTGTGACAGGGAATTATCCATTTTCACCTCCTGCCATGAAGGGAAGGCCAGGGCTTCCTAACAGCTCTGTGATTGAGATTAATCATCTTCGGATGGCCAGATGCTTTTTACCTACTCATTTCAAGCAGGACCTGCAAAGCCCTCTCACCTGGCTTCCCACAGACCCCCACAGGCAGGCCCATCTTAGGGGATAATGCTTTCTTTTAACCAGAATGTCTCAATAGTAGGTTTCATGTTCTCAGCTGTGCTCACAGTGGGGATGTGATTTTCTTGCATGAAAATGCTATTATTATAGAACTCCAGGCTCACCATTCTCCCAACAATAGTTCTCTATGATTTGTGGGGAAATGGTACTTTGGACAGGGATTTGCATGTGGTTCTCTATAAAATGAGCCAAGCACGACTGATAATCAGAGGCCTGCATACAACCCCAACTTCAGCTAGCTTCCTGACATTCACCGGGCCCCAGCTATGGCCAGAATGTGAGAGGACCCCAAAAATGAAACAGAAAATCCAGCGGGCTAAATCCTGCCTCTACAATTCAGTTGAATCTACAGCTCCATCTAAAGGGTGTTCTCCTTCCTTAATTCTTCTTTAGTCAAGCCCTTCATAGACGTCTGTCACTGTGGGAGAACCAGCCTGTGAGGCCAACTCAGTCCTCAACAAGGAAAGGGAATAGCAGGTATGAAGTTCCCGCTTCGTGTCACTGTTTTTAGACACTTTACAGTAGAGGTTGCATCTCCAATGTCCATAAGGTCAGGGATAGAAAATGCAAAAGGGAAGCAAGTTGAGCTGGGCAAACACATGGGCATGGTGGCAAATGTGGCTCATGCTCTAAGGAAGGCAGCCATGACTTAGTGTGAGACTACAGTTTCATGCAGAAATACTGGCTTCATGGGGCCAAATATCTTTTTTTTGGAGAAGCTGGAAACCTGGAATTCCAAGTGAAATCCCTTCATTTTTAAATGATGGTAAAGAATTCCATTCTTTAGAAAAAAATATGGTGGCAAACACTGAACATTTCAAACTACAGGTGTGTTTGGGCTGGACCCCTCCTGAATTGAAATCTGCTGCTTCTGCTTATACATCAATTTCTCTCCACTCCTTACTGGAACATCCCTTTGCCAGTCGCCTAGCTCCCCAAGGAACCCCAAACAAACTTCTGATAGGGTGCTTCTCCTATTGCATTGAAACTTCCTTGGGGAGTTCCCATCGTGGCTCAGTGGAAATGAATCTGACTAGGAACCATAAGGTTGTGGGTTCGATCCCTGGCCTTGCTCAGTGGGTTAAGGATCCCACGTTGCTGTGAGCTGAGGTGTAGTTTGCAGACACAGCTCAGATCCTGCGTTGCTGTGGCTGAGGCATAGGCCAGCAACTATAGCTCTGATTAGACCCCTAGTCTGGGAACCTCCATATGCCGTGGGTGCAGCCCTAAAGAAAAAAAGAAAAAAGAAAACTTCCTTGGACATATCGCTCTCCCCACCTGACTGGACAGGACTGTGGCTGATTGTCTGGGCACCCTCAGAATGGAGCTTGCACCTGGCATATAGGTCCTAACAGTGTGCATGTTTATTGCATGAGTGGATGAATGAATGAATGAATCCACATTTCATTTACTCCTCATCACTAACCTATGATGCTGATGTTCTTACCCCCATGACACATATAGGGAAACCGAGCCTTAGATGGAATGAAGGACTTGTCCCAAAACCCCAATTTCCACTGTCCAGTCCCAAGCCTGTGCTCTCTGGGCTGCACCACTGCCCCCTCTCACATCATCTTTCTCCTCACACACCAACATTTTGTACCTACTGAAAGCCACAGTCTTCTTGGCTTGAGACACAAACAGCACATTAAAATGATGTCAAAAATCTTCCATTTTTCAGCTCAACCTGCCACAAAGTTGTTTACTGTTGTGGACTGTGACCCTTGCTGGTCCAAGGCCTGAAGTGGGTCAGCAAATCAATATTTTTTTTGACTTTTTTGTCTTAAGGACTGCACCCGCGGCATATGGAGGTTCCCAGGCTAGAGGTCTAATCGGAGCTGTAGCCGCCAGCCTACACCACAGCCACAGCAGCACGGAATCCAAGCCACGTCTGTGACCTGCAGCACAGCTCATGGCAACACAGGTCCTTAACCCACTGAGTAAGGCTAGGGATCAAACCTGTAACCTCATGGTTCCTAGTCAGATGCATTTCCTCTGCGCCACAAGGGGAACTCCAGCAAATCAATATTTTTAAGATACCTGTTAAATATCCAACAGCTGCTATTAACTGGCATTACCCTCCCCCATCGAGTAGGCATTTTCAAACAACACAGAACATCTATTCTGCTTCCGGCCTTTTAATTATTTTAAGGAAAATATCACCAAAACATTGCTCTCTGTCTGAAGCAGCAGAGTAGCTTCTGCACATTAGTCCTCAGCCTGTGCAAATGTGCAAATGCCCACCTCCCTGGGAGCAATGCTGTTGACCCACTGGGCAGGTGGCTATGGTCAAGCCACTCCTGGTGGAGGAGGGGCAGAAAGAGAGCGCAGCTTCTCCCGGAAACAAAGGCAAACCTGCTCCTAGGAAATTGACCTGCCTGCTTCAGTAGCCTAAGCATCAATTAGAATCCTATAACCTCCTCCAGACACCTCAAACCATGCAAAGGCACAGAGTCCCTCACACACTTTTCATGAACTGCTGGGCACTTCGTGGCTCCGGCTGACTGCACCCTTGACTGCCCAAACCCAAGTGCCTGGCCTGCCACCTTGTGGACACTGAGAGGAAAACACCCTGATGGGCCAGATCCCAGTTCCCTCTGCCCACAGATTAATCCATCTCCACTGGGAGAGAGAGAGCAGAAATGGGAATGCAGATGAGAAGCAGATTAATTCAGAAAAAATAAAGAGAATCCATGAGGAGTATTTGGGGATCATTTTTTCCTCCATATGATTAAGAATTTATATTAGGGATAGTTCAATGTTTAAATGCTCTAAATGCAAACCACACGTGTATCTTTAAAAATGACCCAATGGTGGGAGTTCCGTTGTAACTCAGTGGGCTATGGGGATGCGGGTTGAATCCCTGGCTTCGCACAGTGGGTTAAGGATTGGGCATTGCTGAAAACTGGGGCATAGGTTGCAGATGCAACTCCCATCTCACTCTTAGCCTAGGAGTTTCCACATTCTGCTCACACCACTGTAAAAAGAAAAAAAAAATGGCCCAGTGGTTCTTAAAGTTTGGTGAGTTGTCAGAATCTCCCAGGGAGAGTTTTAAAATGTAAATGCTCTGCTGGGTCCAATCTGTTTACTCAGAATCTAGTTTCAGCAGAGATTATTTATTTTTATTGTGGTAAAAAACACGTAACATAAAATATCCACCTACATCATTTTACCCCAGCTGCTGGTAAACACTAGTCTACTTTCTGTGAATTAAACTTTAGATGCCTCATATAAGTAAGATCATGCAGTATTTTTCCCATCATGACTGGCTTATTTCACTTAGCATAACATCCTTAAGGGTCATCCACCCTGTAGCATGTGACAGGATTTCCTGAATCACATGCCATTGTATGGATAGACAGCATTTTGTTTATCCATTCATCTGCCAGTGGACATTGAGGTTGCTTCCATCTTTTGGCTATCACGAATAATGATGCTGGAAACATGAGTGTGCAAATATCATTTCAAGACCCTGCTTTCAATTCTTTTAGAAATAGACCCAAAAGTGAAATTGGGAGCTCATATGGGATTTCTATGCAGCCCCTCTAGTTTTCAAGGCTCCCTGGGTGATATGGGTCTACAACAGAACCACTGATGTGGCCCTACTCCTTCACCACACAGGGTGGGAAACCAGGCCAGGGCGGGGCCAGGGGGTTGCTAAGAAGGAGAATGGGACAGGTGAGGATGCTATTGATGAAGTTTTGCTCCATGCTCTCCTATCTAAGAGGTAAACTTTGAGTTCTGTGTAGTTCCAATTACTCAATCTGCATATAGCCTGAAACAAAGAGTAAACAAGCAAAGTAATTTCAAACAGTGAATATTGCTATAAAGAAGACAAACTAGGGTCAGTGACAGAGTGACTTGGAGTGAGGGCACCTATATCCTATGCGGCTCTGACTGCTCCCAGGCACTGTGCTAAGGGCTTCACTTACACTAGCTTCTATAAACTACGCAATGACTTTATGATATGAGGACATCATGAGCTCCATTTACAACTGAACAAAATGAGGCACAGAGCAGTTAAGTGCTTGATGAATATTAGACAGCCAGCCCATGAAAAGCCAAGAATGGAAGCCAGGTTCTAGAGTCCTCTCTTAGGACAGGGAACATCTAAACTGGGACAGAGGCAGAATGAGCATTCCCAGGCAGCAAATGCAAAGGAGCAGGAACCAGCTTCCAGAAACCGAAAGACAAAAGTGGCTGAAGCAGCAGGTAGAGTCAGAGGAAAAACAGAGAACACACAGGAAGGCAAGATCAGATCATAAAAGATCTCATTGGCTGGAACGAGGAGGCTGGATTTTATTCTACCGACTCCGGAAAGCCACTAAAGAGTTCTAAGCAAGGGGAGAGACTTCACCTTTTGCTTTCCTTCTGATAGCTTTCCTCATCGATGTGTATTAAATGTAATTGCAACAAGAAACCAAAGTCTGGTGGGGACCCTGAAGGTCCAAGTCTCAGAGTTTCTATATTCTGAGCTATGTTTCACTAATACTCTGTACATACTTAGAATCTCTGAGGCTAGAGCATCACATCCATTTCTCTATGCATGAGAACATCTTCACACTGAAGCCAGCTCTCCTTAGCATTCATGGCTTAACTGATGACCTCTGTTCATGTTAACTGCAGACTCTATAGCTTGCTTTTACCTCACTAAGCCACCATCACACCTGATGGCCCTGGGAACAGTACTTGATCTTTCTGGAGTTCAGATTTTTCACTGCTGAAGCAAAAGATTTCTTGTCCTCATTTAGGGAGACCCATGAAACCTGTCATTGCTATGGTGGGTAAACGAGTGTGAGTTAGAAACTGCAACCTGGTTAAGGGAGGAAGAAGAAGAGGCAACCATAGAAATATAAGTGTTAGTATTTTTCCAGAAAATATCACTTACATCTACATAAACCAGGGCATTGCCATTATCATAAGCCTCTATTCCCAAGGAGGATGGACTGCCCACCCCTGAGGCCTTCATAATGTAACAATATTTGCCTTCTGTCCTGACCAGTTCACCTCATCACAGAAAGGTCTAAATCATCTGCTTTCCAGAACAGTTTTGTTTTGTTTTTCTTGAGGTAGGGCACTCAGTGCAGTGTCCCTTCCCAATAGCACTCTCTTTTCTTTGGGGAGACTTGCCCCTGCAGGTTACCTTAGCTCAGAGCAGTCACATGACCTTGGCTCAGCCAATCAGATCCTCGCTTCCCTGAGATGTTGAATCTTCACAGAATGACACATGGAACTGGCAAGAAATTTGGGTTCACTGATGAGACGAATGAGTAGAGCCGGCCACCAGGACCTTCTAGAGCAACATGGTGCCCATCTGCTCCAAGCCTAGGTCTTCAGCCTCACTTCAATCTCATGTGCAACCCTATTAACTTCTAAAGGATATACTGTCCCTTGATTCTAAAATTAGTCAATGTTTCTGTTACTTATAATTTAAAAAACTCAACCAGTGGGTTCAACAATGAATATTCAGGGATCACAATTAGGTATCAATAAGCACCTAAAATCTGCAAGGAGTTACATGCCTCTGCTATTCAGAAATGCAATGACCAGAAAAGGTGGGAAGTTCTCCTCCTTTCACACTGAAGAAGTGCAGAGGAAGGTACTTCAGGGCTGGTGTGATGGATCCATGATGTTCACACTGGTCCAGGCTTCTCCTGTGTTTCTGCTCCACCATCTTCAACTCATGCTTCCATCTACAAGGTTTCTTTAATAGATGATCACTGTGGCTCAAGTTATCCCAGGCATGTTCCAGGCAGGAAAGAGAGATGGGAAAATATAAGTGTCTCCTGCCAGACGAGGGAGTCCCCTCGAAGGAACTCTGTTGGAAGTAACTTCTACTCACATCTTATTGACTGCCCCAACCTCAAAGAAAGCTAGCAAATGAAGTGGGTTTTTACCTGGGCAAATTGTGAAAATCAAATATATAGAACTATCCTTTAAAAGGCAAGTATGGATACTGGGGAGACAACTAGCAATCTCTTTCCCAACCTGCTTTCTTGACAAATACTGAAGCTTCAGAAAGATACTGTGAGGACCTCACCCATCTTTCCTCAACCTTCTTTGGTCAAGCTGCCTGAAAAGATCCCCTAGTCTAAACTTCAGTTACCAGGAAAACTACAGGAAACTGCTCATTTCCATAGACTTTACTTGGAATCCTGATTCCATCATAACTTCATTGAGTGATTTTGAGCAAGACAGTTGATTCCTTAGGAGCTTAGTTGCCTCAAAGGCAAAACCTGCATCAATCAAAGATGACCAGACTAGATAACAACCTACAGCTCCACCTAGTTCAAATATGATGTGAAATTAATTTTTCCAATAGGTTGGAGTGTCCAAAAGCCCTGCCAAGGCCACCAAGGTAAAAGAGAGACACTGGTCATAAAGTAAATAAGACTGAAAATTCTTCTCCGCCTCTGTTCCCAGGAAGAGGCTTGAATTGTGCCTTGAGTTCAAGCAGAAATCTGTCTGCCTGAATTTCCTTAGAAATAAGAGAGAGAAAACTACTAGGATCCAAAACCAAGAGTAAACTCACCTGGGGCGAGGAAGAGGAAGACAAGAAACTGCAGCTTTAGGGAAAAACTTGTCTTTGGAAGACAATTTTCCATGCATCTCTGCAGATAATGCAAGCAGTAGTGACTAGTTTTGTTCCATACTATCTACTTCAGGATGTCTGTAGAAAGAATGGTCTTGGAAGATAGAGATAGTATCTCTCTGCAGAGCAAAGGGCAAGTTTTCTTACTTACACACATAATAAAGATGTCTTCCTCTGGAGCGAAGGCAAGCATGCTTACTGCTCATTTTAAAATATTCCGGTTCGGGAGTTCCCGTCGTGGCGCAGTGGTTAACGAATCCGACTAGGAACCATGAGGTGGTGGTTCGGTCCCTGCCCTTGCTCAGTGGGTTAACGATCCGGCGTTGCCGTGAGCTGTGGTGTAGGTTGCAGACGCGGCTCGGATCCCGCCTTGCTGTGGCTCTGGCGTAGGCCGGTGGCTACAGCTCCGATTCAACCCCTAGCCTGGGAACCTCCATATGCCGCGGGAGCAGCCCAAGAAATAGCAACAACAACAACAACAACAACAATAACAACAACAAAAGACAAAAAAAAAAAAAAAATTCCGGTTCCCTAAGCTCAGGGTGCCTTTCCTGTAACACAACCCACTGCATGTCTAAGAGTCACCTGGCTGGCTTCATCTCACCCTATGGGAATGGGGTTAGGGCACTGCCACAAATGCTGATGTTCTGGCTATTGCTCCTGTGGAAAGTAATAAAGTTCTTTGTCTCTGAACCAATATTCCATCAGCATCCATGAAACTGTGGCAGGCTAACTAGTTGGCATGCAAGTTGAAATTTCAGTAAGATCCCTTTCCTCTTCATTACCTCCAACCCAGCTTTGCTGACCTACCTCCCAAATGTAAATATGGGGTCCTTAGCTTCCAATCATCTCCCAGAAAAGAAATATTTTAACACTTTTAACCAAATCATAGAAATCTCGGAATAATTATTTCTGTACTTTTAAGAACTTTTTGGTTGCAGAAATAATCCTTCCAGGCACTTAGCTCCCTGCTGTGGCCAAACCCTTGGCATAACATGGTTAGAGAATATTTAACCATGGTGATGGACATTTCTGATGGAATTCAACCACATAAGTCACAGGAAAAGGATTGTGCATCAAATGCAAAGTTCTCTCCAGAAGGGACATAAGATCCATGAAGGATGGATATTTGTCTCCAGTTTCCATCATCCAACGATTAGGCTGAGCTGCTGATGGCTGATTTTTTTTCCTTTATAAGTACTGGAAAGTTAAGGGAATGGGAATATAGTCTAAGCTGATGTGGGTGAAATGCTCCATGTTGTTTGACTTTCTAATATTAAAAAACCTTTGGTCACCCCCAATACACACAAAGAATGACCAGATAAGAAATAATCTACTCTTGGTCATGCCCAATAACCTGTTGTCATCTGCCAGGGCTACAGCAGAAGTCAAACACTGAAGAGTAATAAAAAAGATAGTGATCAACCCAGCTGATCCCATTTACTTCTGACCCATCTGTGCCCCATGCACATAGGAATCTCAGCCCTTGGAAAGCAAGAGCATGCATGTTTTAGCCGTCAAACCCCAGCACAACCCTTCTTTCCCCTGTGAGAGAAGTCTAGAGTGAAAGCCACCTTTCTCAAATCCCATTCTCCTCAGATAATCAATAAAAGATTGTTTATTTCCATAAGCTCATCCACATTGCCAAACAGCCTCCTGTTTTTCCCAAGGGAATGGATTTGTTGTAAAATCATCACATGTTAGAGCTGGTTGGGACCTCACCCAAACCCTCATTTTATGAAGAAGTGAGGCTCAGAGGGAGCTTGTTATCTCCTAGAGCACACGGCAATGTCCTTGTTCCCAACCACAGCTCTCTCTACAACATCTCACTACCTCAGGACATTTGCACTTGCTGTTCCCTCTGCCTGGAATGCTCTTCCCAAGCCATATTTTCATGGCATGTTCTTCACCTCCTTTAAGTCCTGATTTAACTGTCTTGGTGAGTCCTTCCCTGGCCTATCCTATTTTATTTTATTTTATTTTTTTATGGCAACACCTGTAGCATACAGAAGTTCCCTGGCTAGAGGCTGAATTGGAGCTGCAGCTGTGGCCTACACCACAGCCATGTCAACACCAGATCTAAGCCACATCTACAACACACAACTACACCTTGCAACAAAGCCAGATTCTTTTTTTGTTGTTGTTGTTTTTTGTTTTTTGTCTTTTTAGGCCCGCACCCATGGCACATGGAGGTTCCCAGGCTAGGGGTCGAATCGGAGCTATAGCTGCCAGCCTATGCCACAGCCACAGCAACGCAGGATCTGAGCCACATCTGCGACCTACACCACAACTCACGGCAACACCAGATCCTTAATCCACTGAGCAAGGCCAGGCATCGAACCTGCAACCTCATGGTTACTAGTTGGGTTCGTTAACCACTGAGCCACTAAGGGAACTCTTAAAAAGCCAGATTCTTAACCCACTGAGTGA